>NC_084485.1:122113992-122416958 GCF_030035675.1 Rhineura floridana | reverse complement strand
GCTTGCACCAATCAGGGTGTTGAATCTTTACTGTACTCTACCTTTCACAATGTTACACCCATGCTACATTCATCAACAGAATAGGAAACAGTTGCCATGCTTGGTCTAACATGTAGCCCTCTGTAGTTTTTGTTGTTGTTATGTGCCTTCAAGTCAATTGTGACTTATGGCGACCCTATGAATCAGTGACCTCCAATAGCATCTGTCATGGATCACCCTGTTCAGATCTTGTAAGTTCAGGTCTGTGGCTTCCTTTATGGAATCAATCCATCTCTTGTTTGGCCTTCCTCTTTTTCTACTCCCTTCTGTTTTTCCCAGCATTATGGTCTTTTATAGTTTAGAAGTAATATTTCAGGAGTTAGCAAACACATGTTCAGAAGCCACCTTCTGCCCAAACACAAGCATTCCTCAAAAGTTCAAGACAAGCCTTATAAGGATAAGCATCTTCAGCAGAGAAATAACCATTTTGCAAAAGAAATATGTAGGGCTACAGAATTAGAGAAGCAGACTTGGGAGAGGCTGTTAACATGAATATAGCAGAATGAGGCATAGATGCTAATTCTGCTCCAAGGTGACGCTGTCAGTTTTCATCAAAGCAACAGGTTTTCATTTGGAGATGTTCTGTCAACATCTTCCAGGAGTATGATTAAAATCCATATTCCTGTTTCCTACTGCACTGATCATTCAGTAGCTCATGGTATTGTTCACTATGGTCTTACTCCTCCCTTCCCTTGTTTTGAGAAAAAAGGGGGCATGATAAGATTATGTATTGTGTGGAGAAAGCAGATAGGGAGAAACAATTATCCCTCTCTCATAATAGTAGAACCCAGAATGAAGCTGAATGCTGGAAGATTCAGGACAGACAAAAAAAGTGCACTTCTTCACACAGCACATAGTTAAACCATGGAATTCACTCCCACAGGAGGCAGTGATGGCCACTAACTTGGATGGCTTTAAAAGTAGATTAATGGAGGATAAGGCTATCAATGGCTACAAGAGCCCGGGAGACACTCCACTCCAGTATTGCCTATAAGAGTTTTAAAATAGCAGGGAGGCTAGCAGCATCACGAAAAAGGTATCTGAAGAGTTAAATTGATAACCTCAAGTCCAGCGAGATGAAATCATAAGTCATGATCACCTTAGCTCAGGAAATGTAATGTAATAAAGCCAACATTACAACAGGGTGCCCTTCTGGAGATAAGCCCATTAATCAAGAGACTAAATTGAATCATGCTGGCCAAAGGATTGCAGATACCACTGGGCTCCACAAAAGAAACAAGAGTAGCCTGATAAGGTGTGGGGGGTGGACCCAGACTTGCCCTGCCGAGTAGTGGCATGGCGATATTAGTCTATAGGAAAAACATGGCTGCGTAGCCATGTACCCATTCAGAACTGGAATATGGTATGAAGCTTTTGTCTAGAAAGGCATATAAAGATTAGGCTTCAGAACCACCTTGGTTCTGTCGCTCCAGTTCTAGCCTGACTACAGTTCCGTTGTTGGTTACTGAAATCACTCTTTGCTGAAAATAACCTTGCTGCCTGCACATCGAAGCTCCAGAATGGAACCCAGGGTTCAGCTCTGCTCTTTCCCCCATTTCTTCTTCATTGCACTGCTTCATTGCCTGTGACTTCCTGCCTTTTCAAGGTTCTCCGCCTAACTGCTTTCCTTGCTGTTCTCACCTGACCCAGGAGTTTCAATGCACCCCAGTTTTACCTTTCAACATATCTGATGGGGGCTGGGAAAGGTATTTTTAATTTCCTATCTTCTCCTCTGGAGGTACTCTTCCTACAAATTATAAGTTCCGCCTCTGTTCCCTCTTACTGTCTTTGAATGTGTGCGAGAGAGATTCTGTTTTAGATCTGTTTTTAGACAAATATTTTGGTCCTCCCCTAATGCAGCCTTCCGGTATGTTTGGCCTAGTCCGCAACGTGAGCAGGTCTTTCTTCCAGAACCCCACTTCGGCTTACACACCCAGTTTAATTTACCTATATTGCCCTCCTGTTCTATAAATTCACCCCTCCTCTTATGCCTTGTCAGCTTGCTTCTTCTTGCATGTATGTTGCACACACGTGTGTGAGTTGAGTTGTGGCTAGAATTAGCATGAGCTGAGGTAGATGGAGGGACACTTCTGCTGCATCCTAATTCGTTCCATTGTGCTGGTTTAGGGGTTAGGGTTGCTCTGCCCAGCCCATTGCTGATCGTGGGCCACCGGATGTTGTTGGACCACAATTCCCATCTTTCCTGACCATTGACAATGCTGGCTGAGGCTGATGGGAGTTGTGGTCCAACATCTGGTGGCCCACTAGCTGGGAAAGGCTGTAATAGGACTTATTTCTGAAAACCAGGTTTTTTTTAATTATCAGTTTAGGCTGCAATCCAATATGCACTTACCTGGGAGTAAGTCCCATTGAACCCAATGGAGTTTACTTCTGAGTAGCCATGTATTGGATTGCAGCCTTAGTTTTTATTCTTCAGCCAGTGTCCGTTACAAGAAAACAAAAGAATTACAATCCAGAAATCTGAAATCAAATGGTAAAATGAGGCTTTAACCGAATTTAACATCTGTAACACAATGATTTGCATTCTGGTTAATAAAATATGAATGCAATTTAGCTCACAGCATTAAAATGTGGCAGCTTTTCACAAGGTAATTATTTTTAAAAATGCAAAAGAGATGTTTTCTGGAAGTCAGACCAATTAGCATTTTAATTTCAGATATCGGCATGATAAATTCCCTTCGCAATCTGAGACAATAAATTAAGTACTGAGGAAAAACCTCAGAGTTATATTTGTTTCTGAGTGAAAATGAAAGGGTTCAGCTTAAGTAGAGCCTGTTAAAAATCACTTTGTTCATGAGGAATGAGAAAGAAAATAAAATCTTTTCTATCTTTATCAAATAAAGCAGAATTTTGCATTCATTTCCAATCACATTATCAGTATTTATTTATTTTAAACACCATAAATGAGACACCATGATATCAAAAAGTAGACAGAAGTGCAAGACAATCATATGCCCATATTTACCCAAGTAAGGATGTACAAGCCATACAACCAATCATTGCATATCTATTCAGAAGTAAACTTCATTAAGTTCCTACTCTCGGTATATTATAGCATCACACACATAATATTTGGATAGCTATTATTCTGCAGTCAACTAGAACTCAACCATCACTACATTGAATAGAACACTAGGCAGGATTATATAGGAAGAATTCAGCAGTCACTAGCTCCGCCTCTTGTGAGTTGGGGGGAGTTATAAATTTAAGTAACACCCCCTTTGTCTGTGTTGGGTGTGTCTTTTAGCCTTAGAAATGATTGTTTCTGGAATGAATACTATCTCCAGGCGCAGGAGTTTCAAAGTGGTAAGAACAACAATATTTGATTAAAATAGCTTTATCTATTAGGATATTTTTCTGTCTAGGGAAGTAGGTGGTTGTAACCAACTAATTTCTACTCAGAGTAGACACATTGAAGTTAATTAACCTAAGTTAAAAATGTTTGTTAATTTCAGTGGGTCTGGTCTGAGTATGACTAATGTTGGATGCAACCTAGTACTTGTTTTTTTAATTGTATAAAGCTCCAATACTAAAGGTTCTGTGAGAGACTAACAAGTAACAAACTTTTAAAAGCTCTTTAATTTCCTCCCCCATGCTACTGGTTTAACTTTCACCTTTGCTTCCTAGTGAAACATTAGGGCTAAGAGGGAAAACATTTATATAATGAGATTTAATTCACATTTTTGTCCATTAGCCTGGAATGTTATGGTGATGGGTGGGTACTTTACATATAATTCAACAGAATAAAGATTTATTTATTAGTTGACTTGGAGGCACATAACAACAACAGCATTAGTAGAAAGACTCAGCCTGTTCATCAGTGCTGACACTGTTATTACTATGGGTGATACTTTGTTTTTATTTGCTTATTATTTTATTTATTACATTTATACCCCACCTTTCTTTTCATGATAGAAACCCAAGCCAGCTTACATATGGTGCCCAGGCAGTCTCCCATCCAGGTACTGACCAGACCTGACCCTGCTTAGCTTCACCAGGATGCTGACCTCATGACCATAGCATAAATAACATGGGTATTTAAAGGAAACACTGTGATCTTTTTTTGCTTCTGCTACTTAAGCCACGTCCGCTCACTTATTTAGGCCAATTCTGTGATGAAGGCATGGGATGAGCATCACTAAGGCTCTCTTAAATGAAAAAGGCCAATTTGTACTTCAGTAGAGGCTAGTTTATATTGCTGTAGTGCCTCTCATACAGAGCCAGTTTGTTGTAGTAGAGAGTCAGTATGGTGTAGTGGTTAAGGTGTTGGATTGTGACCTGGGAGGCTATGAAGCTCACTGGGTGACCTTGGGCCAATCACTGCCTCTCAGCCTCCGAGGAAGGCAATGGTAAACCCCCTCTGAATACCCCTTACCATGAAAACCCTATTCATGGGATTGCCATAACTTGGAATCCACCTGAAGGCAGTCCATTTTCCATAGTGCCTCTCATGCAATGAGGAATTGGCTCCAGGGTTTCATGGTAACTTGAGCTGAAGTATTGAAAGATTTCATTGACATGTGGCAAAAGGAAAAAAAATGATACATGTATCTCTGTTGCTGGGGCTGTCAATGCATTCAAGAATTTTTGCCATTTTGCTATCTGTCCTTTAACCAAAAGACTGATTGAATTTGAATTAAAAAAAAATCAGGGTATAAAGCCCTTTTTAGAGATACTGAAGAAAAACATAGAATGTTCAGCTTAATCAGTAAAAGCTGTCTTCTGATGTTGGAAAGAAAGACGATCTTTAATATTTCTTTTTTCATTTTCATACCAGAACCAAAACAATTTAAAAACATTAATATGTATGCTTTAATTAGAGCTGCCACATTTTGAATCAATCCATCTGCTCCTGTGCCTTTAACTGGAACTCAGCATGCAAGCGTTAGCAGGAGAAAATGTTGTAAAAAGTTAAACCTCCTGATTTCTATAGATCAAGTTAAAGTTAAAGACACATGAATAGGCTAAGGTATTTTTTTCTGGACACTGCTGGACAATCCTCCAGTTTAATGTGTGGCACCTCTAATTCTAATTGGTTCTCACTAAGTAAACAGTTAAAGCTTTAATTGATTGATTTACTGGGAACAGTGGCTAAAGCTTGTCATACTAACAAACAGGAATAAGATAACAGAAGTCTTTGAATATATTTATAATTTAAACAACAGAGACCAGTGACACCTTGAAAACTTATACATGCATTGTGGCATAATTTTGTGTATGCTGGAGCCTGCTTAGATGCATCTGATACATTGAGCTTTTCCCTATGAAAGCATATGCCATAGTAAATGTGTTGCTTTATAAAGCCGAACATGAGTACCATTCTGGAGTTTGTTTGTAGATGTAGTAAAACGGAATGTGCCTACAAAAATGAACCTGTCTTAAGATTGGTCTTGTCTGCTGTCATATTTACTGATCATTCCACTTTTGTCTCCCCTTTAAGGATATTTTAACCATATTAAAATATAGTGGAATATACAGCACCTGCATTTTGTGTTTGCGTATGTGTATGCTGCCTGGATCACAGGTGCTTCATAAATAATACTGTGAACTACAAATATTATCTGGTTAAATGGGATATCTAGGTTGTCAGAACCTGCCTTAGTTTGTTTCTTTTAGGTAGCAACCTATGAACAAGAACAGAATGCCAGTTAGCAAGAGATGAATTAATGCTAATACTATAGACATGTATTAATAATCACTGCAGAAGCATCTGGGTGAAAATGAAATTGTGGATGCCTTTGCTATAGACAATAAAAATGGGTTATAGCTTTTATTGATTAGTGTTTGTGTATAAAAGGTAAAGGTGTCCCCGCACTTATAGTGTGAGTCGTTTCCAACTCTTAGGGTGACGTCTTGCGACGCTTACTAGGCAGACTGTATATATGGGGTGAGATTGCCAGTTCCTTCCCCGGTCTTTCTTTACCCCCCAGCATATGCCGGGTACTCATTTTACCGACCACGGATGGATGGAAGGCAGAGTGGACCTTGACCCCTTTTACCTTTTCCAATTAACTAGAGCTGTTGCTCTAATAAAATAGAAGGTATTTGCCAAATGTTGGTACATAGGCAAGCTGTTGCTTGGCAGTGTTGTCGAAATGGTGCAAATTATGGCACCATTTGAACACTACATTGCTGTAGGACAAGGGTGGCTAACTTGTGTTGCTGGACTGCAACTCCTATCATCCCTGACTTGGGAGCTGGAATCCAATAACACCCGAAGGGCCACAGGTTAGCCACTGCTGTTGTAGGATATCTCACCAGTCAAAGTAGGTAGGTTACCTCTATAAGTGTCTATATTTATTTTTAAAGTTGCATCTTTCAAGATTCCTACTTGCAAGATATTTTGTTGTGAACTTGTCTTGCCCCTGTTGTCAGCAAGTCATTTATAGCCAGATAGCTACTTGGAGATGGGAGTTGACAACAGGAGAGGTTAAGCTTCATACCCTGAAAGGGGCCTGCAAGCAAGTCTTGGTTTCTGATTTGATACACTGAGAGGGCCAAATGATATTCTTTCAGGGTCTGGATTTAGTCCAAGGAACACCACTTGCAGACTCCTAATCCAATGAATAATCACAGACTGACAATGAAATCTCTCAACATCTCTGCATCTATCATTTCCAGGGAGTACAGCATTGTTGGGAAAGGAACTTTATTTTGACACATTTAATTTCATGCCTACCCTTTGCACCATAAAGCTCCCTAGGAGCCTTTGAAATCCCAGGTATTTCAAAGGGGACATTTTTTCCTATCCTAGCTCTCCATAAACTGTATCATTCCTTTTAGAACAACAAAAAGTCTTCTCATTTCGAAACAAATAACCCTTGCTTTTCAGGTTGAGAGGTGTGTGGCCTGATCTATGTATGTTAACTCTCAAATAATTCCCCTTCAGTTCAGTCCCACTTACCTCCCAGTAAGCGTGCATAAGGCTACTATCATTCAGCCTGATCCTATGCATATATTCACTAATAGACAAAAAACCCTTGCTGTTTAAAAATGTACCTATAAAAATTGGGCAACTATAGTGAATGCACCAAGGGAGCAGGAGACCTAACCTCCTCTCTGAGATATTGTACTACCCTACAACTTTGTCAAAATGCAAACACAATTTGGGATGATCTTTCACAGTCCACTTCCTGTGTAACTTGGAAGAATTGGTAACATGTGCCTCTGAGCATATGGTGAGTGGTAGCAACACCTGCCATCTCCAAATATAATTTTGTGTGTGTTTGTTGGTGTTCTTACTGTGCTTCTTTCCTGTATTACTACTGTTTCTACAGATAATCTAACCTAGAAAGTTATATTTCTCTCATTTTTCATCCTAGAAATCTGTGTCAAATTTATTGTTATTAATTTCAAAGCCTTTTTATTGGTCAATGTCATATGATGATGAAGACAGCCTTTTGTGTTTCACACTGGAGGTTATGTTCTATTTCTATTTTGGGAGCATTAACAGTTGAATTTCAAACTACAGTTTGATGTAAAATCAGACTGATTACAATATGTTGCTACTTAAGCAATGACTCTAGCTGTTGGAAAAAATAAACCTGTCCTGCCCAAGATGCATGTTTTCAGCCTGCTATGCTTATCATTATCACTGAGTTCAAGCCAACATTTCTTAAATTAATTAAATCAGCCAGGCATTTTTTAACTTTTAAATTGCAGAAGATGAAGGTCAGAGTATGGGGCAAGGTCAGTAACAGGATTACAGGTACTCTGTGAACATGGCTGATTTTTAATTCAACAGATTATGAGAACTCTGACAGCAAAAAGTCCAAAAGGGGTCTGCTTTTTCTCTCTTTTTACACTTTGAACTCTCTATTCGCTCTGTTTTGAGTGTCACCATGAAAATTTAGAGGGTTGTTAAGCAAGCGTTTCTGAGTTCAGGACTATAAGTTTTGTAAGGTTTTGTTTTGAAATGAGTTTATGGGAAGCATCAGAATGGCATGGGGGGTATTTTCAGTTTAACAATGTGAAATGCGAAAAATCCATGCTGGCTATAGTATGCTGTATAATACTGAAAATAAAACTGCAGTCCTATGCAACTACTTGAGAGCCAACCCTCATTAAACAGTGAGACTTGTTTCCAAGTAAAATGCATGTGATCTAACTTCATGCCCACCGAGTTCTGTGACACTTATTCCCAAATCTGTATTGGATTGTTGCCTTGTTAAGTGGCTAGAACAGTAGTGACACATAGTGTCAGAATTAGGTCTTACTAATATACCCAGAGCTCCCAGTTGATCAGGCTTGGGGCAGCAGGATGCCATCAGAAGGAGTTTTGGAATCACATAAATACAAAAGGTTTAGAGGGTTTATTGAAAGAGGTCCAGTTTTAACACAGCAGAGAGTGCCTTTCTGAGTCACCCAGAATGGAATGGCAGGAATGGTAAAATGCAAAATTAGATATGCCTAATAGTCCTTATCTTTCATACTCTCACAATCACGCACGTAACTGGTGGCCAACCAGTTGCTGTAGTGCGGGAGAGGCTTGGAGGCGGCGCTAGTGCGGTCTTGGAGTCCTGGATGCTGGCTGTGGTAGAAACTTAATTAAATCGTCTGGTGAAGCCAGGGTATCTCTAGTCTGATAATGTTTCAATGTTTTGCTGAGCAGTGGAGGCAGTTACAAAATTCAAGGAGTGCTTTAGGAGAATTAGGAAAGCTCTCAAACAGGACCATTTAACAGTGTGTGCATACGTGTGGAAGAATGAAAGTGGTTAAGTGTGGCTACTAAGAAGGACCCGTATGTTGGGACAACACAATTCCCTTTCCAACACAAACCTTCTTTTCTCCTTGAGGAGGAAACAATGCCACCTGTTTCCCCGCTGCCTCGCGTACAAGAAGCGGGGGGGGGAGGAGATAAAAGCAAGTTAACATTTGGGGTAGCAAAATAACTTGAGGCAGGAACGTGAGAGGCTGTCTGGCTGCTTGACAACGCACTCCATGGATATTTACTCGGAAGCTACTCCCGCCGAGTTTAGAGGCTCGGACTTATTCCCAAGTAGGTTTGCATGGGGTTGCAGGTAGGTTCTCTCTTTTGTGCATGTGTTTTGTTTTGTGTGTGTTTCTCTCCCCCCCCCTTTGGTCAAGAGACTCGAAAAGCCTCCTTCGATGGCAGAGGGGCCTTGTATGTGGCATGTGCGCCTGCGCGCGGGTCTCTTCAAGGGACGTGGCCCGGTTTCTTGAGGCTGGAGCAGCGCTGCGGGCTCGAGAAAGGGGGAGGGGGAGGGACGAAGGGAAAGGAGAAGGGAAGAGTAGAAAGGCGGGACGCCGTCCGGGCGGGGAGCTCCGAGAAAGCCGCCGTCGTAGCAGCAGCCGCGGCGCCGGGACGGGCCGCGCCGCGCAGGCAACTGATGTTCGCACCTCCCCTCCCCGGCAAAAGCTTCCAAGGTAAGCAGGGAGGGCGGCAGCTGGAGGAGAGGGGTAACTTTCCGCAATGACCTCCCTGCCCACCCACATCATTTATTTCCATCCCAGTCTTTGTGGGGATGGAGGAAGGAAGCGACCCCATCCAGTCAGCTTACCTACCAACCTGGGAAAGTGAAACTTATGGATTTTGAGAGAGAGGAGAGACACGGGGAGCCCCCTCCCAGCAACGTCCTAGAAGCCGGAATGACAGGAAGGGCATCCACCCCCTTTCTCTCTCTGGTCTCGACTCCTCTCTCCTTAGGCCTTTTATGGCCTGGAAAAGAGGTCTTGTCTTCTCCCCTTACACGCGTATTTGGCATTGGATGCAAAATAATCGCAATATATAAACATTTGAGAGAGTGTGTTCTGTTATCGTCAGGCTCCTAAATGATTTCATCGGGGTAGCCCTCGATTTTCCTCCTCTCACCCACCGGATTTCCTCTCTTTGATGAAGAGACCGTGCGTGGGGAGTGCCCCCTGCGTTGTGTGTGTATTGATGGCGTCATTTGGTTCCTATAGTGAGCATCCGCTCGGGAAACGGGCTCAAGTAGTGCCGTAACTAGCTTTTCATGTGCCCTGTGCAAGGTTTTATTTTTGGGCCCCTTAATTTTTTTTTGGGGGGGGGAATAATAATAAAACAAATATGATATAACAATTGTTTATAAATAATTTTTGTGTACACAAGAAATATACAAGATCATTCACATGTATTTGTAAATGAAAATAATTATTTTACTTGCACTTTTCTGGCTTTCATTTCAGCAAATTCATTGATTACATCATCATAATTAATATCTTTAACGATATTATATTCAGTCAAAATTATGGAAAGATTGGATAATCGTTTTTGTCTGATAGTCGATCTTAAATAATTCTTAATTAATTTTAACTTGCTAAAACTTCTCTCACACGAAGCAGTAGAAACGGGAAGAGTGAGAAATATTTGGAGAGCAACATTAATATTCGGATATGACTCAACCCAGAAACCATAGATGGCATTCCACATTAACAGCCTTTTAGGCTAGGTTCAACTTGTAGCTAATTTGTTGAGGATTGATTTCAAATCATGGAGTATGTAGGGGAAATAGAGACAGGAATTTATGGCAGACGAAATGTCCCTTTCTTCCCCCCCTCCCCCCCCCGCTCTCATTGATCCATGCTGGGTTTGTAAGGGGTCTCCATAGTCCCATTCTAACCAGATTTGGGAAAGAAGAGTTGTGGTTATCTTCTAATATTTGTCCTGTGCGTAGTTCTGGAAAGTGGGGTGTTGGAGGTATCGTAGACAAGCACTCCAGTTCCATTTGTGGCAGCAGCAACCTATGCACATGCAAGCATGCATGATTGCATGCATGTGAAGACCTCTGCATTTCTCTCCTACAAAACGGATAGTTTGGATAGGGAGGAGGAAAGAGCCCTGAAGGAGAGGAAAAGGCGTAGAGTTATTTTCTTAGAGAAGCTGAGACAAGTCTGACACCCTGTTTTGGAAGAGAAGCTCTAGGCCTCTTTTGACCTTGCTTGGTTCAACTACCTGGTGGAGAGGCTGATCTCTTTTCCCTGTTTAAAGGACTATTCAGCCTTTAAACCATTTTTCCTGAACTGCTTTCTCCTCCTCCCCTTCCCCCAGCGATCTTAACCCATAAGATGCTATGGGATAACAGCAGGGCTTTATTATTGATGCTTCTCATCCACATAAGAAGATTCCATTACAGTTGCAATGCAAGAAAAGAGATCCTATTCATATGTGCGAATCTTGCCTGAGGGAGTGAATTACCTAAAGACATCCAGTTTATTTGAGTCCAGTGGATTTTAAGAGGGACAACATGCGTTGTTGATTTGAGTGGACTTGCATGCGCCTAACAGACTCAAACTAAAATACAAGTTTCTACATGAAAGATGTAAACTGATGCATATCTCTGTGTAAATAACAGTAGAATGTATTATAGTGGTCATTCAGAAGTTGCTAATTTTTTGGGGGGAGGGAAATTGACTTTTTTTTAGAAAGGATCTTCCATCAATATCCATCAGGCATTGGAACTATTGATGTGTTTAAACTTTTGAATCTGTTTGGCAGTTCAAAAGTAGATTTTGCCGATTATAAGTACCTATGTACCAAACATTCTTCTGTCCAGTTGCAATTTGGACAGATTTGATCTTCAAATTGACTAGTTCTGTCTTCTAAACCAAGATGCTTGCATGAGAATGCTGAGTTTGCATAAGATTGTTTTATCATAGAATTATGACTGAGCCAAAACTCGCTTCCTGTAAAAAGTGTTTTCTCCAAAAAAATCCTCTTGTCAGCTATTTGTATACTTGGCATGCTGCAATTCATACAAGAACAGCTTTCCAGGAAGTTTATTTCCTGAAAATTCACCTCAGAAGCACTTGTGGTAAAACTTCTCTAAGAGATAAATGAGGTCAAAGCAGAGGTACATCTCAGATGCAAGTGTGCCGTGCAGTGTAGCTGAAAACTATGCACTTCTGAATCCATGGGGAGGAGTGACAATGCGTACATAGTGATAAAGGCATTCTCCCACCCCATTCCCACTTCTAATGGACATGGTGGGCTTAGTTGGTCCCACAAAGCTGCAAGGAAGCTGCATACAATGGGTGTTTGGAATTCTCTTCTGGAGTGGCAAGTAAAGCGGGTGGAAGCTGCAAAATTATTTTGTGCAGGCCACTTTGTAAAGAGACGATAAGAGTGACAAAGCTGACCTTGAGAAGAAAAACATCTTGCAACAGTTGGAACAACTTTTTGTTCCCTGAGTTACAAAAAAGAGGGTTATCATCTAGGATGGCCAACTTAAACAGTCTGGAAGACATGCTAGGAGCGACACCTACCCTGTGGAATTCTCTCCCCTTGAATATTAGGCAGGCACCATCTCTGCTATCTTTTCGGTGCCTTTTGAAGACTTTTCTCTTTCAATGAGCCTTTTGCGTTGAGACCTATCCCATTCTGCGTCTGTGTTAGAATTGCTTGTTAATATGTTTTTTAATAATGTTTTTAACCCTTTTTACAATATGTTTTTAAAGCTTTTTTTTAAAAAATGTTTTAACGTTGTTTTGTTTTAATGTATTTTAAGGTCTGTTTTTATACAGCACCAGGAGATTTGTAACTGATCACCTGGCTATTTCCTTTTTACTAAATATAGTTGGGGGGGCAGCTAATTTGTGCAAGCAATGCAGGGATAAAGATGTTCTAAAGCTTTCCCCTGCACGATTTTCTCATTTTTGATTGCTGCTCTCAAGCTGTTATTTGCTCCACAAGGAAATACATAGGTGCCTGTATCATGGTCTCTCCTCTTCTGTTCTCTATGCAGCAGACAGTGTTGGGGGGGTTAGATTGAGAAAATGCCATAGAACGGGGGAAGCTTATCCTGCCCCAGGCTTCTTCTGTATGCAGATGCATTTAGTTAAACAAACCCAAACATCAGAAGATCAATCATAGATTTCCCAGCATAACATGCAGTTTGTCCCTAAGGCAGCTCAGCACTTGTTGCCTTGCTGCAGCAGGCTGATAAAGTTTCTGTTAATTTTAGATGAAGATTTACTTACATTTTGTCACTATTTTTAGATTTCTAGTGGTTACTGGGATTTTGAGCCAGGCCAGAGAAGCTCCCAGACATGTTTGGGAAAGTGAACATCAGGTGCCTATCTAAAAGTAAGAGGGTACTATATATTTCCCCTTGACCCAATTTCCTTGCCTTCTCTATAACATTTGATACTGAAGCATACTGTTTTTATGGTTAGAGAGAAATTACATATTTTTCTACAAATGATTGACAGGAAGCAATGAAGAGTGTCAGTAGACTAGTAGGAAGACTAACTAGGAATAGACAACTGGTATATGGTTTTCTAGGATTTTATGTTTTTAATGTGGGAAAATTAACTTTATCCCATCATAACATTATTTTATTCTAGAAGTAGGTGATTCACACAGATTCCTATTTGCCCCTGAACTTTTCTAGCTCCTGCATGCCACTAGCTGGATATAAACAAAGTCTCTTAAGGAAATAAAATGGAATGCCTATAAGCATGAGGCCTTAAGACTAGGGTTAAATTTGCACTAGTGGTTGTGGAAAGAAATAACAGGAGTATAATTTCACTTAACAGCTGAATTTTACCCTCTGAAGGTAGGAGAGTAAGAACTGCCACTAGGAGAAAAGTAAACAGTGATTGAGATAATTTGAAAGCAAATTCAGTTAAATCCAGTTTGGCCATTTTCCAAATAAATGTGTTTAGGACTAGGTACTCTTAGTCTTCTAAGGCTGCTTTCCACATTCAATCTTTTTATACAGCCATACAAAACATTTTATGTATATCCATATATTAGTTAAATACATGTTTAGGCTGTGTATATATCACATTGGGATAGGACCAAGGAACCCAAAGTGGCTGTTTTTCCCTGTTGCTTGTATAGCAGGTGGGGAAACCGCAGTTTGTTGCTGCATAATGATGAAGTGTCCCTCATTTTACGTGGATGATCCCAGATAAAACAAACTTGAAGCACACAATTGTTCTGTGTGGGAGATGTGTAGAAAGTGATGAAAGATAAGATCTACTTTAATATAAGATTAGCATAGGGTAATCTATTAATCCTTTAAACTATGTTTCCATTCTAGCATCCTGATCCTAAACTGTGTAAGTAGAATGGATGTTTCATTGGTATTGATAGAATTTTCATGTAAATATTAGTATCGCATCCCATAAGGTAAGTTACACAAGATCACAAACTGTTCTACACTGAGCTATTAAAACTAGAAACTTTTTCTAATACTTTCAATCTTCATTAAGAAAATATCTTGGATTAAACATATGTTTTTAGAATCGTGGGATGTTCAGTTTTTTTAAGAGCTTATAGGATGCATGAAAATTCTTCTGGTACAAGCCAAGGAGCCAGCATAGCTCTGCCACCATTCCATACAAGCCAAGGAGCGGTGGAGAGGAGGGCAGAAACAGGCATGCAGTCATGAGCAGTGGCTATTCCTCAAACATGAAGTTTATTTTTAATTGCTGACTTGCATTCCTTTTACAATCAGCCAGCCAGTTCCATGATGCTATGAGAAAGAAGGGGCTTCTCAAGGTTACTTCCACACAGATACTAGTCAAACTCAAAACACCATAAAATCACCCTATAGATACTTAAGTGATTCTGAAAAAAACAGCCTGTATAGTAACATGACCCTTGAAGAGTTAAATATTAGGACTGTATTATGGGCTAGAGTTAGACTCCATCCCTTGGACTTTGCTTTGCTTTCAGTTGTGCAATAAAGAAGCATATTTGTTTGCCTTCTGTAAGAAATAAGAGTTTGTGTATTCTGCAGTTATTATAATAAGTACAGCAGGATTGTGTGCTTATTGCTAAAGGGTGAAATAAAGAAATGACTTGAAGTGATCTGAAAAGATGGCTAACCTTTACTCCTTTAAAGCGCTCACTAGACTCACAATCATAGTGGCTTTCTTCTTTTTCTTGATTACTTGATGGCAAAGGATGAAAACAGCCCTAGAGGAATAGAAATGTTACTGTGTACGCTACAGCTAGCTAGTTAGCTGGCTCAGGCCTAATTTCTGATTTTCCCAATATGTGCAGCTTAGTATGAGGCCTTTTCAGGGTTTCTGGACAGAAAAAAAAATCAACCCAGCAACCAGGAAAAAAAAATCCAATTGCTTTCTTCAATTAGTTTTCAATTGCTTAGTTAGTCCTTCATATAGCAGCCAGTTAAAAAGTTTTCCCTTGATTGTCCAACAGGAAGGAAAATCTAAAGGCCAGGAACAAGACTAGAAGGAGGAACTTTCAAGGAGGAGTTAACAAATGCACCCTATAGTATTTATTTTCTCTCTGCCCTTCCCAAATTTGTAGTATGGACAAGTTTTTTTTCCAAGTGGAATCTAAAACTGAGATACCTAATGCAGCATCAAAGCCAAGCTCAGGAGCTCACTGTCTTTACCAAAGTAGTTCAGTTCATGAAGAATCAGAACACAGGGACAGACCACGGGTGAAAGGAGACTGTAGCTATAGGTAAAGTCAAGCTTTTGAGTCTGACATTCCTGGGGATCTCTCAAAAAAGGACGAGATAATTCAACATATTAACCTTAACTCATGTAAGTGAATACACTCTCTGAATTGAGGAGGCATGACAGGGAAGGTCAGTGCCTTTCCCTTCCTTTTGTCTTTTCCACCATTGAAGTGAGATTGTCTGACACTATGAGCCTCTTCCTCCCCCAATGCCCCATCTAGAAATGTGGCTGCCCCACCTAACAAGGAAGGCTGGCTACAGGGCTGCTACAAGGCAAAGCTGACCTTTTCAGTGGCCTGCCAACAGAATTAATGTTGGATGCAAAAGGGGGAGAAAGCAGGATAAGGACACACAACTTCCACTCTACAAAGAATGTCCTTGATCACAGGAACAACCAAGAGAAAAAATGCATGGTGGGGCATCTGTAATCATCAAGCAGGCTAAACCACAACGTTCCTCCTGTCCCAGCCATCTATAGACTTAGCCATATAGACCATGACTACGAAGGGGAAACAGTGCAGGTTTATCACGCATGAAGTTACATATTTTAGTCTTGGATATTGTGGTTCAATAAAAAAAGGCTGGGAGGAGTCCCACAGACACATCTGAGAGAGTACAGTGCCATAAACAAGCACAGGGAAAGGTGTATGACCAATAGCCCTTCCAGATAACTGCTTGTCACTTTGCCCAACCTTCATTGCATCAAGCCAATCCCCCCCCTGTTCTTTTTGTTGATTACTTGCTGATTATTGCCCAGGAGCCCTTGTCCTGTTCACTCCCTCTCTCCACTACTTAGTTTATTGTTGCACCAGCTGCAAATGATAGGTAGTAGCAAGGCTTCTCACCTTTGCTGATGCACTAGTAACATTGCTCACAACCCTGGTTGGGTGTGCAAGATGAGCTCCTCTTCCATTGTGCATGCCTTATCCTGAAGACAGCTAACAGGAATAATGAGAGCATCTGGACACTACTGTAATATAGACAAACAGCTGAACCAGTTACATACTATTTAAGTGGCAGAGAGCATTTGGACAGTATATTTTTTTAAAAAAGTGAAGCTAGTAGCCTTCCTTTTTGTACAGGGACACTAGCCACACCCCAAATGTCTGTGTTTTCTAGCTGAACATGTGAAAAGTGCTCCCATGGATGTAGAGCTGTAGAAAGCATTCTGACATGGAACCCTTCAAATCCTGTGGTCTTGAAGTTGTGTGATTGACACAACACCACCATGCTAGACAGAACTGTACCTATCACATTGCTGCCTGTACATTTGAAAGGCACAGGATTCCTGCTTAAATGTAGAGAAGACATCTTCGCATAGGAATAGCTGTATGCACATAAGGGTCCTCTTCCTATGTTCAGTTGTTCACGCTGATGTGTATGACCAAAGGGATGCAATGATGGTAGGGGGTATGGCTAGTCAGCATGGCCCTGCTGTAAACGTCTTGCCTAGAGAGGACTTAAATTGGAGTCCTATTCTTTGTAACTCTGAAGGCATAGAGGGGTGGAATGGACAGTGATTCTGTGCTTTCTGTTTACTTCATTTTATGACATTTTGGGAGGGCTGGACCTCTAAGTGAATTAACTGTTGCCACACCCCTCAGCTCTACCCTTTTGCATCAGTGGTGTCTTGCCAATATTGCCATTAACATGTCTGCAACCATGTACAATGTCATTGTATCATTGGGCTTCTCACTTGGGCCTAATAGTTTCATTCAGCAGGTGTATGTCAAGAGGAGGATTGTGGAGTAAGTCTAGTTTCAGTTCTTGTTATGTATAAATTGTTTTCTACTTGGCTACTTTCCCATCTAAAACAAGAGTTATCTGATGGCTACAGTTTTTATAACCTTTTTTGCTCTGCCTATTTATTTTTATTGCTTGGCTATTATCCTGCTTAGTGCAAGAAAAGGAAAGTTGTTAAATACTCAGTAGGTTGCTACACCCCCTTTACGATGCACACCTTAACGTAGTGAGGGAGTTTGAGAGTGTTGAAGAAGCTGAGAGCAATGCTGTCAGGAGTCTAGACCAAGAGGCTAGACTCCTAGCAGGGGCACCCATGGCAGAATGGTCAAAGCTGAGACACCAGACTAAGATGCATCCAAACTCAGAGGAAGGCAATGGTAAACCACCTCTGAATACCTCTTACCACGAAAACCCTATGAACAGAGTATCCAAAATGCAACACGAGATAGTGCTGGAAGATGAGACCCCCAGGTCAGAAGGCACTCACCGAGCTACTGGGGAAGAACAAAGGACAAGTACGAGTAACGCTGTGACTAATGACGCAGCTGGGTCAAAGCCAAAAGGAAGCCAAGAGGCTGATGCGCACAGATGCGAAAGGAGAGTCCGGAGTTGTACGATGCACACAATAGGAACATGGAATGTGAGAAGTATGAACCAAGGAAAGTTAGAAATTATCAAGCAAGAAATGGAGCGTATCAGCATTACAATACTTGGCGTGAGTGAATTAAAATGGACAGGAATGGGACATTTTCAATCAGGCAACTACAAAATATTTTATGCAGGAAATGAGAAATCAAGAAAAAACAGGGTTGCTTTAATAGTGAGAAGTGATGTAGCGAAAGCAATTAGGAGCTACAACGCAAGGTCTGAGTGAGTGATATCAATGAGATTAAATGGGAAACCTGTTAACATAACTATCATCCAAGTCTACGCTCCAACATCAAATGCAGAAGAAGAAGGAGAGATTTTATGCAGAAGTACAGGAGGAAATTGATCACACACCAAAACAAGATATGATGATAATCATGGGGGATTGGAATGCAAAAGTAGGGAACAGAGAAGAACTAGGAATTGTGGGGAAATGGGGCTTAGGAGACAGAAATGAAGCAGGAGAAAGACTTATTGAATTCTGTGAAGCCAATGATTTGTTTCTTGCCAACACATTTTTTGAGCAACCAAAACGACGACTGTACATGTGCACATCACCAGATGGTCAGTACAGGAATCAAATTGATTATATAATTGGAAACAGAAGATGGAGAAGTTCTATACTTTCTGCAAAAACAAGACCAGGAGCAGACTGCGGTACAGATCGTGAACTGATAGTATCGAAAATCAGAGTAAAGCTAGAGAACAACAACAAAGCACTCATAATGCCAAAATATAATTTAAATAACATCCAAGAAGAGTATAAAGATCAAATAAGGAACAGATTGCTTACCGGGCCCAATTCAAGGTGTTGGTTTTGACCTTTAAAACCCTATACGGTTTTAGCCCAGTCTATCTGAAGGAGCGCCTCCAGCATCATCAGGGATGCCGCTCAACAAGATCAGCCTCAGAAGACCTCTCGATCCCACCGATTAAAACAGCTAGACTGGTGAGGACTAGAGAGAGGGCCTTTTCAATAGTGGCCCCCACCCTGTGGAATTCTCTCCCAAATGATCTCCGCCATGCCCCTTCTATGATGAGCTTCTGCCGGGCCTTGAAGACCTGGCTCTTCAGGCAGGCTTTTGGGATGGGTTAGGTTTTTATTGTTAGTTTTTTAAATTTTAACGTTTAATGTATTGTTTTTATCTTGTACGTCGCCCAGAGTGGCTGGACAACCAGCCAGATGGGCGACTAATACATTTAATAAATAAATAAATTTAATAAATTAATAAATAATAAGGAACAGATTTGAGGTTTTAAACTTAGTTGACAGAGAACCAGAAGAACTATGGACTGAAGTCAGGGACATTATCAGGAAAGAATGCAAAAAGACAATGCCTCTAGTTAAAAAGAGAGAAAGGCCTCAATGGATGACTGAAGAAACTCTTGAAATGGTTAAAGAGAGAAGGAAAGCAAAAGCAAAAGGAGATAGAAACACGGTCAGAACCCTAAATGCAACTATACAACGACTAGTAGGTAAGGACAAAGAAAACTGTTACAATAGTTATTGCATAGAAATAGAAAAGGACAACAAAATGGGAAGAACAAGAGCCCTATTCCAAAAGATTAGAGAAATGAAAGGGAAATTTAAACCACGAGTAGGGATGTTGAATAATCAACAGGGGAAGACACAGACTGACCGAGATGAAATAAAAGGAAGATGGAAGCAATACACTGAAGAACTCTATAAAAGAGATGCAAGGATGACAGATTCATTCACGGAGGAACCATATGATGAAGAACCAGAAATTTTAGAATGTGAGGTGAAAGCTGCTCTTAAAATACTTGGAAGAAACAAATCACCAGAAATAGATGGCATACCAATAGAGTTGCTACAAGCTACTGAGACTGAATCTGTCCAAATTTTGACAAAAATTGTCAAGAAATATGGAAAACTAAACAGTGGCCCACAGACTGGAAGCGTTCAATATATATCCCACTTCCAAAGAAAGGGGATCCCAGAGAATGCAGTAGTTACCGAACTATTGCCTTAATATCCCATGCAAGTAAAGTAATGCTCAAGATTCTACAACAAAGGCTCTTACCATATATGGAGTGAGAAATGCCAGACGTCCAAGCTGGATTTAGAAAGGGAAGAGACACCAGAGATCATATCGCAAACATACGTTGGATAATGGAACGGAGCAAGGAATTTCAGAAGAAAATCACCCTGTGCTTTATAGACTACAGCAAAGCCTTGGACTGTGTAGATCATGAAAAACTATGGAATGCTTAAAAAGAAATGGGGGTGCCACAGCATCTGATTGTCCTGATGCGCAACCTATACTCTGCACAAGAGGCAACTGTAAGGACAGAATATGGAGAAACCAACTGGTTCCCCATCAGAAAGGGTGTGAGACAGGGGTGTATTTTATCACCCTATTTGTTTAATCTGTATGCAGAATATATCATACGGAAAGCGGGATTGGACCAAGATGAAGGAGGTATGAAAATTGGAGGGAGAAACATCAATAATTTAAGATATGCAGACGATACCATACTCTTAGCAGAAACCAGTAATGATTTGAAACGAATGCTGATGAAAGTTAAAGAGGAAAGTAGAAAAGCAGGACTATAGCTGAACATCAAAAAGACAAAAGTAATGACAACAGAAGATTTATGTAACTTTACAGTTGACAATGAGGACATTGAACTTGTCAAGGATTATCAATACCTGGGCACAGTCATTAACCAAAATGGAGACAATAGTCAAGAAATCAGAAGAAGGCTAGGACTGGGTAGGGTAGCTGTGAGAGAACTAGAAAAGGTCCTCAAATGCAATGATGCATCACTGAACACCAAAGTCAGGATCATTCAGACCATGGTATTCCTCATCTCTATGTATGAATGTGAAAGTTGGACAGTGAAAAAGGCAGATAAGAAAAAAATCAACTCATTTGAAATGTGGTGCTGGAGGAGAGCTTTGCACATACCATGGACTGCGAAAAAGACAAATAATTGGGTGTTAGAACAAATTAAACCAGAACTGTCACTAGAAGTTAAAATGATGAAACTGAGGTTATCATACTTTGGACACATCATGAGAAGACATGATTCACTAGAAAAGACAATAATGCTGGGGAAAACAGAAGGGAGTAGAAAAAGAGGAAGGCCAAACAAGAGAAGGGTTGATTCCATAAAGGAAGCCACAGACCTGAACGTACAAGATCTGAACAGGGTGGTTCATGACAGATGCTCTTGGAGGTCGCTGATTCATAGGGTCACCATAAGGCGTAATTGACTTGAAGGCTCATAACAAGAACAACAAGGTTGCTACAAATATAAGAATATGCCAGCTCTTATCAAAGAACTTATAGATGTTCTAAAACAGTAATCTTCTGTCGCATCATTTTATTTTTAACGGACTTTTCCCCTAAGAGTTAGGCCTTACAGCACCATTTAGCTTAAGCTGCCCTCAACTTACTGAATACAGAATTGTGTAAAGGGAATAAAGTAAAATGTGTTAATATAATGGATAGTGATAACTGAAGAACTGAATGTGAAAAAGAATAATTTTTATCTTCCATCCCTTTTAACAAGATTGTTCAGGATCTTGCATTCCTGTAAGTTTCTAACAATTTTTTTGAGAAGCATTTTGATTGCTTTCTAAAAGTTTTCTTCTTAATTGGAAAACTCGTTCTTGATACATATTGGTATTTCTTCCCCAACTTGGACTGAAGTAAGATGACCTCTTTAATCTTTCTCAAAGTTGTGATAAAAAAACTCAATGATATTTGTTTTATGCAAAATTCTATAATATTGTGAAGTCTAAAAACTCAATTTGGCTTTTTAGTCTTTAGCTTTCTGTATAATTTATTCCCACAACAGAGTATGCATCACATTTGTAGCTGTCTTGCAAACACTCATTTCATGATAAATGACATTGGTCTTCTCAGAATGATAGCTCAATGTACTGGAACATTATATTTAAAAATGCTGGCTATCATTAGACTGTAATGAAGTAAGAATTATATATACTAAATAAATAAAAAGTATTTGTGTATTTTATAGCAGATGAGGGCATTTAAGTAAGTGTGGATTAGTAATGTCTGTGGCTTAGTAGTTAGCTAATCCATTTCCCATTCTGCAGCAGATCTTCAACTTCAGGCTTTTTGTATGATTTGACTACTGTACTTTCTATCTAGGACACAAAAAATCTGTCACTGTACCACTGGAGAAGCATCTTTAGCACTTGTGGGAGGACAGAAATAGAGCAGGGCTGGACTAGTGTTACACAAAGTGGTTGGTTAGAAAATGGATTCCATTGTGAGTTGCCTGAAGGCCATATCACGTTGAGTGGACTCTGTGTGTGTGTGTGTGGGGGGACATTTCTAAGGCTGGGTTGGTTGGTCCTAGTCATGGCTGTAGGTCAGTCCATGATAACCTTTGGAACTGCCATCACACGACATGGGGTGGGTGTTGTTGGCAAGTATCAAGGTCCTTCGTTCAGACCTCTTTCGACAGTCATGTGTTCCTATTATTAACAGCTTAGTAGCAAGTATGTAAGAGTTTCTTGGGTGTTTTGAGATGAATTTGAGGGCAAACATCTTAATACTCTGATTTTTTTTTTTTTTTTACAATTGTTTTGGCTTATGTGCTGGGAAATCTGTTGTATTTTCCCCTCAAGGCATGCTTGTCTTCCCTTGTATTTTGTTGGTTCAGCTTTCTGCAGATAGGGTCAAATGCATTCACGCTTAAGTTTGGATATAATGTGTTGATTCCATTGACCTCATTAAGTCATGACAAGATCTGGCATGCTTTGTATTTGATAGTAAGCAAACGTACAAGATTTTGGAGATCTATTGATTTGCAGTACAGGTTGAGCAAAAGAAAGAAATGTCTAGTATTTTGGCCAAAAAGTGGTATATAAATGAACTATAATAGTAAATAATAATAATAGTATCTAAGTCATACTTGGGATAAACCCACTGAAGTCAGTGGACTTTAGTTAGTCATGAATTCATTGATTTCACTGGATCTACTCTGAATATGACTTGACCAGACACCAACTTATGGCTTTTATCTAGCTAAGTGTTCCTTAAAAACATGGCCTTAACATGAAGACCGCTAAGCCATAATATGAAGATTCACTAATAGGCAAAAAACCTTGCGGTTTAAGAACGTACCTATAGCTCGCAGCTATTTCTATCAAACTTTAAAAAGCAGGGAAATTGGGCAGCTATAGTGAATGCACCAGGGGAGCAGGAGACCTGACCACCTCTCTGAGATATTGTACTGCCCTACAACTTTGTCAAAATGCAAACACCATTTGGGTTGGTCTTTCACAGTCCAATCCACTTCCTGTGTAGCTTGGAAGAATCTGGTAACATGTGCCTCTGAGCAAATGGTGAGTGGTGGCAACACCTGCCATCTCCAAAGATAGAGAATTATATTTGTGTATGTTTGTTGGTGTTCTTCTTACTTTGCTTCTTTCCTGTGTTACTAATGTTTCTACAGAGAATCTACACTAGAAAATTTTATTTCCCTCATTATTCATCCAGAAATCTGTGTCAAATTTATTTTATTAATTTCAAAGCCTTTTTACTGGTCAATTTCATATGATGGTGCAGACAGCGTTTTGTGTTTCAAATTGGAGGTTATGTTCTATTTCTATTTTGGATGCATTAACAGTTGAATCTGAAACTGCGGTTTGATGTAAAATCAGACTGATTACGATATGTTGCTACTTCAGCAATGACTCTTAGCTGTGGGAAAAAAGAGGATGCATGTTTTCAGCCTGCTATGTTTAAACCACTTCATTTAAGGCAAGGTAGGCATGGTCAATTAAAAACATAGAGCACAGCTAGAATTTTGCTAGAATATATTTCACCTCCCACTGTTTTATCTTGTGCAAATTGAGACACTCCTGAGGTCCACTGGAGACTATTCTACAGAAGTCAGTGCCATTATTCCACAATTATGTTTGGAGTTTTTTTAGTGCAAATTTTGCTCTACTTCACATATTCACAGAAATAGAAACAAAAGAAAATGATTTCCTATAGGAAACTTCACTAAAATTGCAAAGTAAATCAGACATATTCAAAGTAACCATCTGAACTATATCAACTGTCTTAATAATGTTGCTTCCTCCCGGCTAAAACAAGATCAGCGCAGCACATGTCTTCTTTCTATTATTTGGGCTGATTGCAGGTGTTGCCACCACTCACCATATGCTCAGAGGCACAAGTTACCAGATTCTTCCAAGCTACACAGGAAGTGGATTGGACTCTGAAAGACCAACCCAAACTGTGTTTGCATTTTGACAAATTTGTAGGGCAGTACAATATCTCAGAGAGGAGTTCAGGTCTCCTGCTGCCCTGGTGCATTCACTATAGCTGCCCAATTTCCCTGCTTTTTAAAGTTTGATAGAAATAGCTGTTGGCTATAGGTACATTCTTAAACCGCAAGGTTTTTTGCCTTTTAGTGAATTTCCCTGCTTTTTAATCTGGGAGGTAAGAAATGGGATCCTGTGCAAGCTTGCTGAGAATGGATTGATCGTTTGCATGCTTATTTAGTTCAATGGGATTTACTCCCCTGCAATCATGCTGTGAAACTGACCACAGAGGATGGGGAGGGGAGGAGGAGGAAGAGGGAGGGGAGGAAACACATAGGGGAGGACTGGGAGGGGAGCAGACAGGAGGGGGAGGGCTGGATGACAGGTTTGATCATTTGCATGTTTATTGAATTCAGTGCGATTTACTCCTTTGCAATCATGCTTAGGATAGGTAAAACTGACTAGGGGAGGGAGGGCTGGAGTGGGCAGGGAAGTAGGAAGAAGGAAGAGGGGAGAGGAGGAAGAAGGGAGAGGAGAGAGGAAGGAGGGGAAAAGCAGGTCTGATCATTTGCATGCTTATTGAGTTCAATGGGATTTACTCCTATGCAATCATGGTTAGGATAGGAAAAACTGACCATGGGGGAGGAGGAGTGGGAGTGGGAAGGAGCGTATTAGAGGGGGGGCAAAGGAAGGGGGAGGGGAAGGCAGGTTTGATTATTTGCATGCTTATAGAGTTCAATGGTAATTACTTCCGTGCAGTCATGCTTAAGATAGGTAGAACTGACCATGGGGAGGAGGGGGAAGGGGAAGGGGGAATTGGAAGGGGATGGGGAGGGAGGGGCAAGAGGGAGGGGATAGGAGAGAGGAGAAGAGAGGGAGGGTTTGATCATTTGCATACTTTTTGAGTTCAATGGGATTTATTTCGATGCAATCATGTTTGAAAATGGAAATGGACTGCCTTCAAGTTGATCCTCACCTATGGCGACCCTTTGAATACGGTTTTCATGGTAAACGGTATTCAGAGGTGGTTTCACCATTGCCTTCCTCTGAGGCTGAGAGGCAGTGACTGCCCCAAGGTGACCCAGTCAGCTTCATGGCTGTTGTCATGGCCCCGTCAGAGGACTCATCAGACGAGGATGACTTGGGAGTAACAGCAGCAGACCCAGAAGGAGAAATGGAGGAAACTCCTGAGAACCCAGCTCCTGCTCCCCCTCAGCTGCAGAGCACAGCAGACACAGCTGAAGCCCTTCAGCCAGACGCAGACAGTGAACAGGATACTCCCCCCTCACCTGCAGAACGTAGACAACAGAAGGTCAGGCAGAAGAGGGGCAGGCCTGTCCACTTAAGGCCAAAACGCTGATGGCTCACACCTGCTGACAAACCTGCTCCTTAAAAGTCAAAACTTGGCTTCAGCTTGTTGCTGACTACAACGTCGGGCGTGACCACTGTGTGTCTTCCTATCCCCTGAATCTTGACTTGGACTGATCTCTCGGCAAACTAGACCCGGACCTTCACTGATGTCTCTTCTGGATTTCTGGCTTGGCACGTAAGCTTTGAACGGCCTCTGCCCTTACCTTGCTTCCTCCTTGCTAGCCTGGCAGATTTATAGCCAAGTTGCCGGCTGAGGACTTACGTCCTGGCAATTACCAAGGAATCTCCAGCCCTGCCTGCACCCCCACCAATGCTGCTGTCTCAGTGAAGAGCTGACAGCTGTGTGGGAATTTGAACCCTAGTCTCCCAGGTCATAGTCCAACACTGACCCAAGGGAGGGGAGGGGGAGGAGATTGGGTGGGTGAGCACTGGGCAGAAGGGAAGCCCCTTTCCTTTCCAAAAGAAAAACACTGTGAACAGTTTCATTGTTTTTCACCCTTTCCCCCACCTTTTTATTCTACAGCAGGCACATGTAGCCTCCCACCCAAATTTAAACCAAATTTGTCCCTGCCCACATCCACACCAGGCCTTTGTTTCACTTTGGACAGTCATGGCTTCTCTCAAAGAATCCTGGGAAGTGTAGTTAGTGAAGGGTGCTGAGAGTTGCTAGGAGACGCCCTGTTCCTCTCACAGATCTTCAATCAGAGTGGCTGGCTGTTAAATCATTCTCTCGGGAATAGGAGTCTCCTCTCAGCACCCTTCACAAACTACACTTCCCAGGATTCTCTGAGGGAAGCCATGACTGTCTCCAGTGAAATCAAGTCTGGTGTGGGTGTGGCCCCCTGTTTAGGCAAGCCCAGCAGCTGTGAGTCTGGCGTTTAGAATTCTGACAGTTGGTTCTTACTGAGCATGCCCGCATTATCATAGGCTGCTAGCCAAAATTTATTAAATTAATTAAAAATCAGCCAGGCATTTTTTAAACTTTTAAACTGCAGAAGATGAAGGTCAGAGTATGGGGCAAGGTCAGTATTAGGATTACAGGTACTCTGTGAATATGGCTGATTTTTAATGAATTTCAACAGATTGTGAGAATCAGAGAAAAAAGTCCAAAAGGACTCTGGGTTTTCCCCCTCTTTTTAGACTTTGAACTCTTGATTCTCTCTGACTGTTTTATGTATCGCCATGAAAATTGAGAGAGTTGTTAAGGAAGCGTTTCTGAGTTCAGAACTATAGGTTTTGTAAGGTTTAGTTTTGAAATGAGCTTATAGGAAGCATCAGAATGGCATGGGGGTATTTTCAATTTAACATTGCGGAATATGAAGATAACATGCTACAGCTAGCAGGCTAGCTATATAACACAACATTGAGTATGTGGTATATCATCTAGATAAGCTCTAAATCAGGTGTGAACCTCTGAAATAAGTCTGAGAAAAATGTTGGTGCAGAACAACATTTTTAAACCCAGTACGTATGTACATCAGTTTCCATTAAGTTATTCATTAAGCAATATATTCTGTAACATGTTCTAAAATGAGTTTTAAAAAATCAAACACGCACACACACACAGAGAGAGAGAGAGAGAGAGAGAGAGAGAGTATCCCTTGCTGTGTGGTGTAAATAAATAACTCTTAACATTTGTGGACAAATTTGCACTGATGTTCAGGAAATATACAATTTAATGGTCTTGCTGATTTAAATAATTCATTTAAATTCCCTTGATTTAAGTCCATCGGTTCTGAAAAAATTAGGCAAAGCTTCAGGCTAAGGGAGGGAACTGATCTATTTTTTTCACTGTTTCCTAGTGGTTGCATGATACTAAGCTCTTTCATATCAGAGTTCCATCTCACACAGTTGTGCAGGGCTTAAACAAGTTTCTACTTTCTTTCATTTTAACTTTTTGATTTTTCAGTGTGGAATTTTGAAACTGGGCACCAAACCATATGTGACTGGAGGGGGGGGGGGCTGTCAAGTTTGTTCATGTGCTTGTCCCATTTATGTATCAAGTAGGGCATGAAGGAGTATGTGCATTTTTCAGCAAAAGGGGTGTATTGATGAGGAAATCTAAATATCTGTCAACTGAGGGCAACTTTCTTTCAGGTGACTCCAATACCTGGAGTGAGCCAAACTGGGGAGAAAAGTGCTTAAGTCAACAGGGCAGAGCAAGGTTCACCTTTCCTTCCCTGTGTGCTGCCTTAATTGTAAAAATCGCCCCTCTGCTTAATATGTGTTGAGAGAAGACATGAATAACTACATGGCTGCCTCAACTTGCCTAATTTGGCCTTTAAATGAGTTTGTGCATGATGTTTCCAAAGAAAATGGCCAATACGTTGCTGTTCGTAATTGGGATATATTTGTGTCCAGCATTTATATGAGACAAATTGGAAAGGCCAAACCTACCTTGATAATACAGTTTCCCGCTCTATCTTAACATGATTCTGTGTTGTCATTTTCAAATATATGGTGACTGCAGTTTACAATTCTGCAGAAGGTATTTCAAAGTAAAACTTTAACAATTCATACAACTAGAAAGGCCATGTCTCAGACCAAACAAAGTTTCCAAGTTCCCTGGAAACTTGCTGGTAGGAAATAAATATATGCCATTGCTCTGAAAGAAGAGGAAGCTTTTGCTGTTCTTTTGGGCTTTGCGGTTTTTAGCACATTAAAATTATACATGTTTACTTCTCCTTTCAAATTTAGTCAATGGCTATTAACTTCTGTTATTTGGTTCTAACGTAAAAGCAGTTTCTCAGAGTGAAAGTTTTCTTCTTCTTTGAGGCACAAACCAATTTCTGTCTTACTCTTGGTTGCCCCTATTGTGCCAGTGAAAACAAATCTCCTGGCTTGTGAAGGATCATCAGCAGAAAGAAGCCTCTTGCATGTAAATACTGCTGGCAAACAAGGTAGTCTGTTTTGGGTTGGCATTGTTCTCTGTAGTCAAATTCATAGAGGTGAATTGGAGGAAAACATTGGATGTAGAGGCTTACAGAAGCTAAGCGGGAGGAGTCCAGCTTACCCTACCACAAAGCAAAAAAAAAAAAAAATCACCATTCTTAAGAGCTCTGTTGGATAAGAACATAAGAAAAATCCTGCTGAATCAGGCCTAATGCCCACCTAGTCCAGCATCCTGTTCGCACAAGCAGGTCCAGAATGCAACAGCACTTTCTCCGCTTGTGATTCTCAGCAAGTGGTATTCAGAGGCATACTGCTTCAGATAGTAGAGGCAGAATATAGCCGTTATGGCTGGTAGCTATTGAAAGCCATATCCACCATGAATTTGTCTAGTTCTCTTTTAAAGCCATCCAAGGAATCATATTATTATTATTATTATTATTATTATTATTATTATTATTTATACCCCACCCTTTTTCCAAACTGGAACTCAAGGCGGCTTCCAGATAAAAACAAGTACACATCATTAAGAACCTATAAAAATATAAAACATATAAACATATAAAATCAGCATTAAAACAGGATTAAACTATTAAGATGTTAAAACCAATTACTCTTAAAATACTGCAACCCAGTTTAGGAGCATACAGGCAAAACAATAACATACAGCATCCTCTTCAGTCACTACCCTTAAAACCTTCAGTTCCAAAGGCCTGCTGGAAGAAAAAAGTCTTTAGCTGTCGGCGGAAAGACTGCACAGAGGAGGCCATTCTTGTATCGCTACATCTTGTTAGGGCGAATTCCATAGACTAGCTTTGCACTGTGTGAAACAAGTACTATTTTTTTGTCTGTTCTGAATTTTCTAACATTTAGCTTCATTGGCTGGCTGCAGGTTCTAGCATTATGAGAGAGGGAGAAAAACATTTCTCTAATCTATTTTCTTTACACAATGTGTAAACTTATATACCTCTGTCATGTCCCTCTAAAGTAAAGAGCCCCTTTCCTCATAAGGGTGTTGCTCCAGCCCCATGTTCATTTTGGTTGGGTTTTCTGAACCTTTTCCAGTTCTACAATACCTTTTTTGAGGCAAGGTGACTAGAACTGTACACAGTATTCCAAATGCTGCCGCACTGACAATTTGTATAATGGCATTATGATATTGGCAGTTTTATTTTCAGTCTCTTTCCTAATGATTCCTAGCACAGGATTCACCTTTTTCACGGCTGTCACAGACTGGATCATCATCTTCATTGAGCTATATGTTACACCCCAAGGTGTCATTCCTGGTTATTCATCACCAGTTCATATTCCATTAGTGTATATGAAATCAAGATATATATTTTTCTCCAATGTACATCACTTTATGCTTGTGTTACATTGAATTGCATTTGTCATTTTAGTGCCCATTCACCAAGTTTGGAGAGATCCTTCTGGAACCCCTTGCAATCTTTTTTTGTTTTAACCACCTTGAACAATTTGGTAGTTAAACTTGAAACAAATGTGGCTACCTCACGTCTCATCATCTGGCAATGCTGAGAAAATCATTACCAGTCTGCTACATTAAAATGTGTGCTTATTTAACATACTTTCAATTATCACTGACTGTAATGTTTGCATCTCATTGCCATTCAACTAGTTCCCACCTCACAATTTTCTTCTTTATATACCTGCCAACTAAGGCCACACCATACATTTATTCCATGGCTTCCCCAAAGAATTCTGGGAAGTGTAGTTTGTGAAGAGTGCTGAGAGTTATGTTCCCCTGACAGAGCTATAATTCCCAGAGTTCTCTGGGAAGAGGGACTGTTAAACCCCTCTGAAAATTGTAGTTCTGTGAGAGGAATAGGACTTCACTTCCCAGGATTCTTTGGCGAAGTCATAACTATTTAAAATGCAATAAATGTATGGTATGAATGTACCTAAGATTTCACTTCATGTATCTGAGGAAGCAGGCAGAAAGCTCATGCCATTGTAAATGTGTTAGCCTTTAAGATGCCACAAAACTCTTTTGTTTTTATTGTAAATGTGAAATAGCATTGGTTTTCCTCTTTATAGGCTGTTAATGTTTTATGTAAATGATTGACAGGAATATGTGAGCAGGCTCACTTGTAAATTCTGTGGGACTAGAAACATGTTTTGCATATCTATTAGCAAGGCTGAACATATCTGCTAATTTAAAATATTTCTTTTCTAGAACTTGCAAAACTTGTTTTTCTATTAATACTTTATTCATGTTATCTAGAGCAATACAATTGAGAGCACCAGGTAATATAAGAGGATATCAGATGATTCTCTGTGACTTAACAAATTACAATTATGTAGTTCTCTCACTCTGCTTCATCAACCGCAGAACACAACAATGAACATGCTATGTTTTGCAGTAGGAGTAGGAAAAGAAAGGGGAAAAGAAAAACAAAGATGGGGGTGACACCACTTGAGAGATGCAACTAAACATCTGTGAGTGTACTATTGTTCCTGACCAGGATGCTGTTAAATGCTGCTTGTATGCCTTTTACCTTTCTCAGGTGGCGACAGACAAGGTTTCAGGGAAGCTGAGTTCTACTCTCTCATGGGTGAAGAACACTGCCAGTCAAATGGCCAGTCAGGTGGCAAGTCCATCTGCTTCATTACACACTACATCCTCCTCTACCACACTCTCTACTCCAGCATTGTCTCCATCGTCACCAGGAGAATTGAGTCCCGATGACTTACAATTATTGGCTAAATTAGAAGAACAAAATAGGTGAGTGGCAACTTAGCTTTGGTATTTACATAAGAGCAGAGAGGAAAGAAACTGTTCATGGCACAACAAAATATTTTTGCATAGTCTGAAATTTTGTTTGTTTCAAAGATTTAATAGGATTGCTGGTATTCAGGTTCTGAAATCAATTCTGGGAGGTGGGGGGTTGCAGTTCATTTGACTGGTGCTCAGCCTGGCATGCATCCTGTTGCCTGGGGTGTAACAATTCTGTAATGTGTGTTTGTTGCCAGGTGAGTGAGTCTGGACAGCCTGTGACAAGTAGATTTGTGCAAGTGGGTGTTTTTAAAAACAGCAAGTTCCTGTGCTTTCTTGGAAATTTAAACTAGTCATGTTCAAAGATGTGGAAAATAAAATTGCCTTTAAATTATCAAGTTTCCTCCCACCCCCCCAAAAAAAACACCTTCTGGAAGTTCTTTCCTAGTCCAGAACTACATACCTTGCATTCTGATTGCGTTTCATATTCCTCCCCAACCAGACTGACTACAGTTTTTGTCAGACTACAGTTTTGGCTTGCAGTACTGCAGACTGGTCTGAATAGTGAACTTGGACTATATGATATTGCCTTCTCAGTTGACTTGAATGCAAAACGAGAACATTACTGTCCTAAAAATAAAATAATTTTAAATACATTTGACTTGAGCGATGTCTCTTCATTGAGGTCTCTTGGTTTTAGCATTTAATATTATCTAGCCTAGTTCACACAGTAAGCCAAACTATGGATTAACTGCTAACGTGCAAATGTGGCTGAAATGCATCATAGTATTCCTTGTCTTGTTGGGTAAACCCAGATCACAGTTGTCTTATTTCTGATTTTTCACATGATCTGTGTTCACACACACATTGTGGCTTGTTTGTGCTACATGCAGGGGCCAGCAGGAAGAACATTCACAATTTAAAACATACTGTGGCTTACTATGATGTGCAGACCAGGCCTCCAGGTGTCTGCAATTTATAGGCAAGACTATGACCTTCTGTCCTTTTGACAACTATGTGCTTAGGACTCTTGGGAGTAAAGCATCGACACATGTTACAAGTAGGGATAGGGTTCGCTGCATGGTGCTGATCCGCATGCATTTTGATAGTCCGTCGTTTCTTTACTGGTCTGTCCTTTTTTTGTGCCTTGTTTCTCTGGTGCTTGCCAATTCCATCTGCTGTGAGCATTTTTTGTTGATTCCATTCACAGGGTTTTTTTTGGGGTGTGTGTGTAAAAATTACGTAATTATTTTCGTAGATACTTATGTAAATGATGGCATTTCATGTAGTTTTTTGGCGGCGGAGAAAAACAATGTGTAATTTTTAAGTAGCTTATGTGAATGATCACAGTGTTCCATGTAGCTTTTTGGCGAAAAACATGTGATTTCTAGGTTGCTGACGTTAATGAATGATCACAGCATTCCATGTGGTTTTTTGGCGGTGGAAAAAACATTTCGTAATTTTTAGGTAGCTGCAGTGTGGTGTAGTGGTTAAGGTCTTGGACTATGACCTGGGACACCAGGGTTCGAATCCCCACATAGCCATGAAGCTCACTGGGTGACCGTGGGCCAGTCACTGCCTCTCAGCCTCATGAAAACCCTATTCATAGGGTCGCCGTAAGTCGGAATCGACTTGAAGGCAGTATATTTACATTATTTTGCAGTGAATGAATGGTCACAGTGTTCCATGTGTTTTTTTGGCAGTTAAGTCACGTACGTGAATTAATCAGAGCTTGGAAAAGTTACTTTTTTGAACTACAGCTCCCATCAGCCTAATCCAGTGGCCATGCTGGCTGGGGCTGATGGGAGCTGTAGTTCAAAAAAGTAACTTTTCCAAGCTCTGGAATTAATTGATCACAGCGTTCCACGTGGTGTTTTTTCCTATTTTTACATATCCGTGAGGCAGATAATTGCCTTTGAGTCTTTCTTGTCTTGGGCTTACTTTCTTTTGGATATGGTCTGTGCCAGTTTGGAAGCACAATTAACACTGAAGACATATAGCCAATTTGTTTTGCATTATGATATAATAACATTTTCCCCATAATATATAACAGAGAAATGGAAATCCTGTGGTTTACACAACATCTTAATTACAAAAAAAAGTATGTAAAATAGGGGGAGGATTTTTTAAAAAAAATCTTGCTGATTGTAGTCACGGCCGCAAAATCCATGCCAATTACAGTTGTGGCCCACAGCAAGAGACTGAAGGAATAGTGAACTAGCGAATTCAGTCGGGATCCAGTATCGGGTTTGATTTTTTCGAATGTTCCCCCATCCTTAGTTACAAGTGACCTGAACCAGTGGGGCTGTGATAGACTGAAAGGCAGCCTGTTCTTCCCTCTGCTGATTCCTCTAAAGTATTTGTGCAGGCTTTGCTCTTCCCCTTCCTCCCTTCTCTTCCTGTCTTTGTTCTCTGTTAGTAATGGCTCCCTGAGTGCAGATTGTACGGCTGCTTCAGCATTACCTCTTTGTAGCAATAAACCTTCCTTATTCTTTCAACTTCCAGTCTTAACAAACCAGTTATTTCTGTACCCCACTACAATATATGTATATATATCTATATCTACGTATGTATATATATGAATGTATATGTTTATATATTTATATTAAATATGCGCACGTATTTATGTATATACCTATGTGTTGATGGTTGGCGGTTCTTGCGTGAAACAACACGTTACGTTGGATGTAAGATGGTAAAGAATCATCACAGAGGCTTGAGAAAGTTTAAGAGTCTTTACTTAGACATTAAGGCCAAAGGCTTTTAAAGTAGATACATGTAGAGTTTCCCCCCCCCTTCAAGGAGAAGCTCTCAGTTCAGAGACAAGACACAGACAGCACAGCACAGAACAGCAATAGAAAGCAACTAGAACTTTTTCCCAAGCTGTTATCACCCGTTACCATGGCAACGTGTCTGTTTCCCAGGCCAGTCTTAGCTGATAACGCTGCTCCTGCAGACACATGCTTGTAACTCTTTCAGACCTGATGAAAACATCCTTAGGCAGTACGGCCTAATGCCAACAGTCCCCCCTTTTCATCATGTCTGTATATCCATTACAACAATTACATTACAGTAATACATTTCTACAATACAAAGTAATGCATTTCAATACAGTGCATCATACATTTCCAGTTCAATACATTACAGGACATCTCAGTACATTTTCAAAACTTTATCAATCAAATTTCGGTTGCACACAAGTCAGATACAGTGTCTCAGGGTCCATCTCAACCTCTTTGTGCATCCCTGGACTGGTTATTAATCCCACCGTAAATCTTTCTGGCGGTTTTCCAATGTTAGATCTCTCAGAACGTCTCAAAGGCACTAGAGCTTCTGCTCTCTCAGCCCCCCTGTTTGAGCTGGTACTTGGCACAGCTTGCTCAGGGTATTCCATTTCCTCAGCCTTGCGTTTCTTTGATCTCCGTTTCCCACAAATGAGTTCATTTAATGCATCCCTAAGTGGAATTTGTGTGCCTTCCACTTTTATGTCAAGGTTTGGTTTAAATGCCAATGCTGGTGCTTGTGTGTCATCTGACCCTGTGAGAATGACTGTTTGCCTTTGATCCCAAGGCTTTTCTGAGACTTTAATGCTTCTGCTCAGAATTAATTGCTGTGTTTCTGGTATCCAAACTCTGAAATATGCATTCTGAAACCCCAGAACAAATCCCTGTTGTGCTCTGGGTGCAAGTTTGCCTCTTCTCTTGTTTTGCGGTATGTGTACCCAGCAACGTGCCCCGAATTTCTGAATGTGTTGCACTTTCGGCTTTCTCCCAGTGAGCTTCTCGTAGGGAGACATTCCAAGTGCACTGTGTAACACCCTGTTGTGAATGTAATTCGCATACATAATTGCCTCTCCCCAGAAAGAATTCCCTAAACTGGAATCCATTAACATGGCTCTCATGGCTTCTTGAAGCACCCTGTTTTTTCTCTCAGCAGTCCCATTAGAAAACGGGCTAAACGGAGCTGTGAAATTCTGGTTTATTCCCTTACTCTCAAGGAAGTCACTCAATGCTTTGCTCGTGAATTTCCCTCCCTGGTCTGAGCGTATAGCCCCCACCGTGGTGCCATGTTGAGTTTCGATTCTCTTAATGAACAGTTTCAGCTTCTGCTCTGCTTCATCTTTCCTCTTGAGTAAAAAAAATGACAAAATCTTGAAAAATCATCAACCACTACCATAAAGTACTTAGCACCTCCTCGTGAACTGTTTATGGGCCCTGATAAATCAACATGAACTAGCTGATAGGGAGCTGATGTCGTGCTTTCAGCCTCCCGGTTTATGGGTGCAATTGTCATTTTTGCTTTATGGCATGCATCACAATCCATCATTAACTGTCCACAATCTTTCAAATGCATGTTTTCACTATGCATTGGGGTTTTCTTTATCATGTCAAAGTTTGCATGCCCCAGCCTCTGATGCCATTCATGGACGCAGCCTTGATGTGTCTGTGCCTCAGCGTTTAACACAGCACACCCTGCTTGACTGCTTTTTATTACAAACTGGGAATCATTCAGGCTTCCCTGCAAGCACACTTGATCTCCCCTCATTACATAACATTTGTCTCTGTCAAACAACACTGAAAACCCACAACTGGTCAGTTTTTTCACAGACAACATGTTATGAGACAGTTCTGGTACAAACAAACAATCTGACAGTATTCCAAGCTTATCAAATCTCACCAGTCCAAGAGCCTCCGCATTCTTCCGCGATCCATCCGCCAATTGAACAAAGTCCTGCTCATCTGTAGACGTATAAAACAAACTCCTGTCTTTGATTAATACATGGGACGCACCACTGTCAATAATCCAGTCAATTTGTCCCAAATCTTGAGGCTTCTGTTTACAAACAAAGTTCACACTTCCCTGCTTCCAGCCTCCGTCCCTGGAGTTGCGCTTGACTGCACAGTCTCTCTGGAGATGCCCACGAGCTCCGCAGACATAACAAGCCTTTAGCCGCTGCTGCTCCTGCTTGTAATCCTGCTTGCTTCTGGCTGCCTCCTCCGGCACGGCACTTTTCTTCGCCTCTTGTCTCCGCTGCCATTCCTGGGTCAGTTTTTCCTCAATAAATGCGACATTCAGCCCCCCATCTGGCAGAGCTTCCATTGCCATGACAAAAGTATTCCAACTCCCATCAAGTGAAGCCAGGATCAAATAGGTCTTCTGAAGCTCACTGTGTTCAACGCCTCGGTCCGTCAACTCAGCAAACAAGCGTCTGAATTCCGTGAGATGCTCACTCATATCGCACTCACCCGTGAAGCGCATCTGGTACAGCTTCCGTGCCAAACACAATCTAGATCCCGCGGTCTGTTGCACATGAAGGGCCTCCAACACATCCCACATCTGTTTGGCGTTTGTAACATCTCTCACGTGTAGCAGTTGAGAGTCGGATAGAGCCAGAGTAATAAAAGCCTGCGCCCTCTCATCATTCCGTACCCAGGCCGCTGTAAGGGGTGCAGGGGGTGTTCCTTCAATAGCTTCCCATAAATCCTCTTTTATCAAGAAAGCACGCATTCTTGGCTTCCAACTGCCATAATTCTTTTCCGTAAGTCGTTCCATCGGCAAGCCTCCAGACATGTTTACAGCAGCCATCTCTGCTCACCTCTGTCTGGCACAATCAATCAAGTTGCCCTCTGGATCTCCGTCTGCCGTTTGGACCAGCCACTTACTCCTGTGTAATGCGCTGTGGATCTGGGCCCATAACCCTGTTGATGGTTAGCGGTTCTTGCGTGAAACAACACGTTACGTTGGATGTAAGATGGTAAAGAATCATCACAGAGGCTTGAGAAAGTTTAAGAGTCTTTACTTAGACATTAAGGCCAAAGGCTTTTAAAGTAGATACATGTAGAGTTTTTCCCCCCCTTCAAGGAGAAGCTCTCAGTTCAGAGACAAGACACAGACAGCACAGCACAGAACAGCAATAGAAAGCAACTAGAACTTTTTCCCAAGCTGTTATCACCCGTTACCATGGCAACGTGTCTGTTTCCCAGGCCAGTCTTAGCTGATAACGCTGCTCCTGCAGACACATGCTTGTAACTCTTTCAGACCTGATGAAAACATCCTTAGGCAGTACGGCCTAATGCCAACACTATGTATATACAAAAACTCGAACATTGCAAAGCTTAGTTCACGCCTAATTTTCCAGATTGTTTAGCTTATGGATCAGAGTTAATTTAGAATAAATATAGCAAGAATTGTTTCTAACCATTATCAAGACAGTCATCTTATTAGAGCTTATTTATGTTTATCTTTTAATTTTTTGTTAGAAAACACATACCATCCATGGTGACTTTTATGTTATGCCATATGTTCAACTATCTGTGCTAAGGAAAAGATGCCTCAGACATCTTTTTAAAAACTCTAAACTAAATTAATTTGGCTTTCTACATATTGCCTTTATATTTTGGCAAATTTAGTTTACACCTACCTACTGAAGAAAAATAATGCCATACAAGACACTGAATGGTAGGCAAGCACAATTAATAGTTCCAAAGTACCTTGTCTGATAAATGAATGGGCAATTACATTGAACTGGACTGGTAACTTGAGTTAGAAATATCTTGATCATATGATGCTATAGTCAAAAGCCCGGCTATGTAGCAATGGGGCTAATAGCAGTGGGAGTACCACTGCATCCACAGCCTTGCCACTCACAGCAGATGGGGTGGAAATCTGGTGGGGGCAGGCAGATTGCTGTCCCAGCCTGGACCTTACATAGCAATATCAAGCGCACTATCGTAAAGTGATGGCAGAGAGCCCAGTTCAGGATCAAGTTGATCCCAAGCCTGCTCAGTCCCTCCCTGTCCACTGAATGTTTCATGGCTTTCCATGAACAGGTGCGGTAAGGTATCCTGTTTAGTTGGCAGAGTAAGGAGCTTCATGCCAGCAAAATAATGCTGGCATCACTCCACAGACAGAGGCCAGCAGGGTCAGGCAGAGAGGCCTTTTACTCAGTCCACCCCCACCCACCCAGCATAAAGGGGGTTTGGATTGCAGCCTACGTCGACTAGCTTGTGACAGAGAACTACAAGCACTTTTCATAAGTCTTCTTGATTCTTAATCATTTTCTGTGAAATCCTATGCTGTATGAATAAGGTCTTTAAAGTCAAGGGGGTTTCAAGGTACTCAGGCTTTTTGTTATACAAATGCACAATTCTTACTCAATTCAGGGATAGGGGAAATGTGTGTATTTAAGGTGCCACTTCTGTTTTTGGCTTGTTGTCCCCCCACTCTATTTAAACAGCAATGTTTTGTTGTTAGAAAATGCCATCTTTTTATATTAGTTTTCATTTGGTGATTGTATTCTCTACATTAAACATCCAAGGTGGCCAAATGATAAAGATGGATCAAGTTTAAATAATAATATTAATAGCTTTCCCTGATGCTGCTGCAGTTGTGGTCGATTTTGTAAACTATGTGAGATAGGTATCCATTTTATAGCATCTGTCCCTTATGACCACTGTCAAACCTATCCCTTCTATGCCCTTGTCTTGATTATTTTAAATTTAAATTAATTTTATTATTGATGGAATATGGTTCAGCTATGTTAAGGCTTTCTTCAGCTGTTGCTTTAGCTTGATGTTAAAGTTTTTTGTTTTATATGGAGGCTGGCATTTTATGTATTGATTTGTTAAATTTTGATGGCTGTTTTTAACAATTTTGTATGTTTTTAAAGTTGATTAAGGCTGCAATCGAATTCATGTCTACTCAGAAGTAAGCTCCGCTGGGTTCAATGGGACTTACTCCCAGGGATATGTATACTGGATTGCAGCCTAAGTCTCTTAGAGACTGCCCTGGATTAGGCAATTTAAATAAATAAATGCATTATTTTAAATTCTGTCTCCTTGTATCTTTCAAATACAGGAGTAGTTGTCTTGTAAAAACAAAACAGTTTTGAATGATAGCAAGGAAACACTCATGTGCTCACACCAGCAGTGCCCAGCTTTCTTGTGACCTGACATGTTTAATTCACTAATAGGCAAAAAACCTTGCTGTTTAATAATGTACCTATAGCCAACAGATATTTCTATCGAACTTTAAAAAGCAGGGAAATTGGGCAACTATAGTGAATGCACCAGGGGAGCAGGAGACCTGACCTCCTCTCTGAGATATTGTACTGCCCTACAACTTTATCAAAATGCAAACACAATTTGGGTTGGTCTTTCACAGTTTAATCCACTTCCTGTGTAGCTTGGAAGAATTTGGTAACATGCCTCTGAGCATATGGTGAGTAGTGGCGATACCTGCAATCAGCCCAAATAACAAAAACAAGATATGTGCTGTGCTGATCTTGTTTAGCAGGGAGGAAGCAACTATATTAAAACAGTTGATACTGTTCAGATAGTCACTTTAAATATGTTTGATTTACTTTGCAATTTTAGTGAAGTTTCCTATAGTAAATCATTCTCTTTTGCTTCTGTGAATATGTGAACTACAGCAACACTTTGCAACACTATAAAAAAACTCCAAAAACAAGGTATAGGTATATTCTTAAACTGCAAGGTTTTTTGCCTATTAGTGAATTTCCCTGCGTTTTAGTCCGGGAGGTAAGAAATGGGATCCTGTGCAAGTTTGCTGAGAATGGATTGATCATTTGCATGCTTATTGAGTTCAGTAGGATTTACTCCCCTGCAATCATGCTTAGGATAAGTAACCACAGGGGATGGGGGGGAGGAGGAGCAGGGAGGGGAGGAAGGGCAGAGGGGAAGAGGAGGGGAGGAGAAGGACAGGTTTGATCATTTGCATGTTTATTGAGTTCAGTGGGATATACTCCCGTGCAATCATGCTTAGGATAAGTAAAATTGACGATGGGGAGGGAAGTCTGGAGTGAGCAGGGGAGGAGGAAGAAGGAAGAGGGGAGGAGGAAGGGAGTGGGGAAGGAGGGGAAAGACAGGTCTGATCATTTGCATGCTTATTGAGTTCAATGGGATTTACTCCTGTGCAGTCATGGCTAGGATAGGTAAAACTGACCATGGGGGAGGAGGAGGGGGAGGGGAGAGTAGAGGGAAGGAAGGAGGGGGAGGGGGAAGGAGGGGATTGGAAGGGAAGGGGGATGGAAGGGGCAAAAGGAAGGTGATGGCAGGGAGGAGGAGGGCAGGGCAGGTTTGATAATTTGCATACTTATTGCGTTCAATGGGATTTATTCCCATGGAATCATGTTTGAAGATCCAATGGACTGCCTTCAAGTTGATTCAGACTTATGGTGACCCTATGAATAGGGTTTTCCTGGTAAGCGGTATTCAGAGGTGCTTTACCACTGCCTTCCTCTGAAGCTGAGGGGCAGTGAGTGGCCCAAGGTCACCCAGTGAGTTTCATGACTGTGTAGGGCTTTGAACCCTGGTCTTCCAGGGCGTAGTCCTAGGATAGGTAAAACTGACCATGGTGGTGGTGGAGGAGGGGATTGGAAGGGGATGGGGGAGGGGAAGGGAGAGGGAAGGGGCAAGAAGGGGAATAGGAGGGAGGAAGAGGAGGGGAGGGCAGGTTTGATTATTTGCATGGCTTTTGAGTTCAATGGGATTTACTGCTTTGCAATCATGCTTAGGATAGTGGAAACTGACCTGGGAGAGGGGAAGGGAAGGGAGGAGGAGGGCGTGGAGGGGAGAAGATTGGGTGGGAGAGGGGACACCTCTATCCTTTCCAAAAGGAAAACATTGCGAACATTATCATTCTTTTTCAGGGTTTTCCCCACCTTTTCATTCTACAGCAGGCACATGTAGCCACTCACCCAAGTTTAAACCAAAGCTGTCCCTGGCCACATCCACACCAGATCTTTATTTCACTTTAGGCAGTCATGACTTCTTCCAAAGAATCCTGTGAGGTATAGTTAGTGAAGGGTGCTGAGAGTTGCTAGGAGATGCTGTGTTCCACTTACAGAGCTTCAATCACAGCGGCTGACTGTTAAACTTCTCTGGCCACTGGAGCTCTGTCAGAGGAATAGGAGTCTCCTCTCAGCACCCTTCACAAACTGCATTTCCCAGGATTCTCTGGGGGAAGCCATGAGTGTCTCAAGTGAAATCAAAGTCTGGTGTGGGTGTGGCCCACTGATTAGGCAAGCCCAGCAGCTGGGAGTCTGGCTTTTAGAATCCTGACAGTTGGTTCTTACTGAGCATGCCCGACATTATCATTGAGTTCAAGCCAAAATTTCTTAAATTAATTAAAACTCAGCCAGGCATTTTTTTTAACTTTTAGACACAGAAGATGAAGGTCAGAGTATGGGGCAAGGTCAGTACAGTTGGGCCCCACTTTTCGGTGCTCTGCTTCTCGGCGCTCTGCTAATGCAACAGTTTTCAATTATATCCCATGTTCACTATGTTCGGCGCTTGTTCCACTTGCCTGGCATTTTTGCAGAATGACGTACAGAGCTTGGAAAAGTTACTTTTTTAAATTACAGTTGGGCTGATGGGATTTGTAGTTCAAAAAAGTAACGTTTCCAAGCTCTGATGACGCGCTCAGCAGCTGAGTCCGAGAAGGGCGTTGGGTGCCATTTTATTGTCGGTAATTCAGTCTGATTTAGCATTTGTGCGCTCTGCATCTCTGTATTCTGGCAATTTTCCAAACTTTCAAAGGTTAAGGTTATTATATTATACAATACAATATTTATATACACTGTATATAAATATATATTAAAATATATAATAATTTTTAATATTTATAATTTATTTATAATATATAAATATAATAATATATATCATATATATCATATACAGTAATACTGTACAATATATGTATATATATGTGTGTGTGTGTATTGCATTAATTACAATGGCATCTCAGTGTAGTACTAGTGATAAAAAAGGAGTCGTAAGCCTCTTTAAGTGCCAAGTTAGAAATGATTAAACTAAGTGAGCAAGGCATGTCTATGGCTGAGATAGGCCATAAACTAGATTTGGCTTGCCAAACAGTTAGTACAGTTGTGAACACTAAGGAGAAAGTGTTGAAGGAAATTAAAAGTGCTACACCAGTGAACACTAAAGTTATAAGAAAATGTGATAGCCTTATTGCTGACATGGAAAAACTTTTAGTTGTGTGGATTGAAGATCAAACCAGTCACAACGTGCCTTTAAGCTGAGCCATCATCCAGGGCAAGGCCCTAAGTCTCTTCAATGCTATGAAGGCTGAGAGAGGAAGGCTGAGAGAGGCGAGGAAGCTGCTGAGAATAAATTCAAAGCTAGCAGAGGCTGGTTTAATAGGTTTAAGGAAAGAAGCCATCTCCACAACATCAAAGTGCAGGGTGAAGCAGCTAGTGCTGATGCAGTAGCTGCAGAAAGTTATCCACGTGAGCTTTCAAAGATCAATGAAGATGGTGGATATACTAAGCAGCAGATTTTCAGTGTGGACGAAATGGACCTATATTGGAAGAAGATGCCATCAATGCCTGGCTTCAAAGCTGCAAAAGACAGGGTAACTCTTGTTAGTACTAATGCAGCTGGTGATTGCAAGTTAAAACCTATGATGATTTATCACTCAGAAAATCCTAGGGCCCTAAAGAACTATGTGAAAGCTAGCCTCCCTGTTTATTATAAATCCAATTCAAAAGCTTGGATGACTGGCAATCTTTTCCCAAATTGGTTCACGAACTATTTTAAGCCTTCAGTTGAGGGTTTACTGCAAGGAAAAGAAAATTCCTTTTAAGGTTTTAATTCTTGCAGACAATGCCCCTGGCCATCCTAGAGCTCTGATTGGTTTGTACAAGGAGATAAATGTTATTTTTCTACCTGCAAATACAACTTCATTGCTGCAGCCTATGGACCAAGGTGTAATTGCAGTGTTTAAACCCGATTACCCAAGAAGAACTTTTGCTAAGGCTGTAAATGCCTTAGACAGTGGTACAGCAGCTGGGCAAATGGAAAATAAATTAAAAGCATTTTGGAAAGGCTTCACGATTTTGGATGGTATGAGAACTATTAGAGATGCATGGGAGGAAGATAAAGAAACAACATTGAAAGGTGTTTGGAAGAAACTAATTCCCACAACTTATGGACGATTGTGAAGGCTTTGAGAATCCAGTGGAGGAAGTAACTACAAACGTTGTGGAAATGGCAAGGGAAGTAGAATTGGAAGTCGAGCCTGAGGATGTGGCAGAATTGCTTGTATCTCATAATGAGACCCTAATAGACGAAGATCTTCTTATTGAAGAGCAAAGAAGAATGTTTTGTGAAGAGGAGTCCCATCCTGATGATAGTCCTGCTGTGCCTAGAGAAATGACAACCAAGGAATTGGAAGAAGCTATCAACTGTATAGAAATGGGGATGGCAGCTTTTGAGAGAATTGATCCAAATTTTGAAAGAAGTTCTAAAGTGAATGCAATCCTTCTAAACAGTATTGCATGCTATAAAGTTATTCTAAGGGAAAGGCAATTCATGAGGCAAAGTTCATTGGTTTCCTACTTTAAGAAAGTACCATCGCAACCTTCGACAGCAACAGCTAGCCTTGAACAATCTTCAACATCAACAGCAAGAGCATCCAAGTCTCCACCATCACAACGAATAAGATTTGTTGATGAGTCAGATGATGGAGACTTGGATGACTTGGAGTCAGCCCAAAAGACTGAAAGGGCAGATGACGCCAAGCACCTGAATAACACCTGCATCAGCCCCAACCTGTTTCTCAGCACCGTGGAGACCCGGCAAAGACAGAAGCGCTGTAGCCAACACTCAAAGATTTTAAGGTAAGCAATGTGTGTGTACTGAGTGCGTGAGCGAGTGGGGGGGCAGGGAGGGTGAGTCAGTGGGGTGAGCGAGCGGGGGAGGGGGAGGACGAGCGAGGGAGCCGGCAGAGGGTGAGTGAGCGGGTGCGGGTGGGAGCTTCCTCCCTGTGATCCGCGGCAGGGAGCCTGCTGTGGAAGGGGAGCACTACTCCCCCCCAATAACGAGAGCGGGGGGTGGGAGAGGGCGATGCTATGTTCCACTTTTCACTTTTCGGCAGGGGTCTGGTCCCTAACCCGCTGTATGAGTGGAGCCCTACTGTAATAGGATTACAGGTACTCTGTGAACACCGTTGATTTTTAATGAATTTCAACAGAACTCTTGACAGAAAAAGTCCAAAAGGTGTCTGGTTTTTTTCTTTCTCTTTTACACTTTGAACTCTCTATTCTCTCTGACTGTTACATGTATTGCCATGAACATTTAGAGGGTTGTTAAGCAAGCATTTCTGAGTTCAGGACTATAAGTTTTGTAAGGTTTTGTTTTGAAATGAGCTAATGGGAAGGATCAGACTGGCATGGGGGGTATTTTCAATTTCACATTCAGAATGTGAAAAATCCATGCTGACTATACTGTAGTATACGGTCACTCTCGTGGCTGTGTAATACTTGTTTTGTTTTGGTTGTGTCCTCTTTCCATCTTATAATGCCTTTCATTTTATTTTTTTTATCTGTCCTGGGCTGTAGTTGTACCTCCTACCCCAGCAGTTGTAGCTTTCACAGATCTTCCCTAGTTTACCCACCCACCCACCAGGCTTTGGGGTACTCTGTTTCACCTTTGCCCTCTTTCAGTATTTGGATAGTGCTTCTTTTCTTTGGAAAACAGAAGTAACTGTTCTCAGATGCTATCATGCACATTTTTATCTGTCTTAGAATGTGCTTTTAAAATTTGAAATTCCTTTATATTTAGTGTCAAGAGATCAAAGTGGAACCCTAGTGTTGGAATGCCTTCTTGAAAACGTACTGTCTTGGAAACCTGAGGAATTACCTGTTTCCATTCACTATGAACTAAACGGCTCTTAGGAGCTCTACAAGATTCAGAGTACACATTTCGTCACTGGGGAAAACAAACTTTGACCTGAGCATGTGCAAAAGAGTTGACAAAAACGGAAGTGTGAAAAAAGGAAGTAGGGAAACTTTGTCTGGACTTTTCTTTTTGTAACTATATTGGGCCATATGGGGTTAATTTCCCTTCCAAGATACATTGGAATGGTTCATTCCTAAGGATTGAAGAATCTATTTGAGGAACGTAAATCATTGATGGGAATGAAGTAGTTTGTTTGCTACTGACTGCTTACAGTATTGAAAACTGCAGGTTCTGAATTAAAAGAGCAATGAACTTATCAAGGTAAGGGTTACACCACAGGATTATGATCAGTATTTCAAAATACAGGCATATTCCACAATCCAATTTTTCACAATTAGAAATTGCTGTATTATGATTCAAGAGTAGGTAACTGCACCTTCTAAGCTTATCTGGAGTTTGGACTGGCTACCGTAAACCTTGTAATGAAAAGGTTTTTTTGTGTCTTGCAAATGTATGAAGCATAGCAGTTTTGCCTTATAAGCCAAGTAGAGTAAGATTTAATCACTTAGTGACCCATGTATTGTTAAATTTCGTAAAGTAGTTCCATTGAAGCCATTTACACATTGAGGGTAAGAATACTGGACAAGACTGTCTTCCGAGGAGTTATAGTTCTAAATCTTGTATTTGACTCTCATGTTTCTCTTTTTACTGTGCATTTCCCTTCCGGTCAGCTGCCTGTGTGATGCTGTCCCTGTCCTATCATTTTTGTTGTTGTTCACAGAAAATCCATGTGTTTTGCCTGTGCAGGTAAATAATTGTATCTTTAATTGAGTGAAAGGTTGCTGTAAATGTAAATATACAGTGGCAAGAACTAACATTGGTATTAATTCATAAAGTTGTTATCATTTTAAATTCTAAAAAGCTAAGGAAGTGAAATATGAAGTAGAGCCTGCTATAAGCCACCCCCCACCCCCAGTCTCTCATTGGAACCCAATTCTATATTCCCCAGAGTAATTCTAAGTGTCTAACTCCAAAGGGACCTAGTGGTTTATTCCCTAATCCTGTCCTCCACAATTCTGATTTGCCATTCTCCTCATTATTGGCAATTTTCATTAAGCTAATAATTAGACATTTTAAAAAAAATCAGTTGGCTTTTTAGGATGTGCTGAGACTAACAGCTGTTGCACTTGCTTGTTTATGGTTATTTAAGTATTCCTATGAAGTTGATGAAGAAACAACTATTTCTTAAACCAGCCTTTGCCATCCTGATGTACTCCAAATGTTTTGGACTGCAACTCTCATTAGCCTAAGCCAGCATGTAGTCCAAAACATCTGGAGGGTACCAGGCTAAAGGCTGCCTTCAAGGAATAAGTGCAGGGTAAGATTAGCAATCTCGGCTCACTTGCTCAGCATATTTAAAGAGGAGGATATGAATGGAGTGGGGAAATTACTTGCATTGTAGAAAAGTTGCAATATTAACTTGGACATTTCAGCACAGCAATTACAAACTCTAAACTGTAAGTCTGAAGTTTGTTTCCATTACTGATAAATCACATGCTTCAAAGGAGAAACATAACAAGTCCAAGTGATCTGCAAAGTTGCAAGCAAAATATGACTGCTGGTACAAAGGTGAGAAGAGAGTAAATCTTTTCCCAATCAATGCCAGATGATGATCATTGTAGCATTTTGATGATCTACAGTTCAATCCAATCTATGGGACTTACTGCTGTGTTCAATGAGGCTTAGTCCCTATTTGGTGTGTTTATGATTTCAGTTCTTCTTACTAGTTCTTGTTGAGCTTAATGCATAGACCCACTTGTCCACACATTTAGAATGGAACTACACATTCCACCAACAAGCACATTTTCCTAAATGTGTGTCTGTTAATGCAAATACAGGGATGGGGAGACAATTGAATGGTAAGGTCAGTGGCAGGGGAGATATTTAACCTTTTCTGTACCTGTTTCTTTTTCCTGGCAAATGCCCCTTTTCCATTCTTGGAATTTGACTGAGGAACACCTGTATATTTTAATAATAATTTTCTCCTTAAGTCATTTGGCTTTTGACTCATTAGCACCATTAAATATTCTCTTATTTGCTAAAATACATTTAAAATAATAAGGCTCTGATTCTAGTGCTAAAATATTTTAATTTGGTTTAATTTCTACTATGTACAGTCAAGGGGTAGGATAATAGAGGAGGTTGTGCAGACCACTTTGGTTTATGGCAGTGTTCTTCACCTGGAAAACCTGGACTGTTCTTTTTGATATGATCAGATATTGATATGTGTTTACTGCAGGTTGTTGGAGACTGACAGCAAATTACTGCGATCAGTAAATGAGTCAAGAAGAAACAGTGGCTCCTCACTTGTTTCTAGTTCATCAGCTTCTAGCAACCTCAGCCATCTTGAAGAAGATTCCTGGATCCTTTGGGGAAGAATTGTAAATGAGTGGGAAGATGTACGCAAAAAGAAAGAGAAGCAAGTTAAGGTTTGTTATGTGGCATTAATCAAACCCATTAGTCATTTTCAGTGCTTGCATTAGAAGTTTTGCACTCTCTGAATCTGGCAATTCAGAAAGTATATCTTGCGTAGTATGGTGTCATATATTGTAAAATAAAATATCACTGAAAACAAATGCACCTTATAGCATAATAGAATATGAGAGAAAACAGTGCATTTTTCATGAGGCCCCAAAACAGGTTTAAAATCCACATGCTGCAGGTCAGTACAATTTTGGCAAAATGCAGCCTTCAGCTCTTTGTAACTCTTAACAGTTTATAAAGCCAACATGTGAACTGTGATTTCTGTGGGTCCTTCTATTGTGCTACCTTTTTATCTGTGGCTCCCTGTGGAACTGACAAGACATCTGCTCAATAACAGCAATGAGATTGTCTGTAGAAGAGTGTGCCAGTAAGGTTTCTGAGATGGCTATAGTTATTAAAATCTATTTTATATATTAAATTTATATCCCACCCTTCCTCCCATAAAGAGCCCAGGGTGGCAAGCAGCAAAACACTGAAAACATCTATAAAGTATCTTTTTAAAAAAGCTTTAAGAACTTTTAAAAAAAATCTTAAAAATTTCAACACAGATGCAGGGATAAGGTCTCTACTTAAAAAGCTTGTTGAAAGGAGTAAGTTTTCAGCAGGTGCCGAAAAGACACACACATGAACTGCTGAACTAAGACAGTAAGACATACAATCTGTGTGAGAGTTGTTGCATAAGGTAAACTAATCCCATGTCATGCTACTGCAATGTTCTAACTACATTACTGGTGCAGCAAATACTCATTGACACATGTTCCTCTAAGGGAAATTTATGGTTTTGACTTGCTTTAAGTTCTTGTTTAAAATTGCTTAAATCGTCTTTGTGGCTCAAACGTAATGCTTTTAGCTCAGGGTTCTTTGTATTCACATGATCACTTACAGAACATAGTGCAACAGTACAAATCATGGTGTTTCTGTGGTGTTGTAGGAAGTGGACTCTGTGTAAAGCGCTTGCTTACAATATAAGCTACAATTCAGTATTAACTCTGAGTGGTGTACATAATCATTAAAAACATATTACAATCAGAAAAATAATTGTTAAGATCGAATCGGAAGTGATAATACAAATAAAATTTATGTCTTCAGTTCAAAACCAAATATCATTCTGAAAAGCCTGGGTAAGTATAACAAGCCTTGCCTGGTGCTGAAAAAATATCAGGTTCAGCATCAAGCAAGCCTGGACTTCCTGATATGGAACCACACTCTTAAGAAGGACTCTTTCCTGTCACCACCTGCCTAACTTCAGAAGGTGGGGAGACTTGAAGGCCTTTGAGTGTAGCGTTCAGACAGGATTCTGGAAGGAGTTTAGGGCTTTAGAGCAGCTTTGCATTTAACAACTAGCAGTCGTAAGCAACAAGGAATTTCATGGAGGTCATTGTGCTGCCTGGAGCCTGATGATGTAACCATCCCTCCTCCAGCAGTCCAGCTGGTTGCTGGGCTGGCCCTGGAGGATGGAAAGGACACTCCTCCTGTTTCAGCTTGTGTGGCAGAAAGGTACTGTTTTTGCTGGCCAAGGCTATTCTCCTGCATTTCAACACTGGCCTTGGAGGAGATGGCTTCTCTTTCTCTGTGGCCAGTACGGACATGCAGACTACTTAAATAGAGGATAGTAATGAATATTTGAAGCATTTTTATCCTGCTCGTTAGCTGAAAAAACTTCTAGAGTGCCTTATATAAGACCAATAAAAATGAGACAGTCCCTGTGCATAGGCTTACAAATTAAAAGACATGACATTAAAGAAAAGGAATGAGGATGGGAGAGGAAAACCAGCAAACTCAGGCACCAGTTCTTAAAGTTATATAATAGTTCTTATAATTAGCTGGAATGCAAACTCTTAGGGTAAAGAGAGCCAAAGGCAGCTAGTCTCTCGCAAATCCAGTGGAGTGACCCTGCTTCCCATCTCTTCCTCAGCACCATACAACTTCTTTATGAGGCTACTTTATTTATATATTTGATTTATATCCTGCCCTTCCTCCCAGTAAGAGCCCAGCAGGAGTCTAGAATGTCCATACTGGCCACAGAGAAAGAGAAGCCATCTCCTGTAAGGCCTTTAAGCACCAGCACATTGAGTTGTGCCTTGAAACAGAACAGCAGCCAATGTAGTTGTTTAAGAACAGATGAGATGTGATCTGTTTAGTTGATCCCAATTAGTAAACTAGCAGCTGTGTTTTGGACTCGCTGAAATTTGAGCTATCTTCAAAGGTAGCCCCTGACATTGCAGAATGGTGGTAACCTATATGTCCGGGTAGGATTGCAACTGGCAGATTAGCCTCAAATGTTGGAAGGCATTTCATGCCACAGATGCCTCTTGGCCCTACAGTGACAAAGATGGATCTATCAGCAACTGCAGACTGTAAATCTGATCATTTAGGGGAAATGAGACCCCTCCAGGATAAGTTGAACACCATCACCTCAGTCAGATGAGCAATCTCCCCATAGAGCGCCATAGTATTGTCAGAACTGAGCTTTATTATATTGGTTCAGTTTATTTAGAAATGAGGTAATGATTGCTGCTGCTCTTTGCCTTAAAAATGTACCCTAAAGGAGACATCTTGTAACTTGTTTGATCAAGGGCAGTGTTTGAAGTCAGTAGAATTTAAGCAGCCTAACGCCGTACAGAATTACAACTTTCATTATATATTTTTCTACACATGGCTGTTTTTATGTATGAAAATAACATGCTAAATTGCAGTTAATCTATTGTAAGATTGTGGAATTATGCAAATATAACTGTTAACCATGAATAAATATTATGTCTGAATATCTAAGCCAGCTTTATACTAGTAGCTGCAAACTAGATGTGAAGCTATGGTTTGAAATATATTTGCAAACCATGGTATGCATTCACGTGATTCACGGTTGTGTGTGTGTGTACCGAGCAAGTCATGATTAATGCAGTTTTCCCACTTCTCTGCTTGAGAGATGACAAGGTGATTTTGTTGGGGTATTGCTATACAAACCATTCAGGGAGAGGGCATGGATCCACAACCTAAACCATAGTTTCAGTGTATATTTGAGATCTTAGGGTTAAGGCAATAGTTTGAGCTAACTATGTGTTAAATGTCTGCCAGTCAGTGTTTGCCATTTATTTTGTCATTCATGCTTCATTCAGCATTTAGCTTTCTGCCATCATATCCTTCTAAAAAATAAGAAATTATACATATGAATATGAAGTTTCTTTGTTTAGTTATCTCAAAGCAAACAATTTAAGTGCTGTCTTGGCATAAATAAATAAATGCTCATCACGGTTGTTTTTTGTTATGCTTTAGGAACTGGTTCGAAAAGGGATACCCCATCATTTCCGAGCAATAGTTTGGCAGCTTTTATGCACGGCTCAAAATATGACAATTAAGGATCAATATTCAGAACTTTTGAAAATGACTTCACCTTGCGAAAAGCTTATAAGAAGAGACATTGCTAGAACATACCCTGAACATGATTTTTTTAAAGAAAAAGACAGTCTTGGGCAGGAGGTTTTATTTAATGTAATGAAGGTAAGTCAGCAGCTCATACCTCTAATGGAAAATTATGTATATATATTTTTAAAAGTTGATTTTGTTTATATTTTGATATATTTTATGTCAATTTTTAAAATTGGTTTTTATCAGTACATTTATGGTTTTTTAAAAAAATCCAAACCACTTAGAGGTTTTTGTTGATTAAGCAGTATATAAATCCTGTTAAATATTAAATGCTCACTGTGACATTTAAAGCTGTGATAGCGAAGATATTTCTATATGCAACGCATGTATTTCTAGGTAGCAAGGAAGGCTGACTCGATCTGGTGAGCTTCCCTGGGTCATCTACTTGACTATTGTTGGAGGCAAAGTGCTAAATTAGATGGTCCCTTGGTCTAATCTGGCATAAATCCACTCTTTAGGTACATATATGCATACACATACACGTGTGTATTTATATTTGGGGTAATTTTGAGAAGGTTCTTGTATTTCAGAATTAAATCATGCCAGCAAAAGGCATCTTGAAACAGATCTGAGACTCTTTAAGCTTCTGAGTGGCTTTGTCTCTACAGAAAAATTCAAACTTTGTTTTCATATTTGTTTTTGATGTTTTTAATTGCTGTAAACCACCCAGAGAGCTTCGACTATGGGGCGGTATAGAAATGTAATAAATAAATAAACAAACAAACTTCTTTTCCCAAAGAAATTAAACCAAGCTGACAAGGGAAACAGACAAGGGATTGAGTGTGGGATTTTTTGTTTTGATGAAGAGGTCTAGCTTCTAACAATGATGAAATATTTTTCTAGGGCATTCCAATCAGAGGAGAGATTAAAAACCATTTTCCACATAGATCTATGCCTTTACCTAGGCAAGTCAATGGAGAGAACTCCATTGCCTCCCTAAAATCTGGGGGAAGGGAGAGGCGGAAGGCCCCCCCCTTGACCCTTGGGTCCTGGATGGGGGGGTGACATTTCTCCAACCCCAGTCTTTCCTGGACACCCATGCTCTCTTTTCCATCACCAATCTGAGTGATTCTTATTGTACCCACCCCAAAACAATAAAGTCCCTTGTGGGAGAACAACTGCAGCTAGTCATTCTCAACTCCCGAGAAGAGGGGAGGAAAAATCACTGGTTTGCCCATGGCAGGAAATGCAGCTTCCTCCTCCTGAGGAATCTCTCTCTCTCTCTTGGGGGGGGGGAGTCAGTCTGGGAACTTGGACTCAAGTTAGCTTGAAGTGCCTTGCAACTTTTTTCCTCCTAGACTTTCCTGGAGATGCTGCTGGGAGCAGCAGAAGCAACTGCTGCACTTTCTGTCTGTTTTCATGGCAAACTTTCTCTGGGCGGGGAGCAGAGCAGAGGAGCCCTGCCTGGTTGTGCCTTTGCCTGCCCTGAAAGGGGCAAGGCAGAGGAGAGAGATCTTGCTACCAAGCAAAGCAGCTCTGCTGGGAGGGAGGGGGAGGGGGTCTCCTCTGGACTGAATCTCCATCTCCCAGCTGCAAAGAAGCCACCCACCGGCCCCACTTCTGCACCTCTCACCATGAGTTGAAGAAAGGAGCCGGCAGAAGTTCCAGGAAAAACAAACCTGTGTTTGTTGTCAAAAAAGTCTGGTGTCGGGGAAAATCTGCTGTGGTCTCAGCAAGCATGCTTACTTTGCAGTGCATGTGAACTATTCAAAATTCCAGGTTTCAGTTCTGAAATAAGCAGAATTCTCCCCCATCCCTAGCTAACACTTTTGCAGACTGAACTCATTCTGGAGGGGCTCCTGTGTCCTTAAATTTCCACCATTTTGGTCAGAAGGTGGAAATGTTATAGCTGTTTTTAGATTACCCACTATAGTGAATGGCAACACAGAACACTGCTCTATATAGATCGAAGTGGAGAGAGCACATAGCAATTTGGAAGCAGATCAAAATTTTATAAAATGACAGATACAATGTGAATCTTGGGGCCCATGCACACCCAGTGTATGTGTGTATCTGTAGCTTGTCACGATGTAGTTCACGTGATAACTGACAGATGGCACTATGAGATTCTGCGTCACAGCAGTCTTCTGAGGGCTCACCTGCTGCTGGGCCATCATGGCAGAGGAGAAGGAAGGGGGGGTGGCACAGGCAAGTCATGGAGAGACAATCAGGATGGGATGGGGCAGCCCTCCAGTAGCTGGGCAGGAGGGTAAGATGGTGGCGTTGGAGAAGAGAGGCTGTGAGTTGTAGTCAGGCCGGAGAAGACTTGGAGCACCCTAATAGTCCCATCGTGGTGGTGGCAGCTGTGACTGCCTGGCATTGAGGTGGCAAGGATGGGGAAGGGGGTAGAGGGAGGGCCTGAGTGGCAGGAAAAAGGATCTATGTGTAAGAGACAGAGGGAAAGGAAAAAGAAGGAATTGGTGAGGAGGCAGATGGAATTGGCTTGGCATAAAGGGGAAATATGGTGGAAAGTGGGGTAATATAGGAGGGAGGAAGATAGGGACCGTTTTAGGTTTCTGGTAACGGGGGGAGAAAGCTGGGGAGGAGGAGGAATTGGAGAAAGGGCAGGTGGAAGTGGCAGGGGATAGAGGAGGAGTATGGGAGGGAGAGGGGAAGGAAGTTACTGGGTTCATTTAGAAAGGGGGTGAGAAGAAGACAGATCTATGTAATAGCTGAGATAGGGCTGCTGGAAGTGGCAGGGTGGGGGAAGAGTATGATTAAAGGGGGTTCTTGAAGCGGATGGGGGAAAGCAAAGAGTTGTCTGTTTGTGTGAAATGTATGTGAAGGAAGGGGAGAAGAGATCTATGTGGTAAAAGAGGACTGTTGGAAGGGGAAAAGCTAGAATTACACGGAGTTCCTTGAAGGGTGGGGGAGATGAGAGGAGGAGCCATGGCGACTGGGAAGAAGATGAAAAGAGGGCTTCGTAGTTGCAGTGTGTGGGAGGAGGAGGATCCAAGAGCTCACCAATGGCGTGGTCTGTATGGAAGAAGAGCGGAGAAAAAGATGTTGAAATGGGAGTGAAGGTGAAAATGGGGGTGCAAAGGGGGGTGCAGAATACAGTAATATCTCAGTTAATAAATCTTCCAGGAAAGAAGCTCCTGTTAACAATTGTGGTTTTTTTTTCCAATGCAGGGGCACATACACTCTGATATAGTCAGAATGTGGCTCCTTGTCTACTGGATTGAGGCTGCTGCTGGCAGCTCTCTCATGTGTGGCTTGAATGGCGCTCCTTGCCAGGTGGTGCAGGTGCCTCTGCAGATGTGCCTACTAAAGTGTAGGGGAAAATGGCAATGAGAGAGAGGAAGAGACCAAGCACAGGGGGTGGCGGCGGCTGCCCCTTGTCTACCTGCTTGAGTGTACGGAGAAGAGAACTGTGCTCAAAGCTTTAGATTGCTATAACAAGATGCTACATGATAAAAGAAAAAATGCAAGGCAGGCATCCCTGGATGCATTTTGGAAGAACCCTTCAAGGCTTACCTGACCTGGTTGTTTCATTTCTGACATGCATATTGTTAGTTTTGAATAAAAAGTTTGCTGAAATATGTTGAACTGATTTTGGTTTTTGTGGTGCAGGAACCTATCCCTATTCTTTCCCTGTTATGCCTACCTCTGGTACCAAAGTTTCTGTTAAAGAAGTAACATCCTGGAATGCATCTACTTTGTTAACTAAGGTATTAAAGGTAAAGGTGTCCCCGCACTTATAGTGCGAGTCGTTTCCGACTCTTAGGGTGACGTCTTGCGATGTTTACTAGGCAGACCGCATATATGGGGTGGGATTGCCATTTCCTTTCCCGGCCTTTCTTTACCCCCCAGCATATGCCAGGTACTCATTTTACCGACCACGGATGGATGGAAGGCTGAGTGGACCTCGACCCCTTTTACCGGAGATTCGACTTCCTCCTTCCGTTGGAATCAAACTCCGGCCGTGAGCAGAGCTTTGACTGTGTTACCGCCACTTACCACTCTGCGCCACGGAGGAGAAGAAAGAAGTGGCTTCAGAAATGGAGTTGGGAAGGTGAAAAGAGGACGTAGTAGTTGCATGGGATGGGAAGGTTGAGTGGGGTTGTACATACTTTGAGACACGGAGAGCTACACGAGTGGTCTCTCGATAAGGGGCTTTATGCAACTGGGATTTTATCTAACCAAAGAGCTAAATCTCTTGCAGAGGAATTAATGGATGTGGGATTTAACTCGAATATAAATGAAACAAACGAAGAAACATACCATGACATGATAACAATTGACTCATATCAAACATTAGAGGAACAACTAGCACCACCTGGTGTTGAAAACCTAATAGAATCTAATACAGCCTTGGAAGTTCTCCATTTACAAAGATATCAAGCTTTGCTTGAAGAAGTAAATCTGGTAAAAATTTATATAGCAGAAACGAATAAATTACTCACTACGCTGGTGTGTGCTATGGGACCCAAGTTAACGAAGAACAATGAGGCATCAACACCTGATATGTCGTCTAATGTTGTTCTCGAAAGAAAAGACAATGCCACAAAGAGAACTTCTTTACTCCTCCCTATCGCCAAACAAACTAAAAAGACCAAAAAATCCAAAAATATTAAGAACTTTCAACCAAAAAAAATCTAAGAAATTTAATTTTACACCGTTATTTAAGGTGTTGGACTCCCAATCAAGATCCAAACGTGCAAAGCTTAAGGGGAAAGGCAAGAGATCTAAGCATACTTCTAAGCAAGCAATTATAAATCTTGACACAAAAAGCGAAAGCTCCAATATTGATTCCTCTAAAGATGATGATACTGCTTCAATATTTCTGATGTCATCGTCAACACAAACAGATTCCAGAACTGATATGCTAAGAACATAAGAACATAAGAAGAGCCTGCTGGATCAGGCCAGTGGCCCATCTAGTCCAGCATCCTGTTCTCACAGTGGCCAACCAGGTGCCTGGGGGAAGCCCGCAAGCAGGACCTGAGTGCAAGAACACTCTCCCCTCCTGAGGCTTCCGGCAACTGGTTTTCAGAAGCATGCTGCCTCTGACTAGGGTGGCAGAGCACAGCCATCATGGCTAGTAGCCATTGATAGCCCTGTCCTCCATGAATTTGTCTAATCTTCTTTTAAAGCCATCCAAGCTGGTGGCCATTACTGCATCTTGTGGGAGCAAATTCCATAGTTTAACTATGCGCTGAGTAAAGAAGTACTTCCTTTTGTCTGTCCTGAATCTTCCAACATTCAGCTTCTTTGAATGTCCACGAGTTCTAGTATTATGAGAGAGGGAGAAGAACTTTTCTCTATCCACTTTCTCAATGCCATGCATAATTTTATACACTTCTATCATGTCTCCTCTGACCCGCCTTTTCTCTAAACTAAAAAGCCCCAAATGCTGTAACCTTTCCTTGTAAGGGAGTCGCTCCATCCCCTTGATCATTCTGGTTGCCCTCTTCTGAACCTTTTCCAACTCTAGAATATCCTTTTTGAGATGAGGCGACCAGAACTGTACACAGTATTCCAAATGCGGCCGCACCATAGATTTATACAACGGCATTATGATATCGGCTGTTTTATTTTCAATACCTTTCCTAATTATTGCTAGCATGGAATTTGCCTTTTTCACAGCTGCCGCACACTGGGTCGACATTTTCATCGTGCTGTCCACTACAACCCCGAGGTCTCTCTCCTGGTCGGTCACCGCCAGTTCAGACCCCATGAGCGTATATGTGAAATTAAGATTTTTTGCTCCAATATGCATAATTTTACACTTGTTTATATTGAATTGCATTTGCCATTTTTCCGCCCATTCACTCAGTTTGGAGAGGTCTTTTTGGAGCTCTTCGCAATCCCTTTTTGTTTTAACAACCCTGAACAATTTAGTGTCATCAGCAAACTTGGCCACTTCACTGCTAATTCTAGGTCATTAATGAACAAGTTGAAAAGTACAGGTCCCAATACCGATGCTTGAGGGACTCCACTTTCTACAGCCCTCCATTGGGAGAACTGTCCGTTGATTCCTACTCTCTGTTTTCTGCTTCTTAACCAATTCCTTATCCACAAGAGGACCTCTCCTCTTATTCCATGACTGCTAAGCTTCCTCAGAAGCCTTTGGTGAGGTACCTTGTCAAACGCTTTTTGAAAGTCTAAGTACACTATGTCCACTGGATCACCTCTATCTATATGCTTGTTGACACTCTCAAAGAATTCTAATAGGTTACTGAGACAGGACTTTCCCTTGCAGAAGCCATGCTGGCTCTAATGGTTAGCTCCAAACTTCATTCTTCCCCCTGGAGCCTGGTTCTTCAATCTACTAAATTAGTTATTACTTACAATTGTTCACCTCAAGGATCTAAATTTCATTTTCCAAGTATTCCTTATTTGGACAAACATTTTGGCAGAGCATTGCAACATGGTACCAGAACTAACTATATTAAGTCGATGAAGAACATATCCATCAATCCCTATAAGCTCCGTCTTATACTGACTTTTCATTCACAGCATTATGCCTCACAAATCTTTCAAGTTAAAGACTATCTCTTAAGGAATTACAATTTTACTCTACAAAGGTATTTTATTAACATGGCTTTTCCTGACCCACTTGCTGTGAAATCTGCTCTTGCCACATCTGGGAAATATCATAGCAACCTCTCTATAGAAAATATAGCCACAGATATTAATCTTTATCACTCTATCCATCCATCCCAGGCGGCATCAACACCTCTTGCTGGCATAGTCCCAGAAGCCTCACCGATGCTAAGTAGACTGAAAGAGCTAGAACCGGAGGAAAATCAACTTACTCAACTTTACAAACAACTACCTGATATAGAACGCCAAATTCTCATCAAGTTCAATAGACTGATTAAACACCTTAAGGATACTGCAACAGAGGCTGATTATTTCAAGGAGTCTACAGATCATGGATTATCTAGAAATTTTCTACCAAATTCCTCGTCCCCAAGCCTAAGGAATTCTCCTTCACTCCTTAATACATCTATATCTCTAAATCCAATCATGGTGGGAGATTCATGGGACAAAGCGTGGTTTCTATATCCAAAAGAACTTGGTTCTCCATCTAATCCTAGTGAGAAATTTCAGTGGGATATTAAAATCGGAACTTCCGCAACAAAAAGAGGATTACAATTGCATGAAGCTGACATCATCAAAGACCCCCTTATAGATGCATCTCCTGCCCAACTTACCGAAAAAGCCTTATCTATTTCATATCTTTCGAAAGCCGTTACAACAGTTCCAGATACTCTTGAAATCACAGCTGTACCCGAGCCAGATAAATGAGATAATCATTCAAACCATATTCTTCCTCGTCAGTTCCCTCTTCCGCCTGTTCCACCCCCTATCAGTCAAGGGCACAAGTCCCTTTTTCTTCATTCCCCGAATCATTCTTCTGTCAGTCATTCGGACATATCATGCCTCTCATGGAACATTGCTGGCTGGAACAACAAAGCCAGAGACCCAGATTTTACAAATTTTATTCAATCTTTTGATATTATTTGTCTACAAGAGACCTGGATTTGTGACCAAAATCCATTTGTTCTCCAAGGCTTTAGAACCTGGGTTAAGCCGGCCACTAAGAGTGCTGTAATGGGACGAGCTAGCGGGGGAGTTGCTACATTAATAGATACTACACTTGATGTTTTGGTAACAACTCCTGCTGATCCCTCGCCTGACTTTTGCCTGGCGTTAATAATCACGTTTCCTAACGGCGTTTCTATTATATGTTTAAATGTTTATTTCCCTCCCTTACACTCACAAATGTGTCTCTCCAACTGGATATCATTGGGTAATTATCTAGAAATCCTCGGGCTTGCCTACCCATCACACTTGCTTCTAATTGCTGGGGATCTAAATGCAAGATTGGGTCAGAACTACCCTTTAGTGGGAGATCTAGTAGGTGTTCCTCTGGATGATCTCCCTCAAATACCCAGAGATTCAAGAGATAAATCTATAAATTCAAATGGGAAATCCTTGTTCAGATTAATGATTAGTCATCAGTTAATTTGTTTTAATGGAACTTTCCTTGACTGCTCCCAAGGTTTTTTCACCTTTATATCAACTAGGGGAGCCAGTGTGGTTGACTACTTCGTAGGTACCCCTTCCTTACTCCCGCTGGTTAAAGACATGGTGATAATAAACAGAGCAGATAGTGACCATCTTCCCCTTTGTCTTCATATAAGAGCAACTAGCCTAAACATCTTCCCTTGTGTTTGTAGACCCATTTTAGACAACTTTACAGGCTTAAGGCGCATTAAGTGGTCAACTGATATTGCAGCCTCAGTAAAACAGTGCTTAGAATCACCTCTTTTAGCAGAGTTACGCAATCAGGCCATTACTGACCCTGAGGACATCCTGGGAATATTTGAGAAAGTGTCCTCAGCTCTCAAAAGCCAGGTATCTTCTGTTACTCCTGTAAGTTCAACTAGAGGTCCCAATTCCTGGTTTGACCGGGAATGCAGAGCCAAGAGGAGAGAGTTATCACATATTAAATTCATGCGCCGCAATTACTCAAATGAAGCTATTCACCATTTACTGCTTCTGAAGAGAGCTTATAAAAAACTCCTAAAAGAAAAAAAACAATTTTTTAATGTAAATAACTGGAGAGAGCTAGACCAGGCAATCCAACTGAGAAAGGATGATGTCTTTTGGAAACTTGTTCAGGGGGGTCTTGCTCAGTCCGATCCAGTTTCTATCCCTCCGATTCTACCTGAAACCTGGGTCGCACATTTCACTAACATTTTCAGTGCAGTGTCATCAGCCCCTCCTTCCCCCTCAACAAGGTACCCTAATATGCCTCATTGGCCACCAGTTAGCTGCTCCGAGATTGGCGACTTAATATTGACGCTCCGCACAAATAAAGCTCCAGGAGAAGACATGTTGCCCCCGGAGATTTTCCTTGAGGAAATCTCATGGTGGACTCCGCTATTAGCCCCTCTCTTCACCCACATTAATAGCACGGGCGACTATCCACAAGGCTGGCGTACCAGTATAATTATCCCTATCCATAAGAAAGGTGACCCAGCTGAGCCCAGTAATTATAGGCCTATCAGTCTCCTCGATATTTCTGCTAAACTTTATGGCCGTTTTTTACTAAATAAATTGGAGGAATGGGATATAAAGAACTCGATTATTCATCAAGAACAGGCGGGATTCAGAAAGGGAAGGAACTCACTAGAACAAGCATTCATCCTACATCATCTTATAAATAAGGCCATTAAAAGTCCATGTTCGTCGCTCTATGTAGCGTTTATAGGTTTTGCGGCTGCATTTGACTCAGTGGATACAGAGCTCTTATGGCACAAACTAGCCCAAACTAATGTGGACAAAAGATTGGGATGGCTCATTAAATCTCTCCACCAGTCAAACCTTTTAAGAGTTCGTTTAGGCAGAAATGGGGCCCTTTCCCATACTATTCAATCCTCAAAAGGTGTGAAACATGGCTGCATATTGGCTCCCTTCCTTTTTAATTTTTTTATTAATGATATAATTCCAACCCTGTCCTCTCAAGTTTTTTCCCTCCTCTGTTGGAGTAGACAAAATTTCAGTCTTATTATACGCAGACGATTTGGTACTTTTTTCTTTAAACAAAATTGGCCTAAAAAGAATGCTTGTAAGTTTAGAAGGATATTGCAAAGCAAATCATCTGCGGATTAATCATTCAAAATCAAAAATTATGGTTTGTGGAAATCATAGGAAGGCCAAAAGTCTTTGGACGTTGAACGGAATACCCTTGGAACAAGTCCAGTCATATAAATATCTTGGAATAAATTTTTCCTCCACACTTTCATGGAAATCCCAATTAGAGGTTACTAAACTCGCTACTTCTAAAATACTTGGCCAATTAAAAAAGTTCTTTTATACTCGAGGAGGTCAAATGATTGTGCCAATGTTGAAAATCTGTGTAGCCAAAGTCTTATCTAAATTACTTTATGGGTCCGTATTGTGGGGTCCCTCTCTTAAATCATCTTTGGAGCCCCTTCAAAACTCCTTCTTGAAACTCCTCTTGGGCCTTCCCCGGGGTACCCCTTCTGCTCACGTAAGGTTTGAACTGGGTATCCACTCATTGTCTGCCAAAATTGATTTGGCAGTTTTAAGGTTTGCGAGGAAAATTCTACTACTTGATAACTTATCTGTCCTCAAAGGTTGCTGGCAGGAACAACTACAAAAAGGAGGTTGGGCTCAATTAACTATGGCCTTAATAGAGCACTATAACCTTACAGCCAGCAACTTAAAAATCTTCTCCCCTAGGAAGCTACGAAACTGGGTCCTTAATCAGGATGAGGCCCATGATAGGTCCCATATAGCGTTGTCCCTGTATTCGCATGGGTTCCCGCTCTTTAAAACTAATCATGTTATTGCTCCCTATTTTGCCATTTTACTTCCTTCTACGAAACGTAGAGCTTTTACTGAATTGAGGTTTCAGACAATGACTACAGCAGTGTTAGAAGGCCGATATAGGGGCGTCCCGAAATCCCAACGCTTCTGTATATGTGGAAATGGGGAGATAGAGGATCTGTCTCATTATTTACTGAATTGCTCACTTTACAGAGTGCCGAGATGCAAATTCTTAGACCCGTTTATAAAACCCAGGGAGGCTCTTAGTCCTGATAACTTAATAGCAGATTTATTGGCTGACAATTATAAAGAGGTTACCCTGGCGGTCGCAAATTTTGCGCTTGCAGCAAAGCACATTAGAGCTCATTTTGTCAAATCTAATAATGATAAACCCTGAATAACTGTGATATGTCTTGTCTGCTCAAAATGTTGTTTTAAATTGATGTTTTATATTTGTATAGTATATTTTGCAATGGCCTAGAAGCAATAAAGTATTTCTCTCTCTCACATACTTTGAGAATGAAGACCTTCTTGACTTGCATAATATGCAGCCCATGTGAGTAAGATTTCCATGAGTAAAGTACAGTAGAACCTTGCTATAATGCAGCTTCCTGTACTGCCCATTTGGATATACCATGGTTATGATGATGTCCCCAAGTACAATACTGTATACAGTACCATAGTTTTCATTATAACATGGAACTCCTATAATGTGGGTGCAACCTTTGTCCACCAAGCCCTGCTTTATAACCAGGTTCTACTGTATAGGAAAGTGGCATATGTGCTGTCCCTTGGGAATTACTTGTGTTAAGTATTGGGCAGTTTCAGTTAGAGCTTCTGATAGTGAAAGAAAGAATTAGCCTGTTGTTGAAAGTTAGGCACATCTGCTGTAGATACCCAAGTCGCTCAAGAGAATGAGCTCATGTGAACTATCAATTAACTTTTTCCTAAGATCGCTCTCGAAACATTTATTGCGGATTGCTGTTTCCTTTTGATTAGAAGTATGGTACAGCTTATTTGTGCATTGTGCAGCACATCCAATGTGTTAAGAGTCTGCTTAATCAAAATGCTTTCCTTTTTTAGTAGCATGATATAGTAAACATGCAAATATACAGCTGGAAGGTAGGGCTAGACAGGATACATTTATGGCAACTTCCAAAGCATAATCCTGGTGCCAAGGGGCTTGTAACATAGTAAGTTAATAAATAACGTTTGTAGGTTTGGGCCTTAAATGCAGATTTCTCTATTTAGGGCAGGAGCACTAAGAGCCGACGTGTTTGTTTGCTTTGGATACTCTGTAGGTGAAGAATAAAACTTTGTGAAGGGCACATTTTCTGCTTTTGATATGCATCCCTAGGTCAAGTGTGTCATTTTGGCAGGGCTGTCCTTTTTGGTCCTAGGGCTTGATCTTAGCCGATTTCCACTTGCTAGGAGAGGCCCAACAGGACATTACCTGAACAGGTAAATTCTTACCAAAATCTAGCTTGTTTTGTGTGTATCCCTTCGGTTTACAACCCTTATTCATATTCTTGTGCTGTAGTACAACAGAGAGAAGTACTATGGCTGATTTCTTAACATTTTGACAGTACTGTTTTCATCCTACCAAAATCTGCACATGATGCCTTTGGGTGCTTGTATGAGGAGCTGGAACTCTGTGCTTTCCACCACTGTTCTTTTACTGTATTTGGATGACTAATAATCAAACAGTATTGAAACTGTAGAAGAGATGTCATACATATGAAAAAAAAGCTTATTTTAATCATCTGTCTTAAACTATATTAAAATATAGTGTTCTGGTTGAAAAATAAATATGTTCCATGTAATCCCACTATTGCATGCATTTATGTGTAAAAACATGGAAAAGTAATCAAAGGCCCTGTAAGAAGGAACTATTGCAAAAATTATAGGAGCAGAAATTATTAAAATGACAACTATGTTGGCCACTATACAGAAAGAAACTTGTAATCCAATATATTAGTGGAAGTTATGTTTTAAAGGAACAGAAGTAGAGTGTATATTACTACGAATTATAACTTTATTTTTTACATATATGTATAATATAGCAATGATGGAGAACTTTATTTTTGTGGATTATATGGCTTTATGAAAATTGCAAAGCCTGGGAAATTTGTAGTTAAAGTGTAATAAGTAAAAAGCTGATTAATTATGTTAGAAGTAATGTAAAGATTGGTACAGTAGGTAATATTTATTTAACAGTATTTAAATAGTATTTATTATTATTGGAATTTAAGCTTATACCTCTAATGTTGATATTTAACTATAACAGAATATTAAATGTCAGATAAGATAGTGTGTAATTGTTTTATCTTACTATGCACTTTAGCTAGATGATCATATAATATATTACATATATGTAATATATATAATGGGTAGTATCCACCCAACTCGTTCCATCAGCGCAAGGATTTCATCTTGCACAATGGGGCTTCCCCCTTGCCCTCCCCCAAATCTGTTCTGGGGGTTCCTCCAACCTTCCCAAGAAGATTTTGAGTTCTGTTGCACAAGCAGAAATCCTTGTGCTGCCAGAACAACTTAGTTGGATACCTCTCATAATTTATTAATTTAAAAAATGTAGAAAAGATTTGGAAAACATTTTCTAAGTGCTGGATGATCTCTTTAAATTTTAATAAAATATCAACTTAGTCTGTAAATCAAGTCCTTATAGCAAAAAGACTTTTATTTTTAATGTTCGGTGCAGTAATAACTAAAAGCATTGGTTGTGACCTTTCTAATTGATTGATTGGTAGTGCACTCCAATCCATGATTTTGGAAGTATACCCTATTGAAATTAGTGAGACTGGCTTTCTGGCAAGCAAACATACAATTGCAGCTTAGGTCTTTAAATTTGCTTTATTGACTAAGTTGGTGGTGGCTCTCATCTTCTAAAGAGCCATTTTCAGCAATTTCTGTATACATTTATTTGCTTGTTATGAATTCCCTAGTCTAGTGTGGCCATCACTCGTATCCCTCAATCTGGAAATCTTATAAATTAAGATCTCAACACTTTTTTGACATATATTGAACCGTGCCAGTAGGAGTTCAGTTTCTTTAACAGGACAAAAGGAAATCTTTGCAATTTCAATAATAATTTTATCCAGCCCTCTTCATCCCTTTGCTCCACTTTCCATCAATGCATGTGTGTATCTGTTCAGGCTCTACCAAGTAGGATTACTAGTTTTTCACTTAGCATGTCAGAATACAAAATTTTAAACTTTTTTTTTTGCTTCTACATCCCTTCCCACCAACTGGGCACAACCACTCTATACCTGTGAGCTCATACCAACTCAGGTAGAACCAGGGTTGAGAGGTGAGAGTATTAGGCAAATTTCCAGGCATTTCTGCCCCTCATCACTCTTTTTCTCATTCCTCATATTTTGGGATGTTACTGGCTTCACTCTTTTTCTCTATAGCTCCCTGCTTCCTTCAGTCTTTCACTTGTAATCTACTGCCACCTTCTTAACTTTGCTGATGGTTTGGCACACTTTCTTTGGGTGGTCTTTTAACCTTTTGGGTATTTCTTTCACTTTTCATTTGACATTTAGATACACCTCTGGCCTTAGACGTACCTAAACTTAAATGGAGATAGGCAGGACTGTATGTATTTTTGTGTGTTAAAAAATAATTAAAATTTTATACCCAGGAAACCTGAATTCTGCAAACCTGTGTGAATTAATGGGTGAAATCAAGTGACTTCTGCTTGTGCAATGAACTTCCATTTGTTCCCCAAACTACATACTCCCTTGAATATTTGAAACGGTTTGCCTTTCTTTGGAAGCAGTTGTGCTATCAGTTCTGCTGTTTGGGGTCTTATCAGGTTGTTTTAACATTTTCTAGGCATATTCGCTAGTGGACCGTGAGGTTGGTTACTGTCAAGGAAGTGCTTTTATTGTTGGATTGCTTCTTATGCAGGTAGGTAAACAGTATTGTTCTATGAAACTATGTAGTTCTTGAAATTTCACTTAGCTGAAAGCAGCACAGATTAATAAAAGGATAACACAGGATCCATGAATTGGAACTCTTCTTGTAGAATATTGTAACTTGTCTTTACCACAGTCTTGAATGTGTATTTTTTTTAACATAACAGTTCAGTAATTTCTAAGCTGTTTGACTCTGAGCCAGGGCTTAATGTGAGCCAGGTCTGAGCCTTCCTGTTTGTTACTCTTCTGGAGGTTAGCCCCTAGAATATAAATGGCATGTTATTGTGTATTTGTTCCTTGCTTGCTAAAAGAGAAATCTCTGGCTGCAACTAGCATTTGTTTCCTATTTTTATTTTACAGAGCTGTTCTAGAATGTAGTAATACAAACCTAGCTGTTCTATAGGATAAAATCACTGGGGAAATCTGACATCCCCCAGCATAGCTTATATAGCCCACTCAATGTCTTGGCTAATATAACAGAAAAACCTACTGCAGTGTTAACATTGGCCAGAGGTTACTAGCATTAGGAAGCAATGACAACATTTAGACAATTAATTCTCAGCTTAATAAGCCAAGATATGCCTGAGCTTCAGGCACCCACATGCAACTGCTTTATTCCTTCCTTCACATGAAAGGCAAGACAAGCCAGGAAGCTGCAGCTAACCATCACTTCCCATTGCATCTGAACTAGCAGCTGCAGTTATTGATTTCCATATCCTAGCTTGCTTGGAAGCCAGTTTCAAACCATAGCATCATATTCAGGCATGTTTTGAGGCTGTTTACCATATTGACCCCGTTCAGTCATAATGGGAAGCTATGGTTAACTGCAGCTTCCTGGCTTATTCACTCATGTAGAAGAATGAATAAAGCAGTTGTGTATGTGGGGCCTAAAGCTTGTGCCTATCTCTGCTTTCCAATCTGAAAATTGATCTTCCAAATATGGCCAGTGTTTCAGAACTTGGGTTTAAGCCTATAATGTAGGGAGAGTTTCTGAGCATCTGCAGTGCCCTTTCCTTTGTCTCATGAAACAGCAACCGCCATAATAAGGTGGCCACGAAGCCATCATGGGATGAGGGTTTGAGAAGCATCAATTCTCTTTTTACTTATCTGGATACTGCAATAAAAAATGTTCTAGATTAAAATGAATGGTTAAAGGCTAGGCAGCTTCATATCTTTTCCCAGATGTTCACTTGTTTCCAACAACAAGGAGTAATACATCTAGAGCACTTTCAAGTTTAATATAATGATATGATAAAAAGAAATAAACTCTGGACTCTGATCTCCTTCAAAACAGATGCCAGAGGAGGAAGCATTCTGTGTGTTTGTTAAATTAATGCAAGATTATCGACTTCGAGAACTGTTCAAACCAAGTATGGCTGAGCTGGGCCTTTGTATGTATCAGTTTGAAAGTATGATACAGGTACAGTTGAGATATTTTATTTCTTGTACATTGTGTAGTTAATAATTTCTTTCAATTTTATTATTTATTTATTTAAAATATTCCTATCCCACCCTCCTACGCTATAATAGGGCACTCAGGGTAGCTTACAAAAATAAAATCAAACACGTACATAATAAAATTGTAAACAATAAAATCACAAAAACATTAAAATAAATTAAAATACATAGAATACTATACACAAAGAGAGAGAGAGAGATACATATTTATAGGGGGTGATACTAAAGGGACTACAAAGGTAAAATTTAACATAGAAGGCATTTTAAAGTTGCAGATATTTCCTGAAGCAGTGGATTAGGAAAGCTGGGTGGAAGCGAGGTGGAAAGTCATAACTTAAACACACTTTCAAAAGGAAATTGTGTGCGGAGAAATGGTCACTGTACAGAAAGTAGTTTTCATCCATAATCCCTGATTAACAAAGACATTTGAATAGCTTTGTCTCCATTACTGTAGGGCCCCACTCATACGGCAGGTTACTTTCCAGACCCCCGCCGAAAAGCGGAACTCTGTCAATAAAATGGTACCTGACGCCCGAAAAACACAGTAAAAGCGGAACAAGTGCCGTATGAGTGGGGCCTTACTCTAATTGAAAACCGCCATATTAGCGGAACACCGAAAAGTGGGCCACCGAAAAGCAGGGCCCTACTGTATATTGTTCATACTCATTTGTATACCTATTTGAATATCAGTAAGATAATACCAGTGGCTGTGCATATACCATACATTTAAAGCACATTTTCCTCCCAAAGAATCCTGGTAACTATAGTTTGTTAAGAGTGCTGGGAATTGTAGCTCTGTGAGGGGTAAACTAAAGTTCCCTAGATTCTTTGCAAGGGATGCTTTAAATGTATGATGTGTATGCAGTCACAATTCAATTATAAGAAATTCTTTAACATCTAAGGCCCTCCTCCGAGTTCCATCTCATCGAGAAGCTCGGAGGGTGGTGACTAGAAATAGGGCCTTTTCAGTTGTGGCTCCCGAACTATGGAATGGTTTCTCTGATGAGGTGCGCCTGGCGCCGACGCTGCTATCTTTTTGGCGCCAGGTAAAAACCTTTTTATACTCCCAGGCATTTTAAAGTGTATTTTACAGTATTTTAGCATTATTTTGTATTTTTGACGTTGTTTGGTTTTTGTATTGTTTGTCTGTTTTTGGTTTTTGATTCATTGTACTTATTGTATTTATATATTGTATTTGTTTTTATTTTATGTACACTGCCCAGAGAGCCTTTGGGCTTAGGGCGGTATATAAATTAAATTAAATAAATAAATAAATAAATAAAATAAAATTTAACAGTTTCCTTTAGGCAGTCATTGATTACTTTAGGCAGTGGAATGCACAGTAATTCAGTGCGAGGCACAATACATGGGAACAGTTAGAGCAGTGTGTGGCCTTCAGACCATATCAATGATATGCCTGATGTGTATTTCTTTCTTGCTTAGATATCACAATTTAAAAGTATACTCCTTTTTAAAAAAATCATTGAATGTGTTTATCAAAGCCTTAGCTAAAAAAGGAACTTTGCTGTTGTTTTCTTTTAGGAGCAGCTGCCAGAGCTATATATGCATTTCCAGGCCCAGAGTTTCCATACCTCTATGTATGCATCATCGTGGTTCTTAACTATTTTTCTTACAACTTTCCCGTTACCAATTGCAACAAGAATATTTGATATCTTTATGTCTGAGGTAAGCTATTGCCCAATGCCAGTTTTCACATAGTCAGGGCCGGCACCAGGCATGACTGGGTCCTTGGGCACCAGCCTGCCCTAGGCCTGCAATGCTGTAAGGCAAAAACACCCCTGCTCAATACAGGCGGTGCAGGATTTAAATAAGCCCACCCGCCCCACCTACCTGTCGCATCAGTGCATACACACATGCTGCGCATCTACTATGACCCAAGATGACAGCGGAGGCATCAACCTCTTGGGGACTCCCCCTGCTGCCATCTTGGGTGGTGACATACCCGTGTACATGCTGATGTGATATGTAGGTGGGGTGGATGGGCTTATTTAAGCCCTGCACCATCTGTATAGGGGGTAGGGGTCCATGAGAGCTCCTGCTTTGTGATCCATGGTAGTGTTGGGTTGCTGAATCCTGCAACCTGATGCTGCTGTGCCCAATACTATCGCAGATCACTGAGCGGGAGCTTCACCATCCCACTCGGCCAGGGCCCAACCTGACCACCTGCTGGCTCCAGCCCTGCACACAGTCAAGAACCATATAGTAGGGCCCACTTTACAGCGATTCACTAATGCGGCAGCTTTCAATTAGGGAAAGTCCCCACATTAAGGCGCTTGTTCCGCTTTTATGGCGGTTTTTTCCCATCACGCACCATTTTGATGTCATTTTCACGCAGTGCGCCCCATTATCGTCAATGGGTTCTGCTTTATGGCGATTTCCGCTTTACGGCGGCAGTCCAGAACGGAACCTGCCATATAAGCGGGGCCCGCCTGTATATACCAAAGTACCTACTTCTAGTGTAAACTATTATTTATTTATTTATTTATTAGACTTATATCCCACCCTTTCTCCCAGTAGGAGCCCATAAACTATGGGTGTTGCTTGGATTAAACTTCACGTTCTGTGGCAATTTAAGCGAATTCAGATCCCCATTTGTGTTATCTGCTAAACTGAAATTCAGTATTAAATTACATGGAACATTCTTTAAATTCTGAGATTAGAAGTTCATACCTAAAATAAAATGCATACCTTATTCCTAGGGTTTAGAGATCGTGTTTCGGGTTGGCTTAGCACTACTCCAAATGAATCAAGCAGAATTAATGCAACTTGACATGGAAGGGATGTTACAGGTAAGCTCCATGTTACATTGATGCATCAAATAACTGGAAAGTTGAAGTGTAATGTTGGTATTGATTACTGTAACTTTTGTGGTCTGTTTCTGTTTTCAGCATTTTCAAAAGGTCGTTCCACATCAGTTTGACTGTGGGCCAGACAAGTTAATCCAAGCAGCTTATCAGCTCAAATACAATGCAAAAAAGATGAAGAAGTAGGTATTACTTTCTATATTTTTTTTAAAAAGGTGCCTCTATGCTATTGTTACAGAGAGGCAGAACCTCTAAATCAGTTCCTGGGTTTTCCTTGCTTCAAAATTGTATGAAATGTCATTAGTATGCCTCATTTAAGAGTCTCAGCAGTTACTTTTGATATTAACTAGAGTATATCACTCTCTAGACAAAAAATGCAGGTAGCCATGTCAGTCTGTTGGAAAAATCCAAATACATTGATAGCAGAATAATTTACTGGGATCAAATAAAAGTCACAAAATGGTGAACTAGTTTTTGAGCTTCACAAACTCTTCTTCAGGTTAAGTAAGAAGTGGAAGAAGAAGGTTCTTCTAGAAAAGAGCTTAATGAAGATTAGTGTACGCAAGCTACTGTGTGGGACCTGTTGGGTGAAAAAGGCAGGGCATATATGGAAAAATACTTTAAAAATCTAGTGTTGGATTGTATCCATTCATGTTGTTCCATTCACGGAAAGCTTTTAGCCAACTTGAGGCTTCTGATTTTTGCCAGTTCTCCGTTTCTCCTCTCGCCCTTTGTATTCATAGAAGTCTCCACTTGATTAAAGAATCTTCAGCGAATTAAAAATCCCTATTGGACATAATGTCTTTTTTTCAAAATATATGTTTAAGCAAATCTACTGCTACATCCACTTTTGTTTTAGGAAGCAGTCTTATCAGACCTGCCAAATCAACTACTGTACTTTTGCAATGAGCATTTGAAATTGGTGTAACAATTCCTATTTGGGATTGCTATTTGAAAGCAGTATGATTTGGTGTGTGTTTGCTGTTGAGTTCCAAATGACATACCAATTGCTGAAGCATGGGCATTTGCTTTCTGTACACAATACTTTTCCTGTAAGGCTATATATTGATAAAAGGCAAAAAAGCTTACCTCGCTGGGTGAAGATTATGCAAGTGTCCATTTTGCAAAAGATACATGCTGGTGAGGAATTGCTGCCAAAATACTGCTTTTTGACAAGTATACATGCAGCAAAACGGGCACATGTGATCTACCACATGAAAGTGTGTGGTGTATTGGAGGCTGGAGTCTACATTAGTGTTTGTGTAGAGAAAACATAATGTACAAAACTGCTTGAGACATAGACTTGCTGAAACAAATTGCAGAGAAAAGAATTGGGCCCTTTTCATAGTCCTACTATTTCAGGGTAAGGGAAATGGAAATCTGTTTTAGTGTGTGGGATAAAAGCTATGGTCGCATTTTGAGCAGTCATACAAATTAATGTCAACAATCAGCATATTATCTATTCTGCTAAGAACATGCATGCGATACTAAATAGTTTGCAATGTCTTTCAATTTTCTTCAGGCTAGAAAAAGAATATACTACTATAAAAACAAAAGAAATGGAAGAACAAGTTGAAATTAAAGTAAGTAGACTTTTATGCATGTGTAAGAAAGAGCTGCAATAGTCAGAAGTCAATATTTTCAGCTCTTACCTGAGTGGAAGCAACTGTGTTCATTGTCTTGACCATCATAGGGAAAAAGGCAGGATACAAATGTAACAAGTGCCATGTTAGCTTTCCATAGTGTATTTTAATTTATTACAGAAATCTAATATGGTACCTGTAACTTTCCGCTTTTCAAGACTACATGTAAAACAAAACTACAAGGAGAGATAGGTGTTAGTGGGTTGTGAAATTCAGGGTTCTCTCCATTGCCTGTCCCTGTCCATCTTGAAATAGCTAAACTGTATGCTCATCTAGGATAGTGGTGGTAGAAGTGGTACAAATATTAGGTATACTAAAAAATGTAACAACACCTGTTACGGTGGACTTGTTCTTTCTGTTTTAGGTTTTTAATATATTTTGTTGACTTTGAATCAGTTGCAGAAAAGTCAGTCCAGTGGTGTATTTGTGGCATAAGCGTCACAAAACAAAAAAGACAGATTGTGATGGGGATGTATATGTAAGAGAATGGCACATTTAGAATTTAAAACCTGATATAAAGCAAAAATAAAACCCTTAAACTTGTGGTCACAAAGGTTCTGCATTGCTTTCCAGCAACATTTAAATAAAAAATATTCATAACACATCCATGCGGATAGCAAGGAGTTTAACACCGGTAATTTCAGTAGGCCTTGTATCCACAGCGTTGGTTTCAAGTAAACATTGTTCATATTGAGCTGTTAGTGATTCTGGGTCTTAGGTTGCAACTTATACAGACTCCAGAGTAATAACATTCATATAAGCATGTCTTCATCACTAGGGCACACAAGTGTGTGAAATAGATAGCAGAAAGGGTATGTGTGAGCTGAGCACTGAGACCTACCACTTAATTTAAATGACCCTTCCTTGCCCCCTTTGAAATTCTCATAGGGAACAATTAAGAAAAATCTAAGATGTGGCCATGTGTCATGTTTAAAAAGGGGGTCAAAGACCAGAATGCTGAAGTATTTTATTGTGAGATTTTTTTCAAAAAAGCCCAAACTGGTTTTATTGCAGAATATTTTTCAAAGAAGCCCAATGCGTTTCAGCCTGTAATCACAGGCCTTCATCAGGGGATAATAAACTTTTTCAATGGTTAACCGAACAATTTTGGTCCTTATAAGAGGATTGTTATTAGTGCAATACAGGACCAAAATTGTTCGGTTAACCATTGAAAAAGTTTATTATCCCCTGATGAAGGCCTGTGATTACAGGCTGAAACGCATTGGGCTTCTTTGAAAAATATTCTGCAATAAAACCAGTTTGGGCTTTTTTGAAAAAAATCTCACAATAAAACCAGTTTTCTATAAAATACTTCAGCATTCTGGTCTTTGACCCCCTTTTTCTACATATCGAATTGGATGCTCACCACTCTTTATCTGCATGTGTCATGTTTATCAGGTGGCTTTGTAACTTCAGCAGGTCTTGAAGATCACTGAACTTTTCCTCTTCTCCCTGCCCCCATGTAGGTTCTCAGTTAAGGTGCTTGTGTAAAGTAAAAGGAATTTTGCTTGCTTTTCAGAGATTGCGAACAGAAAACAGACTTTTAAAACAGCGCATTGAAACACTAGAAAAAGTAAGTATTCTAGTAACCTGAATCCTGTCTTCAGTCTGCTCTGGATTACATGTTTCTTATTAGCAGTGCAGTTCTGAATAACTGTACTAATATGAAGAGCATGGCAACAGCACTGCTAATGTGTGCTTTACACTAGTAATGTCTGCTTCACAACAGTAGTGTCATGATAGTTCTTCATAATTAGGCAATTTAGGGTTTTAAATTATGTGCATCTGGTATACAACTATAACGTAAGTGAATTCAACATAGTTCTGTTTCACTTTAATGGTTAACAATTTTGTTGTAGCACAGTGTTTGGGTTCATGAAAAATCAGACTATAAAACTGAAATATGTATGTAATGAACTTGAGATAGAAAGACAATGTCTCCAAGCAATCTCCTTTTTGAAAGGAAGCCATGATACAGCCAGTTTGTTCCTACTGTGCATTAACCAGAGACCAATTATCAAGGTACATCCTACCAGTTGCGTATTCACTGTATTGTAGTTCTTTGCATAACAATATGCACTTAGACATTAAACCAGGTATCTGAAAATCATTGTGCACTTTGCATAGCCAAAGATTAGTTTTTCTGAGTATTCAATACCTTCAGAAACTGAAAGCAAGTTTCTACTTTTAATTCAGCGGACCATGGAAACCAATACACAAGCATAGCTCATTCTGCTCAAGTTCAGTCCTTGGATTAGATAGTATTACTAAATTAAGAGAGCTTATTCTTAATTTATAAAGCAGATATCCACAAAAGAGTGTGGTGGATGAGGGAAGGGGCTTAGTTTGGATCGTAATTTGTTTTAAAACAGATTGAGAGGAAAACACCCTCATTGTTTCTCCATCAAACAGCTGTGGAGAAGGGGAGCTCAGCTGCTACCCTGCTGTGGTTCTATCAGGTTCCAAATAACACTTTTTCCATAGGTTCTGAAAACTAGTCTTCCATTATGCCCCATCTCCCCAATATCTAGGTGTACCTTAGATATATGAAGAACCCTAACAGTAGATGCGTTTCCCCCCCTCTTCTTGACATTGAAAGCCACTACAGCTTGTGTTATCTTACTCCAAGGATGTTGGCACTACTGATTGTTGGGTGGTTAGTGGGAGACAGGATGCAAGGGAGATCCAAACTGGACAAATGGCTGGTGGTTGATATGGTCATCAGTTTTGTTGAATGGGAATTTTCAGATACATCTTGAAATAGGAAAGTTGAGCAATACGTTAATGTTTAATTTTTCAAAATAACTGGCACTAGGAAGTATGAAAAGTTTATAAAGTGCTGAGGAATAGCTGGTTGCATTGTTGTAAAAATAAAGTGTTATATCCAGTAGAAGCAAATGTAACCTATTAATTTAAATATTTTCAGAGGTAGCATTTGAAGCAAAAATCGAACTGTGATTGTATGTCTGTGTGATGCGTGTGAGTGTTTTGTATGTTTTGAGAAACTTTCCATTCCATTTTTCCAACCTATTGAAAATATTGTCAAATATACCTGTAGCCTGAAATCTTCACTGTTGGGAAGAAAGTCTAGAAAGGCACCCTTTCTTTGGGATTTAGGAGGCAGGCTAACCCTTTTCTGAGTAGTGTAGTAGCAAATTCAGAAGTGCAAGGCCCCTTCATAATAGTCACAGCCACCCCTACCCTTTTTTGCTGCTGCATTGAGAATAAGATCCTTGTTAATGCCTTCTCTCACAACAATAGATGTCCCTAGAAATTAGTAAGCCTGAAAGAGGGGAGAGTTAGCAACTGAAAAGTGTCTTCTCAGTGGCTGACTCACCAGCTTTTACTCTGATTAGCTCCGGTCAGCAGGAAAGAACAAGGAAACATATTAGAAGACATTTCTCAGTGTCTAACACACTCCCCTTTAGTACTGATTGGCTCATAGGGACCCTGCTCCCAAAAAAGTAAGGGTTCTAAGACCCCCCAAGATGCTTGATGACTACATCCCTGTCCCCGTCCCCCCCGACACACACTGATGGAGAGAACACGAGGGCCAGGAAAGGGGAAGGGACAGGTAGTGATCTTCCTGCTCACTCATCTTCCATCCAGAGAGTGTATTCTCTAACATGAATGAAGCTTAATATGTTGGATTATCTCTCCCTTTTTTGAGAGATCCCCAGGAATACCAGACTCAAAAGCTTGACCTTGCCTATAGCTACAATCTTCTTTCACCTGTGATCTGTCCCTGTGTTCTGATTCTTCAGGAACTGAACTACTCTGGTAAAGACAGTGAGCTCCTGAGCGTGGCATGGATGCTGCATTAGGTATTTCAATTTTAGATTCCACCTGGAAAAAAACCTTGTCCATACTGCAAATTTACGCAAGGGCAGAGAGAAAATAAATACTTTTGAGTGTGTTTCGTTAACTCCTCCTTGAGAGTCCCTCCTTCTAGTCTTGTTCCTGGCCTTTCCTTCCTGTTGGACAATCAAGGGAAAACTTTTTAACTGACTGCTATATAAAGGAGTAACTAAGCAATTGGAAACTAATTGAAGAAAGCAATTGGATTCTTTTTTCCTGGTTGCTGCATTGATTTTTCTGTACATTAACCTGAAAAAGCCTCACGCTGAGCTACATATAGTATATTGGGAAAATCAGAAATTAGACCTGAGTTACAGCCTAGGTGGCTGGCCAGGCAGCTAGCTAACTGTAATGTACACAGCAATATTTCTATTCCTCTAGGGCTGGTTTCATCCTTTGCCATCCAGTACTCAAGAAAAAGAAGAACAAATAGCCACTGTGATTGTGAGTCTAGTGAGTGCTTTAAAAGAGTAAAGGGTATCTTAGGCTAGTTGTAAAACTTATCGGGTTGTGTAACTCCCTCCTTACTAAGATGCATCTGGCAACTTTGCTGTACAGTTTTAGGCAAATCCTGAAAACACACCTCTTTACCCTGGCCTGTGACACCTGAGACATATATTTTTAGGGCCCACCCTATTTCGGGATTTTAGATTGTTTTGAATTGTTTTGAATGTCTTATTTTAAAATTGTTGTAATCGGCTCTGGGACCTTTGGGTGAATGGCGAGTAATAAATGAAGATGATAATGATAATAATAAAAATACCAATTTTTTTTCAGATCACTTTCAGTTATCTCTTTATTTCACCCTTTAGCAATCAGCACCCAATCCTGCTCTACTCATTATAATAACTGCAGAATAAACAAACGCTTACTTTCTACTGCAGGCAAACAAACATGCTTCTTTATTGCTGGCTGGATATAGAACACACCTGAAATTGAAACTGAAAAGCAGATAAAAGGAAAGTTTAACTCTAGCCCATAATACAAAGTTCTAATAGTTAACTCTTCAAGGGTGATGTTATTTACTATACTGGCTGGGGTTTTTTCAGGATCACTTAAGTAATTATAAAGTGATTGTGATCATGAAAAATCCACCCTTTATTATTACTGTTATTTTTATTATTGTTGTTATTATTATATCCTGTCCTTCCAGTAGGAGCCCACTGCATCTCAGTGGTAGGGATGCAGTTTTCCAAATAGCTGGAGAATCTAATATTTTCTTGCTTCAGTCTGAGCAAGATTGTTACATGCTTTTCTTTATTGCTCTGATTTCCAAAATAGTACAGAGTAGTTCTCAAATAAAATCAATCTTGATGGTTTCTCCAGTGCTCAAGAAATTATGGCACTCAAATGATGCGGATGATGGAAATGTCTAGTTCAAATCTAACCCAGTCCTCTTCCCTCAGTTCATACTCACTCTGTTCAAATGTTAATACCAGTATCTGGTTTTTAGAGGGTGTTCTTCCTAGACTGCTACTCACTGTGAAATATTGTTAGAACTATTTCCACTGCTAAGTTTCTTAGTGATCTCTGATATGGAAGACCTCTTGGCACCTGAATAGTAGGTTTTCCAAGTACTTCCTTTGTTCTAAATATAACCCTTTTCCAAAGGTTCTAAGGTTTGGTGATTGCAATAAGAATGGAAAACAGAGCAAAGGAATGGCACATCCTAGATGTATGAAAAACTCTAAAGATATCCGGGGGGGGGTTGTTCTGCAATAACAGTATCTTTTTTCTAATCCCCTTGGTATCTAGAGCTCCTTACAGTCTTGCTAATGTGTAGCTTGCAGCGCTTTAAGCTTGCAATACCAAGACAACCCCTGTAAGCGTATACAAACTGATGCTTACTGTTGGAAAGCTTGCTTGGTGACAAGTGCACTTGATTTTTTAAATTAGTCATTATAAGAGTGACTGCCTATCCTTTTGATAGAAGGTAATCTTTCCTTTATCTCGAATACAGGTGTTTCTTCCAGAGTTGGGGCAACTGTGTTCTACTCAATGAGCATAGAACATCCCTTCAGCACAGAAAGCCTGAAGTGGAGCTGGTGTACGAAGGGAAACTTGGGGGGGGGGGAGTTGCATGTGTTTTTACACACAAATAGCTTTCTTATTTGTTTGCCATATGAAAATTGCCTTCTGCCCAATAATATGATGACACAGTGATCTTCCCCCTTGACTCTAGAATGCTTGTTCCCATTCATTAGACTAAAGTATATGCTGTCCATCCTAGTTCTCTTGTGGATGTTGGACAGAAATAGATTGAGTTCTTCCTTCTATTTCTAGTCCTTCAGCCTTATTTAGCTTTCTTTTACAGCTTCAGCTGCCTAGGCTTTTTTTTTTTAAGGGTAGTCAACAGAAGTTTTAATTCTGACCTAAAAGTTGTGTCCACCCTATGTGGGGGGTGAGGTGTGGTCCTCCACCTTAGCATGGAAGGTAAACCTTTTTTCAATATGCATTCCTACTTCTAAGGGGACAGAACTTTCTATTTCAATACTCTCCCCTTACTGTCATAACAGCAATAGGAAAGCAAGATGGAAATTCTGCTCTTAAATAATCAATTTTAGAGGACAACTGTGAGCTCAAATTCAACTTGGGGATAGTTTCTGCCTAATTTGTACAGATTGAGATGCTTCCACTGCTGCTTTAAAAAGCTGTCGCTTTAATCTGCCAATACAACTTCATTTTGGTTTAGGTATGTCCTTGATCCTTGAAGCAGTAGTTTTCATGTGGATATGTTGAAAGTTTCTGCCCTGTGTCTGGATTTCTTAAGTGCATTAGGGGAGATGTGAATACCTGATGCATTCATGAATTAAGATGTGCCTCCCAGGACTGAAAGCTGACTGAATTATTAGATTGCTGTGAAGACTATTCTGTTGCAAAATCTGAGCAGAGGAAAATTAAACTGTAAAATAGCAAATGGCATTAAGTGTTAGAGTTGTCTGAAATTAGTTCAGATATAATTTGCATATATCAACTGTTCTTCATGCCTGACATCACTGCACTCCTACCTTTTAAGTGTGACTGTTACAGAAAAGGCTCTGTCCTTGGTTAGCTGAACTTTTAAATGTGCTCAAATTATCTCTTTTCACGTGGTAAGACTTAATGAAATGAGTTTTGCATGAAACTCTATAATGCTTGCTCCACGCAATAGACTGGCAACTGAAAGTTAAGACAGTGTTTTCTCTTTAAATAAGTATAGCTGAATTTGGAATTTAATGTTACATTTCTGAATCAAGTCTTCTGCCTGTGCTGCTGAAACGTGGCTATTAAACTGTACCACCTGTAATGGCTGAAAAATGTGTACTTGAAGTTTATTGAAAGTAGGTAGAATTTGGGCATAGTTCTCCACTTTCGATTTTGTCACTTTGTCATCCTTTTTCTCTTACTCCTATCTGATTTTTTCCCCTTTTTGTAGGAAAGTGCTTCCTTGGCAGATAGATTGATACAGGTATACTTCTTTAGTTTTTCACCCTAACAACTCTTTTCCCATTCCCAGAAAACAGCTTTCTGTTTTTAATGCATGTTTAACAACATGCATTTTTAAAATGGAATATTAGCTTAATAATTTAAACAACTGTTCTCTAGCAATTCTGTGTTAGAATAATATTTAGACATATGCCTGTGTGTTACATCTAATGGCACCAGGAATTCCTAGTAATTGCTGGGCTCTAATTCTATTTCAGCACTAATTCTGTAGATCACTACATACTCGTAACAGATGTGCATGCCCAATGGAATAATATATGCATGAACAGAGTTCTACTGAATGCAAATACACAATTGACCTTGCTGATGGATACTAAATATTTTTAATGGATGGAAGTGCTAAACTGCTTTACTTCACTAAATTTATATACTGGCTGTAACAATTCTGTGATGACTTGCAAGATTTTAACCATATGGCAGAATAAATATGTAAAACTCTCGGTCTTCCCTGGATTGGTCCTCCAATTGCTTTAAAAAGAAAATTATGTCCTAAGGGACAAGTGACAAGGGCCCAGGAGGCTGAGGAAAACTACCTCATAAAACGGGAGCTGGCCACCATCAAACAGCAGAGTGATGAGGTCATTACTAAACTGGAGCAAGCTGAGAATACCATCAGGGAGCTCCAGCAGCAGCAACAACGGGTAAGGCATCTGGTAGCACCGTAATCTCTTTCTTTCTCATTCACTTGTGTTTATTTCTATTGGACATGGCATGATCTCTGTTCTGTTCTTCTAAAAACATTGCTCTTTGTGATATTTGTATTAATAAAAAGTAAAAATGAATGGGCCTATTTTAATCATTAGATCAGGGGCAGCTAATCTGTGGCCCTCCAGAAGTTCTTCGACTCTAACTCCAAGCAACACCAACCAGCATGGTGAGTGGTCAGAGGTGATGGGAATTTGAAGTCTAACAACTTCTGAAGGACTACAGAGTCCCCCTCCCTTGCATTAGGAGCTGCCTACTGGACTCTTTCTGGGAGGAAGGGTGAGATATAAATTTAATAAATAAATAAGAAATACTTGCAGCAGCCCCATGCTAACCATATTTACTCAGAAGCAAATCCTGTTTATTTCAGTATGTCAGCTTCTACATAAATGTGTTTCGAATCATAGATGATGTGTGTCTGCAAACTAAAAACTCTTCCTATGTGTAGATACAGGATGGACAAATTTTCATCTTCTCCCCCACCCTCAAAATATCTGTCTCTTATAAGTACTTACAATGGATGATTTTCAGGTGATGCTTCCCTTTGAAGTCCTGAAAAGTGGGGCTTCATAGTGAACCGGAAGGCACCCTCCAATCTGCCGAGAATGGGTGTGTGCCTTCAAAAGTCCACCCTCATCAGTGATATCATCTGCTGGGCGTGGTTTGGGGAAAAGGGCCTCAGGGGGCCAAATTGGATGGTGGGGCATTAGGCAGAAAGGAGAGGCAGGCATGAGCAGGAAGCGGGAGAAACCATAAAAAGGAGGGGCCTGTCGGGCATCTTCATCATCATGCCTTTCCCACCTGATCTCCTTCCCTTTAGGCATCTTCTTCCCTTCCCCAAAGCAGCACTGCACAGGATCGAATCCTCCTGCCAACTAGCTGGCCAGTGAAGGATTTGATCTTGTGCTCCTTCATGGTTGTTGCTCCTTTGCGAGAGGCTTCCAAGCACTTAGGGAAGCTACTTGTGAAGGAGCAGCACCCTGCAGGATCGAACTTGCCTGTTCTCTGCTGAAATGGGGGGGGGGGAAGGACTCAGCATCTCCTCCTTCTCCTGCCCCCCTCACAACATACATTTAAAATAAGGTTTTAACCCCACCCCATCCCCTGAAATTGCTTCTGGGATGGATCCGGGGCAGGTGGTCCCTGGATCGGTACAGGGCAGATTGGCCCGATCAGGGGGGCACAGATGGGGCCCACGCAGCTGACCAGGCGTCCTGTGCACAGGCCTAGTAATTAGCATTAGTGGAAGGATGTTGAAGTTGGAATAGCTATTTATAGCTGCTTGAGGAAGGCAAACTCCATGTATGTGATGGTAACTTTGTACATATGCATCTATAGAAAGAGGTTTTTTTAGCTTTTCATATGTTAGTCATAAGCTTGATTCATATGTGCTTTGAGCTGGAGAAAATCAAAGCATGGACTGTTGGATAATCTCTCTATTACTCATTAACCATCACACATGCTACACTCATCTCAAGATAACGGTTACAAGACAATATGGTAGTCTTGTGTTACAGGCAATATGTTCTATTTTCAAAGTAAAAAACCTAAAACAGTATGATTGGTAGTAGTAAAGTTTTGCAGTGTGGATTTTCTTCTAAAGCTAAGTCAGTATCTTACATATTACTGTCATTTTAAAATGTACATTATCTGGTCCATCTCTACTATATGGAACTTGTCACCATTGTTAATGAGATTAGTGGCTGCAGTACAGGAGTGTGCTGTTCTTCCATGTCTTTAATCTCAAAGTTTTCCAGCACTCACAAAAACCCCAAGTTGACTTGTTGACTTGTGTGCGTTGTTGCGTGAAACAGCATACGTTACGTTGGAGTTAAGTTGCCCAAGAAACTTCTCAGATGCATTAGATCAGGTTAAGAGTCTTTTATTAAGACATTATGGCTTAAGGCTTTAAGATCCCCCCCTCTAGGAGAGAAGTGCTCAGTTCAAAGACATTACACAGAAGACTCAGCTCAACACAGATAGCTGCTAGAACTCTCCCAGTCTATCTTGATGCTGCCATGACAACGGCCTTGGCTATCCATTCCCAGACTGGGCAAAGACATAACCTCTTAGCTACAGATTTCCACACTTTCAGACTTGATGGAAAAACACTTAGTGACAGTGTGGTTCAATGGTCAACAATCCCCCCTTTTTCCCATCATGTCTGTAATTCATTACAACAATTACAATAATACATTTCTACAATACATCTTGCAATACAGCTTACATTTCAGTACAGTTCAGAACATCTCTGCACATTTAGCTAAAACTTTATTCAATCAAACTTTGGCTGTACACATGTCAAATACAAAGTGTCAGGATCCATTTCCACCAGTTTATGCATACCTGGGCTGGTAATTACCCCCACAGTATATCTTTCTGGCGGTTTCCCTATGTTTACTCTTGTAGAACGTCTTAATGGCACTAGGGCTTCTGCTCTCTCTGCCCCCCCATCTGTGCTTGTGCTTGGCACAGCCTGCGCAGGAGATTCCATTTCCTCAGCCTTACATTTCTTTGATCTTCGTTTCCCACAAATGAGCTCATTTAACGCATCTCTGAGTGGAATATGTGTGCCCTCCAGTTTAATGTCTAGATTTGGCTTAAATGATTGTGCTTGTGTGTCATCTGACCCTGTAAGAACAACTGTTTCCCTTTGATCCCAAGGTTTTTCTGAGACTTTAATGCTTCTGCTCAGAATTAATTGCTGTGTTTCTGGACACCAAACTCTGAAATATGCATTCTCTTGTGCTCTAGGTGCACGTTTGCCACGTCTCTTACCCTGTGGCTTGTAAATTCGGCTGCGATGCACTCTTTCAGGCATCAGCCTGACTGCATTACATGAATACTGCGGCTGTGAGCTTTTAACAGCTGTCTTCTTACAGCTCTGACCGTCATTCTCTTTCCGCCCCATTAAACTCCAAGCATCAGCACACTTCACACCCATGGTCATTTTAAACTGCCCCTGTGTCATGAATCCCTGACAGACAACTTTGCCTCTTCTCTGCACAAAACATTTTCCTCTGTCAAACGTTACACAATACCCAGAATTCACCAGTTTTCTGACTGACAACATGTTATGATCCAGTTCTGGTACAAATAAACATTCTGACAGTATTCCAAGTTTATCAAATCTCACCAGTCCTCGGGCTTCCACCCTCTTCTGTGATCCATCCGCAAGTTGCACAAAATCCTGCACGTTTTCTGAAGAGTAAAACAAACTCCTGTCTTTAATTAATATATGGCTTGCCCCGCTGTCAACAATCCAGTTAACAGGTCCTAAATCTTGAGACTTCTGTTTACAAACAAAGTTCACACTTCCCTGCTTCAAGCCGCCGTCCCTGGAGTTTCGCTTGACCGCACAGTCTCTCTGGAGATGCCCACGAGCCCCACAGGCATAACAAGATTTCAGCCGTTGCTGTTCTTGCTTGTTTTCCTGTCTGCTGCTGCTTTCCTCTTTCAGCTTGGCTCTTTGCTTTTCCTCAGCACTTTTCGCCTCTTGTCTCCGCTGCCATTCCTGGGTCAGCTTTTCCTCAATAAACGCAACATTCAGACCTCCATCAGGCATGGCTTCGAAAGCCATGACCATATTATTCCAAGTCCCATCGAGCGAAGCCAGGATCAGATAGGTCTTCTGAAGTTCAGAGTGCTCGACGCCTCGGTCTGTCAGCTCAGCAAACAAACGTCTGAATTCCGTGAAATGCTCACTCATTTCGCACTCACCCGTGAAGCGCATCTGGTAAAGCTTCCGTGCCAAACACAATCTAGATCCCGCAGTCTGTTGCACATGAATGCCTTCCAACACGTCCCACATCTGTTTGGCGTTTGTAACATCTCTCACGTGTAGAAGTTGAGAGTCTGATAGAGCCAGAAGTATAAAAGCTTGCGCCTTCTGATCTCTACGCGTCCAGGCCGCGGTCAGTACCGCCGGAGGGGGTCCATCTATAATGTCCCATAAATTCTCTTTTATCAGCAAAGCCCTCATCCTCGGCTTCCAGCTGGCAAAATTCTTTTCCATCAATCTTTCCATTGGCATGCCTCCGCCAGACAGGTTTACAGCCATGTTGCTCACCTCTGTCTGGTACAATCAATCAAGCTGCCCTCTGGAACTCCGTCTGCCTTTCAGACCAGCAACTTACTCTTGTGTAACACGCTGTAGATCTGGGCCCATAACCCTTGTTGACTTGTGTGCATTGTTGCGTGAAACAGCATACGTTACGTTGGAGTTAAGTTGCCCAAGAAACTTCTCAGATGCATTAGATCAGGTTAAGAGTCTTTTATTAAGACATTATGGCTTAAGGCTTTAAGATCCTCCCCTCTAGGAGAGAAGTGCTCAGTTCAAAGACATTACACAGAAGACTCAGCTCAACACAGATAGCTGCTAGAACTCTCCCAGTCTATCTTGATGCTGCCATGACAACGGCCTTGGCTATCCATTCCCAGACTGGGCAAAGACATAACTTCTCTTAGCTACAGATTTCCACACTTTCAGACTTGATGGAAAAACACTCAGTGACAGTGTGGTTCAATGGTCAACAGTATTCGGATCTAATGTTAGTTTAAGCTCTGTGTCATATTCCATTCTGGGTGATATCTAAGTCATAATTACTAAATCAGAGTAAACCCACTGAATTCAGTTAGCTTAAGTTTCTCAAGTCATTTTATTTCAGTGGGTGTACCCCCAAGTATGACTAAAGTTGGATATCACCCTCTGTAACAGCTTCTCTGTAAACCAATGGTGTAACATCTATTGCAAGACACTCCCTTGAATGCCATGTATGTGTAATGCTAATAAAGATCAAATTGCAGTTTAGTATAAAGAGTGACAACGTAAATTTCCTGAGCCTAGGGATGGAACTTTCTGAAAATCTCGATGTCAAGCTAATCTGCATGCTTCCCCCCCATTCCCTTCTTTCTCCTTGATCTTGATTAGAGCCCCTTCTGTTAAAATGAACATAGGAAGTTGCCTTATTCTGAGTCAGATGCATTTGTCCATCTAGCTCAGTGTCGTCTACACAAACTGGCAGCTGCTTTCCAGGGTTTTAGGCAGGAACTCTCCTACCCCTACCTGGAGATGCCAGGGATTGAACTTGGTACCTTCTGCATTCAAGGCAGATGCTCCAGCACTGAGCTATGACCCTTCCCCTGAATATAAACAGTACAGTTATGTGCCTGCATATTATATGCATATAGTGTACCCATAATGCATATAATACATGCATAATGTAAGGAACTGCTACAGTGGTCACACCAGTTTCTTTATGAAGTAAGTTGCTCTGGAGAGAGCATGGAGGGAGGAAGCCCTCTTGCACTAGTAGTAATTCTTGCACTGATGGGATGAGTTCGTTGAATAACACACTATGTTTTTTGTGTATAGTTTTTGTTGGTACTTATGGTGACTCTATGAATTGGCAACTGGAATCAATCAATTTCTTGTTTGGACTTCCTCTTTTTCGACTCCCTTCTGTTTTTCCCAGCATTCTAGTGAATTGTGTCTTCTCATTATGTCTCCAAAGTATGATAACCTCAGTTTCATCATTTTAGCTTCTAGTAATATTCCTGGTTTAATTTGTTCTAACACCCAATTATTTGTCTTTTTCACATTCCATGGTATCTGCAAAGCTCTCCTCCATCACCATATTTCAGTTGATTTTTCTCTTATCTGCTTTTTTCACTGTCCAACTTTCACATCCATACATAGAGATGGAGAATACCATAGTCTGAATGATCCTGACTTTGGTGTTCAGTGATACATCTTTGCATTTGAGGACCTTTTCTAGTTCTCTCCTAGCTGCCCTCCCCAGTCCTAGCCTTCTACTGATTTCTTGACTATTAAAAACACAAACTGGTGATATATGTGTAGGTTGAACAGAAATGGGTGCTCGATACAAGAGACAGCCCATGCAAACCAAAGTTCAGTCAGGTCAGAATCATCAAACCCTTGTATAAATCAATAACATGAGAATTTCTCCTCCATCCCTAGCCTGAGCTGGCTTCAGGTCTTTAGGTTGATCAGCCTGAGCACAACTGTTTTCAGGGAGTGAGTGCAGCTGTTTCAAAATTATAGGGCACCACCTAGTGGAAATACCCATTGAAATGGAATTTTAAATTTGACACATTTGTCAGTAAACCCAAGCATACCTACTGGAGAATAAGTCTATTGAACTCTGTGTGGCTGACAAGTGAATGGACTTAAGATCATACTGCACAACAAAATAATTTAGCGATGGGTTTTTTTTAAGTGCCCATGATTTCAACCTCTTCCTTAAAATATTGAGTTAATGTCAGTGTAATTGTTTCTATGAGTAAAAATTAACTTTTTGTTGCACAAAGGATACTATTTGAATTGATCTAAATTTGGCAACTTCCTGCTATGTTCTTTAGCTTTTTTTGGTCATTATATATGGAAGAATCAATTATTTAAAATGTATGTGTTGAATATATATCTTGTAACAAAATACAGAATTAAACCATTTACACGATATGAAGATATGCATGTGAATGAATGTACCCGATCGATGGCGGTGGGAGTGCGCTGCTGAGGGAAGAATGGAAATACAGCTAGTGTGAATAATTGATTTGGATCACTACAGTGTTGCATTAGTGTTGTGTTGGAGACTGCTGCATACATAGAGGCAGAGGCAGTGTTCCTGGGAAAGCTGTGGGGCAATTACGATACTCCCCAAATCCAGATTTCTACGTTTTGTGATTCTCTTCACTTCTAGTTGGATATTTGTTATGCTCAACTAATTTTGAGTTGCTTGGTTTATGATGTTGGGAATGAGGATTGATTAGGTACTCCTGACTATGATTTAATCAAAAGGAATGGCTTTGGGAAAATTGCTCTCAAAGTGATTGGGAGGATGAAAAACAGTTGGTACAGACAGTGTGGATTGAGGTGATAAAATGAAGAGTGAAAAGAAGGGTTGGCATAATATATTAAGAAAACCCACTCTGATATTCTGATAAAGCGCAATTTAGAAACTTTGCCCACTTTTATTGGACACTTTCCTAAATGCATGCTTGTTTAAGCTTAGTCTCCAGTGATCTGACTTTTAGGTTGGCACCTTATTTCCAGTGCCTTCACATGGAACTGCATTTCACTGGCATTTCATTTAAATGGAGGTTCCAGGTATATTACCTACTAAGGTGGCATTGCTGCTTTCTCTCCCCCTCCCTCTCCGGACTGTTTTCTATTTTACCAGCTAAAGAAATGGAAATTTGGGAGGGCACTTAAAAACAACAACACCACCTCTATGAAATATTTTATTGTTTGGAATGAGTAAAATGCTTTTTGAGACAAGGTTTTATTCATTCAAAATGTGTTGTGGGGGCTTTTTTTTTAATGTAAGGAAATCCACAGCATCGGAGAATAGTAAATCCTGTGTATACTGTAGAAATACACAAGGCTCATATCTAACATGCATTTCTGCAGCTAAAGGGTGCTTCCGTCTTCATGAGGGGAACATACAGGGCCTTTGTTTTCTTAAGATTTGCTGCTTAGAAGCAAGTATGCTGTGAATGTTGTCCTAGGGGTAGAAACACTGTTGTGCTAATTCCAGTGTGTCTCCACTTGTCTCTTCTGAAAATGGGGGCACATGATGTTAATCAGACCCCGTCCCTTTTGTAAAACCTGGTGGGAGCAGGTTGAGTGCATTTTTAAATTCGGCTTCAAAGAGATTTCTCAACTGATTGGCAGATCAACCTGCTCCCCCTCCAGGTGTGGCTAATGGAAACACTTTGCTCTGGCGACTAGTGTGCTCGCAGCCTAAGACTGCAATCTTGTACACCGGATTGAGGAACCTGTGGCCCTCCAGATGTTCTTATCAGCCCCAGTCAGTACAGCTGGGTTGATAGTAGTTGTAGTCCAGCAGTATCTGGGGGCCACAGATTCTTTACTGTACTATACACACAGAGAGTGAGTCCAGTTGAACTTGAAGTGAAGCTTACTCATGTACAGGGTTGCAGTGCAAGGTTTGTATATTTTTGAGTCCACAGAACTGTGTATACTTACCTGGGAGTAAGTGCCACTAAATGAAAGTGGGGTCTTCTGAGTAAACCTCCTTAGGATTGCACTGTAAACTTCGTAAATGCACTGGATACAATTCTATATGCTAAATTATAAAGGATGCAGATTTTTGTTAAAACAATAAAATAAGTTTGTTTGACAAAATAAGTATTGCATATATTTCAATTTTTACCAAAACGCACCCACCAGAGGAAAAGGGGGGGGGACATTTCTTCCCATTTCTTCAAATTTTCCAGAAATTTGTACCTCTCTCGCATGTCTTTCCACTAACCTATAGGGTAAAAAGAAAATGCCACTATATATTTTTTTTTAATTCTTTTTATGTACACCCCTTAGGGATTCTGTCATTAAGCATTTTATAAATTCTTCTAAATAAATAAAAAGAGTATCACTGCATTAATTGTTTCTCTGGCCCCACTCTTAATTCATTGGTTGCCACTTTCAGGAATGGGGAAATCTTGAATGTGATATTGATGATGATATTGATGGTGAAAGGCGTGGAGGAGGTGCTAGTTAGTGATAGCTACACATCCTCCATAACATTTTAAGTTAGCCCCTCAGTTTCTGTGGCTCAAATGCAAATCTGTTACCATGTCTCCTGCTTGCCATGAGTGCTCTGTGAAGCCCCAGTGTTCTTCAAGAGGGATAGCTCTAGTGGCTGTGCCAAATAAAGATGGCCTGGGAGTGAAAGACCGACCTTTCATTACTCACCACAGCAGACTGACTGACTCAGATGAACTGTACTTGGAAAAACACAATGACTTAACAGCTAGCTAGAGAAGTAAAAATATTGTAAGTCTTAAAATACTTCTGTTGTATCTTTAAGATTGGTATAGTTTGTCAACAGGGACAAACCTTCAGTGGCGCCACAAACTGCTGAAACTTTCTGACTAACAGCAATTGAAACAAAACTTAGGGAAACGAGGTGTGCTTCCATAGCTTTTAAAAAAAACCATAGCGTACTACTTCAGGTTTGGGATATTATAGAAATCACTGTTGAATGGGACTAATGTCAAGTCTTTGAGTGGGAACAGATCCTGTCTTTGCTTGTAGTGGTGCTGTAAGTGTGAATGGAAATGCATTAAGGGGAAGAATGCCTACACAGCTCCCAGCAGCACACCTACCCCCTCAATTTTGTCATCCTTGCTTTCTATGTAAGACAACATAAATACACTTTAAGATCACTGCTACCTCCCACTTAATGTTGGATTTACTCCCTCTGTAGCACAAGTGCAATCCTCGCTATAGTGAAGACTTCATCCTGCAGTTGGAAAAAGAGTTGGTGCAAGCAAGACTGAGTGAAGCAGAATCCCACTGTGCCTTGAAGGAAATGCAAGATAAGGTTCTTGAGATGGAAAAGGCAAGTCCAAAACAAAATGCTTTGTAGAATGAAGCAATGTAATGAGTCCTTGAAACTTAGCAAAACATTCCATAAAAATCTAAGCTTAATGTTAAATGTGGGTCAATTCTGACATGGCTCTCCAACCAAAAAATGGCTCCTACAGTAGTATGTCCAAAATTGCTTGGGACCACTGTATTTGAAGGACCACTTTCCCCCATACAATCCTATCCACCCACTGCATTCAACATCGTAGGCTATGTGTCCCACTCCAAAACACAGTTGTTTGGGACACAAGACAGGGCTTTTTCTATTGCAGTACCCACCTTGAGGAACACTTTCCCTAGAGAGGTTCAGTTGACCTCACTTTTTAAACTTCAAGAAAGCTGCTAAGGCTTTGTTTCACCAAGCTGTTAGTGTGGCCCAAAGTTCTGCCTGCCTATTTTTCCTGTTATATACTGAATTCTCATATCTTGCCCTTGGTTTTAATGTATGACATTAATTTCAGTAATTTAAATTGTTTCTATTGTCACTTGCATTGTTTTTTATATTTTTGTAAGCCACGTTGAGTTTATTTCATAAAGAAAAATGGGATATAATTTTTTAAATAAATGTCAGGCTACATAAACAGGGTACATAAACTGGCCACTATCCAGTGAGGAATTTAAGATGTATCTAGAAAGAAGTTTTCCCCTTAAATGTTATCCCTTCATTCTGCTTTGCAAATTGCTTTAGAAATGTCCTGCCTTTCAAAAGTGGCTTGCTCAATTAGCACAAAATAAGATGGTGGAGCTCCCACTAGGTGTCCAGAATTTGTCCAGTGGTTCTCTGGTGACTGAATCCTATGCATCAGCTTGAGTTCTTGACACTTTTTAAAAATATTTTTTTTTGTAATTAAAGCATGCATCCACATTTGAACTTGATTTTAACAGTTGATCAGGTGTCTGTATTAATGAAACAAGAAATTACATTCTAAGTTACATTCTGTCAATACACTGTACAAACCCTTCACCATTTCTAAACCCAACAAATCATGACATAAGGATACCTGTGCAAAAACAACACAGTGTACACTTTTTGTCTGCTATTTTCCTGAAGTTTAGCAGTGTTCCAAAAAGTTGTGAAAAGTCACCATTGTTTCAGTGGGCAAGCCGTATCCTTCTTTAAGATGCTGAGTTGTTCCTCTCATTTCCAACTCATTCTCCATTGCTCTAGAGTTGGAGTCGCTTTTTTAGAAGTGTTTGATCTTTGCTACTATCAACAAATATTCAGGCTTAGTTCTATATTCCAAAAATCCCAATTAACACTTAATGAAATTTGAGGAGCACACGGCTTACTATTTCTTTCAGGTTATCCATGCCATCCTTCTGACATGGCCTTCTCTTTATAAAATGCCAACAGATACAGATATGGTCTGCTTGGTTTTTTGTTTTTTTACATACATCTAGCATTTTCCTGGGGCATTTCCAAATGACATATTTGTGGTTGCAGGAATATAATACCAGTCACCATTTCCATAAAAATTCTTGCACTGCTGCACTTGTAGTTCTTATCAGTTGTGCACCTAGAACTTTCTATACACATAGCAATAAAACAGCATTCTCTTGAAATGTTTTTCTGTATGCAGCCACAGCACAAATGACGAGTTGCCCTATGCCAAATGTTACATTGGAATGAAGCATCTGATTTTCATTGTTTTTGTAGGGAAAAAAGCTATAATTGAAATGAATGCACTTGGGTCCTGTTTTCGGGCTTCCCATAGGCATCTGGTTAGCCACTGTGAGAACAGGTTGCTGGACTCAATGGGCAATTGGCCTGAACCAGCAGGGCTCTTCTTAATGCAGCAGTTGTGTGCTCAGGTACAATACAGATCCCGGTGCTGTGTTCTGTCTTTCCCTACCAGGGTTCTCTCTACCCCCATCCTTGTAATTTATTGGTTTCTAGCAAACCATTCTGATGTGGCTTAGCAATTTTTAATTAGAGGAATGTTATATCAAATTTCATTAAGCTTGTAATGCAGTTTAGAAAGTCTTCCTTCAAGGCATTGCAGTCCAGTTTGCATCTCCCAGCAATAGTATTTAACACAGGTAGTCTTGCAGATAAGTAAATAAGACTGTGTCTTAAGTGTTTACCCAAATGAATCAATACTTGGTGAAGGGAGGTGTTGGAGGAGAGAGAAGACGTGGTTAATTATTTCCTCCATTTTAATTAGTGAATGGTTTAAAAGAAATGGGGAGTACCACAGCATCTGATCGTTCTGATGTGCAACCTATACTCTGGACAAGAGGCTACTGTAAAGACAGAATATGGAGAAACCGATTGGTTCCCAATCAGAAAGGGTATGAGACAGGGGTGTATTCTATCACCCTATTTGTTTAATCTATATGCAGAACATATCACATGGAAATCGGGATTGGACCAAGATGAAGGAGGTGTGAAAATTGGAGGGAGAAATATCAGTAATTTAAGATATGCAGATGATATCGTACTACTAGCAGAAACCAGTAATGATTTGAAATGAATGCTGATGAAAGTTAGAGGAAAGCACAAAAGCAGGACTACAGCTAACATCAAGAAGACTAAAGTAATGACAACAGAAGATTTATGTAACGTTAAAGTTGATAATGAGCACATTGAACTTGTCAAGGATTATCAATTCCTTGGCATAGTCATTAACCAAAATGGAGACAATAGTCAAGAAATCAGAAGAAGGCTAGGACTGGGGAGGGCAGTTATGAGAGAACTGGAAAAGGTCCTCAAATGCAAAGATGTATCACTGAACGCTAAAGTCAGGATCACTCAGACCATGGTATTCCCGATCTCTATGTATGGATGTGAAAGTTGGTCAGTGAAAAAAGTGGATAAGAGAAAAATCAACTCATTTGAAATGTGGTGTTGGAGGAGAACTTTGTAGATACCCTGGACAACGAAAAAGACCAATAATTGGGTGTTAGAACAAATGAAACTAGAACTATTACTAGAAGCTAAAATGATAAAACTGAGGTTATACTTTGGAGACATAATGAGAAGACATGATTCACTAGAAAAGACAATAATGCTGGGAAAAACAGCAGGGAAGAAAAAGAGGAAGGCCAAACAAGAGATGGATTGATTCCATAAAGGAAGCCACAGACCTGAACTTACAAGATCTGAACAGGATGGTTTATAACAGATGCTCTTGGGGGTAGCTGATTCATATGATCGCCATAAGTTGAGATTGACTTGAAGGCACATAACAACAACAACATTTTAATTAGTACTTGGACTCAAGAGGCCTATCATATGAGATGCATATAAATCCCTGTTAGGAATGATTATTGTAAAGGACGTCTCTGGTCTTGGCACAATAAGTGTGATTAGAAAAAAATACTTGAACCTGTCAAAATACCCTGCCGGGACCAGAACTAATAGGCCAGTAGGTGCCGTTTTCTTACATACTGATCCTGTTCAGGAAAGGAGGAGTTTTGTTGTACTGAAACATCAAACCTATCAATTTGGTGCAGTTTTCATTTGTGAATATTTAAATAAAATATCTCCTCCAGAACAAACATCCTTCTAGTTTGGGGTTTCTGAAATACCACCTTGAAAAATATGGTATCGTTGTATTTGTTAGGTGAGTCTTGAGTTCCTTTCTGACATGTATGGTGCAATGCAAATACCATGTCTATTCTTAAGAGCTTGTTTTGTTGCAGAGGAATAGCTCTTTCCCAGATGAGAATAATATTGTTAGACTTCAAGAAGAATTGATTGCAGTGAAACTAAGAGAAGCAGAAGCTGTGATGGGTCTAAAAGAACTTAGGCAACAAGTTAAAGATTTGGAAGAACATTGGCAGGTAAGCTTATACACCTAGGCATTCAGGTTAGGTAACCCTAAAGTTGATTTAGCAATAAATTGTGTAAATTGGACTTACAGAGGACTAGTGTACAAGAGAGATGAGTGAAAAGACTGGAGATTGTGAGAAGGGACAGGAAATGAATAAGTTCTAGTCCCAAGCATTCATTTTGTTCTCTTGCTTTTAGTGAACACAGGTTTTACACTTGTCTCTGCAGCTGAGATGACTATGAACTTTCTGGGAGACATGCCATTTTCTGTGCTAGCAGAAAGTCTTAGAGCTTTCTCATAAGCTTGTGTACTCAGAAGTAACTTCGACTGAGTAGATCGACTGGAGTCACTGTATTAGAACCGTAGTCTGGTTTATAGTAATCTATTACCAGGCTATGGTCTGAAGGAACATAAAGCCAGCTCCCTGCTGAAGCCAAGCAGAGTTGGGTCTGGTCAGTGCCTGGATGGGAGACCGCCTGGGAACCATGTATAAGCTGCCTTGGGTTTCAATCATGAAAAGAAAGGTGGGGTATGAATGTAATAAATAAATATTATTATGCTGTGTTAAGGAATACCCCATATTCTGGAATGAGAAAATCTTATATAGGCAATAGATACTTCTGCTATTGGGCAAATTTTTAAATCTGTGGCAAAGATACTGAAGATGTTGACATGCCTTTTTGTTCATATACGTATATGAACAGTTCAGTGCGTGACTCTTCTGAAAACCCTGTGCTTTAATATCCACATTCCATATTCAGTAACAAAGCCCGTTGACCTTCTGCTGTGGGTTACTCACATTGAATGAACTCTCTTGCATTCTTATCCCAGTTAAAATAATAATAATACTTTGAAATACAAGGTGTATTTTAAAACATAGCAATGTTTTTAGCGTCATTTAGTTCGCACAACTGGAAGATGGAAAGATCCACCCAAAAAGAACACTGTAAATGAATTGCAAGATGAACTTATGACAGTCAGACTTAGAGAAGCAGAAACACAAGCGGAGTTGAAAGAGGTGAAACAAAGGATGATGGAAATGGAAACACGGGTAAGAGCACTAGCCACCCACAGGGTATTGAATGTCAGATATTGCATGGAAAGGATTGAAAATCGCTGGCATAGTTGATGTAGCATGTTGGGTTTGGGTGTGAGAGGCATAGGGTTTTATCCAGTGTTAGTCTTACTCAGAGCAGAGCCAGTGACATTAATGGGCCTGACTAACTTGGCTCTCTTAATTTCGCTGGGCCCTCTTGGATACACCAGCCCATAAGTTTCAAAGTTCCATTTCTGAAGCTTCTGCAGAGATCTTGGCCCACCCACAATTTCTCAGCCTAACCTACTTCAGAGTTGTGATATTAAATATTTGCTACCTTGAGATCTTTGGAGGAATACAAATGTGGTAGTAAGTCTGGCAACTTTGCTGTATGGTTTTAGGTGAATGCTGAATACACACCTCTTTTACCCTGGCCTTTGACACCTGAGACATGTATTTTTAGGACTCACCCTATTTTGGGATTTTAGGTTGTTTTTAAATTGTTTTTAATTAAAATTGTAACCAGCCCTGGGACCTCTGGGTGAAGAGTGGGTAATGAAGATGCAGATGATAGCCTTGACTACCACAATCTAGGTCAGGGGTAGCCAAGTTGTGCACTCCAAATGTTGCTGGACTACAACTCCCATCAATTTTGGCTATTGACAGTGTTGGCTGGGGCTGATAGTTGGAGTCCAACATAATGTGGAGGGCACCATGTTGGCTACTCTTGGTCCAGGTTGTGAGGCCAGCAGAGAAATTTGTCTTTGTGTTTTGTACTCCTGGATTCTTGCTTGCTTGCTTGCTTGCTTGCTTGCTTGCTTGCTTTATTTATTTGTTTGTTTGTTTGTTTGTTTGTTTGTTTATTTATTTATTTATTTATTGCACTTGTATACCGCCCCCTAGCCGAAGCTCTCTAGGCAGTTTACAGCAATCAAATTGCAGTATAGTGAGATTCCATTAACTCTGAGTAATTGCTTTATCTTCTAAATGTGCTAATCAGTGCTCAAAAATGTAACTTCCATGTGGAAGAGGAGCACACTCAGTTCTGGGCTGCTGTCATTTATACAACTTCATTATATAAACTAACATCCATGAGACTTAGAACAACAAAATTGTTGTTGCAGTTCAGAGTGTGTGTGTGTGAGAGTGTGTGTGTGTGTGTGAGAGTGTGTGTGTGTGTGAGAGTGTGTGTGTGTGTGAGAGTGTGTGCGAGAGAGAGTGTGTGTGCGAGAGAGAGTGTGTGTGCGAGAGAGAGTGTGTGTGCGAGAGAGAGTGTGTGTGCGAGAGAGAGTGTGTGTGCGAGAGAGAGTGTGTGTGCGAGAGAGAGTGTGTGTGCGAGAGTGTGTGTGTGCGAGAGTGTGTGTGTGCGAGAGTGTGTGTGCGAGAGTGTGTGTGCGAGTGTGTGTGTGTGAGAGAGAGTGTGTGTGTGTGTGTGTGAGAGAGAGAGTGAGAGAGAGGGGGTGTGAGAGTGGGGGTGTGCGAGTGTGTGAGTAAGTGTTGATTCACCATTCTTTGACAGTTTTATTCTGGTGTAGTAGAACAGATTGTGGGTGAGGTCCAATGTAGTGTTGACATCTGCTCATACTGTGGGTGTTCTCCTTCCTATTCCCCCCTCTACACCTTTCACCAAATGGTAGGGGGGCACTGGAGGTGGGAAGAAGAAAAACTAGGTGTCCCGTTGTGCAAGCGGGCAGGCATCATTGGTGTCACCCTCTGGACCTGTTCAGGTATTCATATTCTGGGGAGAATTCTAACCTGAATATTAATCTTTGACAGGCAGACACCAATCTCTATTACGTAGAGAAAGAAACAAATGAGATGAGCTATATGTGTGAATTGAAACGCATCTCTTTAGCCCCATCTTTGCAGGAACAGATTGGGTACATAGGAGGATACTGTGTTCAAATCTACACAGTACAGTTCATTTGTTACATTCATTCAAAACTACTGGATCAAAAGTACTCCCTTGAATGTAACATCTGAAAAGTCCTCTATCCTGCAAATTTACACACTGTTCATCCTTACTAAATAAGTAATATAGTATTTAATGTATTAGTATTACCAGAATATGTTGGTTATTCCCTAAATAATTTCTGTAGAGTTCAGGTTTATACTTGGAACATGACAGAATTTGACAGATGAAGGCTTATGTAAATGGGTGCTAGAAATGATCAGTAGAGAAGAGAAATTGTTTAATGATTTTGTTGCACTTTCTAATCTATAATAGTGTGTAGGATTTAAAGATTGTCAGCTCTTGAAAATGTAATGACACTTTTAAAGTCACTTAAAACATAATGAAAGCCTAAATAAGCTGACACTTATAACATACCTAAACTGGTATGTATATTCTAAAAAAATTGATTGCTGGGTGAATATATGTGGTGTCTTAAGTAATATGTTTTGTTAGTAGGAAACTCAACTCAGATCCAGCTTCTCTGTCAGGGTATACTTACCAATATGTGTTCCCTGGCAATTAAAAAAAATTGAGACATTTATATTGATCCTGTCCTGTAAAATGCTCAAGGTAGCCAACAACTATAAGGTAAAATATTAAGCAGCAGAAAAGAAAAGACAAAACCTTGCCCCAAACAGCTGTTTAAACAATTGGGCATTCTCCAGTGATAAAAATAATTCATTATAGCATGTTAAGAAACAGATCAATGCAGAGGCTTAAACCCCATTCATGACTTTCACCAATTTATCTTTTTTTTTTTAACACAGCAAAAAGTTAACTAGTTTCCCTAATACTTTTAGCCTGTAGGGGGTGGTGTAGTTCTATTTGATCACATGTGCAATATGCATCAATTCATAAGAGATGTGTACAAATAGATTGCTTTGAATAAGCAATACGTTCATGTAAGCAATACAAGTACATCTTTAAAAAAGCTACTTGGTGTAACTTTTTGTTTTAGTTGGTTTGTCTTCTACATACCTGGTATAGGAGTTTTTTTACTATTCTCCTAGTGCATAAAATTAAATAAAGTGAGATAAGTAATTTATTGGTTAGGATGATGAAACCAAATACTCAGCCAATGCAACTTGTAGGACATGAAGTTTATAACTTCACTTTAGCGAAATTTCTCTGGCATTGCCCACAGGTGTTACACTCTACAGCGTAAGTAGGGAATCTGCAGCTCTCCAGAGGTAGTTGGAGTCCAATTTCCAACATTCCAAATCAGCATGGCTAGTGTTCAGGGATGATGGGAGTTGTAATCTGATGATATCTTGTCCTAAGAGCCACTATCATTCTCACTTCCTGGCAGGATGCAACTTGGCAGTTAAGTATGGTGCAAGGAGGAAGCTGTGTGTGCAGCTATGCCCAGCTCCTGGCAGAAAAACCAAACAGCCTCTTCTGGCAATGTCCTAGTGGTAAGATCACTAGGTACATCACCTGGCAACCTAGCTGGAAGGCTTATATATATCAAGTAGCTTTTAAGGAAAGTTTCTTTTCTCAGAGAACGTCATACATGGTGGATTCATAATGTGTTGGACTGACGGAACTGTTTTGACAACAAGTAAATGCTTAGCGTTTAGTATGGCTATGTCAGTGCAAGTTACAACCTATGAGGCTTACACTAGCTTTTAGACACTTGCTACAGCAGACTGAAGCTAATATAATCCATTTTTCTCCCCGTGTTAATGTTCCTAAATATCAGAACCAGATAAATAGCAACCATTTGCGAAGGGCAGAGCAAGAGATTGCCAATCTGCAAGGGAAGGTCCAGTATCTGTCTGCTCAAAACAAAGGACTTCTGACTCAGCTAACTGAATCAAAGCGAAAGCAAGCGGAGATTGAATGCAAGGTACATAAAATAGATAAATAAAATGTAGTGAATATACTGTCCATACACTTTAAAACCAAGCAGTATTGGGAAGTAACAAAACCTACCTGAGAGCTTTTTCAGGATGAATATTTGATATATTGCAGAATTGTCACTTAGGGACACATTAAACATTTATACATTAAACGTGCGGGCAGAGCATTTCATCTTTAAAAATCAGGCATTTATCTCCTCATTTGTACACTATTGCATAGCTTTCTGGAGAGCCATATGTTCATATAACTCTTAATGAAAGCCTCCCAGATAAGTTCTTAAGAATTATTGGGCCTATATGAGTGTAGAATTAAGTGTTCAATGTGGGTTTTACATTGCGTGGTTGTCTATATGTGAGCATTGCAGCACTCAGGATGTTTGCATCATCTTTGTGAAATGCAAGGTATTCAGTTTAATACCAGTGTTTAGATTAAGGTGCCATAGGCGAGATCTAAGGACAGCCATTTGACTGTTTCTGGCACCATTTATCATCCTAGAACCTAGTCTTATGTTTTAACCATATAGAATTTGAGAGAGGACTTTCTGGGATTGTGTGTATTCACCTATGTGAATATATACCTTGAGGGCTAGGCAAATGCTAATTGGATTCCTGATTCTGACAAGGATGCACTTTTGAAGACAGTGAGATTCTGCTTCATACAGTTTGTTTCATTTTACTTTTTAAATGTGTCCCTTTTTATTATGTTTCTTGTGTATGCACATGAAAAAAATATTAAAGGGCAAGTAGAGATGGACATTCTTCTGTTGGCACACTAATACTGCTTCAGGTTGCAGGGGTGCAGAGGGGGAAGAGGTTATCTTCAACCTGCATTATTTTTTTCCCATGCTTTGAATTCTGGAACAACTCACAAGTTCTGTAGTGGCAAGTGCAACTTTGGAGATTTCAAGTTGTGGGTATGCTCCTTTACAATAGACCATATAAGTCAAAACGTTTGTTTCCTTGTATTCATAAACTGGCTATACTTGGTTACTTAATCTCGCATGTAAACTTTTTTTTTTAAATTGGAAAAAAAATGGGGGGGGAAGCCATAAAGCCAATAAATCATTAATTGTATTGAGTTAAATTTGATTGTATGGTCAATGAGTTTCTTGAAGTAACTGTTGAATTAATTTAGAATAAAAGGAGACATTGTCATCTGGGCTCAAATCAGTTTTCCTGAAATGTGAGTCAACTTGTACTTGTAACTCCTTAGGAGTCACTTTTTTCCTGAATGTTTTCTTTCTCCACCTTCCCCCCTCCCCGCCGCTTTATTCCTAGAATAAAGAAGAAGTAATGGCTGTAAGACTCCGAGAGGCAGATAGCATAGCAGTTGTGGCAGAACTCCAGCAACATATTGCAGAACTAGAAATCCAGGTAAGAGCATAAACCATTCCTTTTATTTTTTACTTCATACTTTTTTGTGTTTTTATTCTTCTTCCCTTCGATTCTGACCCATATTTGGATAATTCTTAACATTTCCTTTCAGTGTAGACATAATGCTGCCTATCCATTAACGAATTGGCAAAGGCCACAGGGGTCCATTTTTCTTGTGTGTAAGCTCCATCTTTGATGCTCATAACCATGGTAAATGCCAGTGAAGCATGGTTTATGTTAATCATGGTTCACTTCTACCCCACAGCTTGAATTCTAATTTTTTTAAATGTTATGTACTTTCAAGTTGATTAAGACTTACGGTGACCTTATGAATCAGTGACCTCCAATAGCATCTGTCCTGAACCACCCTGTTCAGATCTTGTAAGTTCAGGTCTGTGGCTTCTTTTATGGAATCAATCCATCTCTTGTTTTGCCTTCCTCTTTTTCTACTCCCTTCTGTTTTTCCCAACATTATTGTCTTTTCTAATGAATCATATCTTCTCATTATGTCTCCAAAGTATGATAACCTCAGTTTCATCATTTTAGCTTCCAGTAATAGTTATGGTTTAATAAGTTCTAACACTCAATTATTTGTCTTTTTCGCAGTCCATGGTATATGCAAAGCTCTCCTCCAGCACCATATTTCAAATGAGTTGATTTTTCTCTTACCCACTTTTTTCACTGACCAACTTTCACATCCATACATAGAGATCGGGAATACCATGGTCTGAATGATCCTAACTTTAGCGTTCAGTGATACATCTTTGCATTTGAGGACCTTTTCTAGTTCTTTCCTAGCTCCCCTCCCCAGTCCTAGCCTTCTTCTGATTTCTTGACTATTGTCTCCATTTTGGTTAATGACTGTGCTGAGGTATTGATAATCCTTGACAAGTTCAATGTACTCATTGTCAACTTTAAAGTTGCATAAATTTTCCGTTGTCATTACTTTAGTCTTCTTGACGTTCAACTGTAGTCCCACTTTTGTGCTTTCCTCTTTAACTTTCCTCAGCATTCCTTTCAAATCATTACTGGGTTTTGCTAGTAGTATGGTATCATCTGCATATGCTAAATTATTTTCCCCTCCAATTTTCACACCTCCTTCACCTTGATCCAATCCCGCTTTCCGTATGATATGTTCTGCATATAGATTAAACTAATAGGGTGATAAGATGCACCCCTGTCTCACACCCTTTCCGATGGGGAACCAGTCGGTTTCTCCATATTCTGTCCTTAAGTAGCCTCTTGTCCAGAGTATAAGTTGCGCGTCAAGACAGTCAGATGCTGTGGCACCCCCATTTCTTTGAAAGCATTCCATAGTTTTTCATGAACTACACAATCAAAGGCTTTGCTGTAATCTATAACGCACAGGGCGATTTTCTTCTGCAATTCCTTGGTCCGTTCCATTATCCAACATATGTTTGCTATATGATCTCTGGTGCCTCTTCCCTTTCTAAATCCAGCTTGGACATCTGGCATTTGTTGCTTCATATATAGTAAGAGCTTTTGTTGTAGAATCTTGAGTATTACTTGCAAGGGATATTAAGGCAATAGTTCGATAATTACTGCATCCCTGGGATCCCCTTTTTTGGAATTGGGTTTGTGGGCCATTGTTTAGTTTTCCATATTTGTTGAATTTTTTTTGTCAAAATTTGGACAGATTCAATCTCAGTAGTTTGTAGCAACTCTATTGGCATACATTTTAAAATGTATTGTATTTTAATTTTATTTACTGTACTTATATCACACATTTCTCCTAAAGTTCTCAAGGCAGTGTACGTTGTTCCCCATCTCCGTGTTATCCTGACAACCGCCCTATAAGAAAATAGTCACAAAGCTGACTGGGTAGCCTTAGGCAAGTCACTAAATAAGGATAAGTAATGACAACAGAAGATTTATGCAACTTTAAAGTTGACAACGAGGACATTGAACTTGTCAAGGATTATCGATACCTCGGCACAGTCATTAACCAAAATGGAGACAATAGTCAAGAAATCAGAAGAAGGCTAGGACTGGGAAAGGTAGCTATGAGAGAACTAGAAAAGGTCCTCAAATGCAAAGATGTATCACTGAACACTAAAGTCAGGATCATTCAGACCATGGTATTCCTGATCTCTATGTATGGATGTGAAAACTGGACAGTGAAAAAAGTGAATAAGAGAAAAATCAACTCATTTGAAATGTGGTGTTGGAGGAGAGCTTTGTGCATACCATGGACTGTGAAAAAGACGAATAATTGGGTTCTAGAACAAATAAAACTAGAACTATCACTAGAAACTAAAATGATGAAACTGAGGTTATCATATTTTGGACACATAATGAGAAGACATGATTCACTAGAAAAGACAATAATGCTGGGAAAAACAGAAGGGAGCAGAAAAAGAGGAAGGCTAAACAAGAGATGGATTGATTTCATAAAGGAAGCCACAAACCTGAACTTGAAAGATCTGAACAGGGTGGTTCATGACAGATGCTATTAAAAGTCACTGATTCATAGGGTCGCTGTAAGTCGTAATTGACTTGAAGGCACATAACAACAACAAGGATTTGAGCTCTGGTCTCCTAGGTCCTAATCTGATACTCTAACTGCTACATCACAATGGCTCATCTACCACTTGGAGCACTACCGCAGAGGAGTGCTTTTCAATGCCCTGCACATAGAATACTTGAATGGTGACTCAAAAGTGGGCCAAAGTGAGTGGAAATGTACATCCCTGTTTGTCTGTACATGGAAGCCTGTGGAGCTGGGTTAAGCATAGCAGTGTAGCTATGCACTTTATGCAGCAGTTCTGATGTGGGTTTTTGTTCCTGGGGTGGGAAAACTAACTGTCTAGTATAAGCATTTGTAAATATAACTGTGTACACTAAGCAGGCAGGACCTCTTGTGACATTTACTTGCTAGACGGAGAAGATGTTGCTGAACTGTGTCTTAAACACAGGACTTGATTTCTTTTTTTAAAAAGTTAATGTTGTAAGTATAGGATTGACTTGTACCAAACAATTTCTCCAAGAGGAAGTCACAGAGCTTTCTGTTTAAGTCTGATCTTCTGTGAAGGTTCTGAAACTAATATAGCCACTTCCTATCCTTCCAGTTTTAATGGCTGCTGTTATATAGCATAAGGAACCCAAGACCCTTCAGTGATACTTCAAGACTGATAAAATTGTGTTAAAGTCTTGCATTTGTTCATTTGAACAGTCTGCCTATTGCTCAGAGTGGTGTAGAACTAAATTATTATTATTTATTATTCACCCTTTACCCAGAGGTCCCAGGGCGGGTCACACCAATTTTAAAATACAGCATTGAAAAGTACAGTTTATAGTTCTGTCTTAAAGCTGGTAAAGATTTATTTATTTATAAAAACACTTATATACCACGATTTCATTTAAAAAATCAAAGTGGTTTATAGATATATATGCAAGCGTGTACATGTGCGCACGCGCACACACAGAGTAAGAAATGCTTAAATATTACAATAACAAATTGCTAACTAACAGGTGCAGAAAATATTTTCTTGTCTGCGTAAGCCTGGTGACACACAAAGATACAATGGAACAATAATTTACCAGATACTTTTCTTCAAAGTAGTTGTACTCATATGAGAATCCAGGAGTTCCACTTTGGGGTCAGAATTGGGCCACAGCAATTACCCTAAACCATACAGTTTTCTTTGAAAAGTTTAGGTGTAAGTGTAAGACACGCTGGTGTTAAACATGTAAAGTATGCTTAGTAGTGCTACGCCCACATTACTACAGAAATTACTTTACTAGCAAGTCCCTAGTTAAATCACGGTTTGGAGAGACTGTCAGGGGACAGCAAGCAAAATGTGTGGTGTGTTATTGTTTTTTATCCCTGCCGTACGAAGATATAATTGGCAAATCCATCTATGGTAATCTGAATGCTTTCTTGTTCTAGCTGACTCTGTTCTGTTCGTATTGGGCTTTATCTTGTGAAACTTCAAACTACCTGAGAGGATTTATACTGATACTAGGACCTCAATCTATTTTTTTTTTTGCATAAGTAGCAACAGTTTTTTTGCAAAAGTATATACATCTATTAATATTGGGTGAGATGACTCCCATCTTCTCTCTCCATGTTTTGTCAAATTTAAGTGTATGCTTTTTAAAGTACAAAATGTTAAACTTCACATGGGAAGTCTGTCTTAGCACTGTGTGTCAGTGTTCAAGTTTAGCATGTTCTGCAGAACAAATGTATCAATGGTTTCTATCATTCACTTTGCTAGGAAAAATAAAGGCACTGCCCCAACATTTCTAGGGTTTCTGCACAAACCTTTTACAAGTCCTGAAGTTCTAAAGAGAGAATTTCCATTTTTGTGATTACAGGAAACTTTGTTTTACTCTTTAGCAGTGTGGTGTGTTTTCTGAAAGCCTAAAATGAATCATCGCAGTCACCATAAGGCCATGCATCCCCCACAACTGATGAATAAACATAGGTGTTCAGTGTAAAATGTCATCACCATGTAGTAGCAAAACTTCATAAAGCAGACCAGACTGAGGAAGGCTACTCCAACGTAGCTTAGCTCCCACAGTCTTTTTTTTCTCTTACTACTTCTCAAACCTGAGGATACTCAGATTGCTAGATATGAAATAAGAGTATATCTGTTTTTCCGAGACGTGACCATGATTTATGTGTACACCACCAAGCTTTTAGAAAAAGTTGGGATTCCCCCATTTCTCATGGCCCCATATCCTTGGCAAGGAGTTCGTTTGCTAAGCCCATCTTGAATCTCTCCTTCCTGTGGCTTTTTTTTTTAGAGTAGAAACAGTAGCATTCAAGGAAGTATTTGTGCACTTTAAAAAAATTATCATTTTGATTAACAGCATCTGCTTTATCCTGAGGATTGGGGTTCTTAGTTAAAAATCTATTGTGTTTTATTTACATGGTGGTCTGTTCAGATACTTTTTATTGTAACCTTTGCTTCAGAGTGAAGTTAAGAGATTCACAAGTTGGCTCTTCTGTAGCCAGATTGCTTCAGGTAAATCTGCTCTGGTGGGTTGAGGGGAAACCCAGAACAGGTTTAGGGGTTGTGGGGATGGAGAAGATGGGAAGATCATTGCCTTGCGCAAGGAGAAATCCAGAACAATCTGCTTAGCACTATCTTGAATGCAACCCCAGGAACTGGTGTCGTATATGGTGTCGGCAGCAGGAAAACTTTTGTTGGGGAAAAAATGGAGATCAGCAACAATACCAACTGTTAATGAATGGAGAGAGAAAATGTTTGCATGAGTGGCAAAGTTAACTCATGTCAAATGTAAAGGAAAAAAACGAAAAGACAAGATAAATTTGCAACAGATTGGCAGCCATTTATTAAATATATGAGCCAGTGTGGTGTAGTGGTTAAGGTGTTGGACTACGACCTGGGAGACCAGGGTTCGAATCCCCACACAGCCATGAAGCTCACTGGGTGACCTTGGGCCAGTCGATGCCTCTCAGCCTCATGAAAACCCTATTCATAGGGTCGCCATAAGTCAGAATCGACGTGAAGGCAGTACACTAACACACTAACACTATTAAATATAACAATGATCTAGGGCTAATTTAAAATATATTGTGGTTTTACATTGTTTTGAAAGGTTTGGTGAGGATGATAAAATGATTATTTAATCTATTAAAAGGTTATGATATAGATTCTTGTCCCTACCTCCCTTTCCTTTTTACATTGGTTAATTATTTTTGAAGTATTATGCAAATTTATTCTGGTTAAATTCAGAATTATTTTTTCCTTTGTAAAAAAATTGCAATTATAATTAAAAAAACAAAACAAATGTAATACATTACGTGAACTTGGAAAGCTCTGGATGGTGTCCAGCTGAGTCATACTCTGAGTCGATCAATGACTAAAGGCCTCATCTAACTGCTATTTATGCTGGGCTGAGGGGAGTTGGATATGGTGGATCTCCTGCTGGGTCCCGGCTTAGGCTGGCAACACTGGCATAAGTACCTCACCCTGACCCAGCTAGCTCAGTTGGAGATCCTCCAGAGAAGCCAGCCTGGTGTAAGAGGAGCTGGTGGAAGACCCAAAAAAGGGGCATTCTGGGGGGTGTCAAGGGAGGGGCTGAGGGGGAACTTAATGGTACATCCTGGTCCCATTTGGCTCCCTCCTGCTGCCCTCTGTCCTGGTAGCCAGTATGCTGGGAGAAGGGGTGTTGGCACGAAACATGTATTTTATTTCCTTCCACCATGCATTGCTGGCGCAGCCAGTGTCCTCCCCTCCCAGAGGCTCTTGAAGGCATTCTGGATGTGGCGACCCCTCCGACAGCTTGCTCCCACCAGCCTCCAACAAGATGGATTGCTCTGTAACTTAAGTATGTTGATTTCACTGGTCTGCTTTGAGTATGGCTTAGTTGGATGCCACCCTCTGAATCCACCTTGCTGAAATGGTTTAAAACATAAGGATAAAAGTACTAATCTTGAAATACATCATCAACATTTTTTATCTTTTCTGGGACAGAAAGAAGAAGGGAAAATTCAGGGGCAGCTTAATAATTCCGACTCAAGTCAGTATATCAGAGAACTGAAAGATCAGATAGCAGAGCTGAATCATGAGGTAAGTAGAAAGTTTATCATTTTTGCTCATGTATGTTTCTTTCCAGTATCTTGAAGTGGGGTTTTTTTTCTGATTCTGGGTAACTATTATTTTATTGTTTTTAACATTCTTTATTTAATAATTCCTTCTGACTCTAAAACATCCTTAATGTTGGCAGTGCTTTTTAATATGCGAAGAAACTGTATTTCAAGATCAATAGAAAATCACATTGGGACTGCTAGCTCACCTGAATTAACATGTATTTATGAGAATTGTGTGTGTTAAAAGTGTAATACTATGAGTAATAGCATAGTAACATTTGATTTATTTAGATTTTTCACTTAAGAGTCATTTGCCTATAATTAGTTCATAATAATATGTACAATAGCATAGTAATATTTCATTTATTTAGATTTTTCACTTAAGAGGCATTTACATATATGTGAGAGAACTTACATATAGAATCTAATATTTCAGCCCTAACGTCTTATAATTCTGAAAACTAACATTTCCACTTGAACATGAATGTTGGGCCAAACAATTTATTTTGTGCAAAGATATCATTGTGTTAAAATGTAGCAGCAATACACATCAGAAGTGGCTTTACTCAAAGCATGAACATAGTAGATTTCAACAGAAATAGCAGGGCGGTGCAGTTTTGTCGCTATGTTGTCACTTGCTGTGTTGCTGGTTGGTATGAAAAATAATACAAATTGGTAAGGGATCTGAGGTACCTAGAACTTCTGTAGGGCCCATCTCTTGAGATTATAATGGGGATCTTGCTTCGTCTTTTTATCAGTGGTGTAGTCTGCAATCTTTCCAGCACCTTTAACAAACGCTAAACTCACTTGAGAGAAATCAATATTCAGCTATCTTGCATTAAACATTTATGTCCCAATCCAGCTAAGGGCATCTGTGCACTCAAACAGCTTACAGGTGCATATCATTTGCTGGGTTGGGAACTGTGGACATACACTGAAATTTCAGATATGCATCTAAAATGAATTTTCATCCAAGTGAGGATGTAGTGTATCTCCACCGCTTTGAATGGGTACATATTCCTTTTCCACATGCACATTCTAATTCAGCTAGGTGCAGATTAACAATTTGCTTTACATGCATCTCGAGCAAGTGCTTGCAGTCCTGTACCTACTTGGGACATGATTTGGGGGTGGGACAGTTGCTTCCATCTGTGTATAAGGATTGCATCCTAAATGTTCATACATTGTGTAATTTTATTCTTCTGGAGACTATTTAAAGAAAGAACTAATAATTGAAGAACAGCTTGAGCTGATAGTAAGAATAGTGACTACTTAGTGTTGCTCTTAAGAGTAAGTCCATAGTGGATAGATTCACTTGGAATTCATTTGTATTTGGAAATATTTTGAATGTCTTACACAGTCCACACATGTAGCGAACTCCTGTTTTAACACTCACTGTTCACTGAGACTTATTCCCAGATAAGCAATCACAGGAACAAAGCCTTAATAGTGCAACTTGTTAATCAAATTAATGCTTGCTTCTGTGATACATTGTGTAAAAAATATATATTCTAAATGAAGTGCTAAGTGGGTTGCTAACACGAAAGTTACATCAGAGGATCTACCTGTTCACCCTAGACACATCACTTTTTTATTCTTTTTTTGGAGTTGTCAACCACTGTAGTATGGCAAAATTTAAAAAGCAAAATACATTTGTCTGTGTTACATAAACTCATATTGAATCTAACACAGTTTGGGATGCTACGAATTGGTGAAGAACTGAAGTCTGATTTGCAGTGCAGATCTTACAAAGCTCTATTTAATAAATATGAATCAATGAGGTCCCCCCCCCCCAAAAAAAACCTATGAATGGTCCCTCTTGCTTTGCTGTTCTAAACATTTGTAGACAAGCTATGGTTAAACTTGCAAGTTGAATCTTCCTTTAAAGATGTGGTATACCCATTGTGACCACAATTTTTGGCCAGCTAAATGTGGGAAATGTTCATAGATGACTAAGCAAAAACATGGGAAATAAATGGAAGTTACTTTAGTGTGCCTGCCTGCATCCTTCAAGTCTGAGAGACAAATCAGTGTGTGGTACTCCTAGTGTATTTAAAAATGAGGGTGATTAGATTTTAACTTGGTATAAATAGGATATAGCCACATTTTACCAACTGATACCTGCTGAAGATTTGGCTTAATTTGCAGTTATATTATTAAAAAGCTTAATTTCTCAAAATGACGGTTCAGAAAATAACCAAGTTGGTCTTATCTGTGGTGGTCTTCAGTTTTGAACAGTACTTCACCAAAATCTTCACTATAAGCATAATCAAGTGGGGGTCTCATTTAAAACAGTCTATCTGACCTTCGAGTAAAATTTTCTCAAGACATCTAACAAAGGAAAAACAATAAGAAATTGAAATCTTCATATACAAGAGTTATATAACAGTGAAAGTACAGCAGGTAGAATTTGTTTATTTAGAAACTTTAAAAACCACTGATCAAAAAGTCTCCCAGGTGGCGGATAAATAAAATTATAAACCAAAATGTCTAAAATCCACAAGCCAATTAAAATATACATTGTTTTTGTTTGTTATGTATTGTTATAAGCCAGAAGATATGCATAAAATTACACATAAAAACATCATTAAAAACAAGAGATAAAATCAATAAATCTCTCAAAACAAATATAGGAAACTAAATTCTGTGTCTGGATAGAGTTGCCGAAATTAGTATTCTTAAAAAGAGCGGGTTTTGTGTCTCAAAGTTGGCTCATTAATACCTCAGATTATGAATTAGGCTCTGGTAGATAATGGGTGGCACTCATAGCACCTGTGGTGTAGTTTTATCACATGCGGTGGGAGTCTGAACAGTGGGAAGGCCTTTCAGCTTGAGTATTGCTTAATCTGGCCTGCCCTCTCTCTTGCCTTTGGAGCCTAATGCATTCAGTAAATGCAAAATAAGATGACTCTGCATGTGTGAGTCTTCTTTTCTAGTCTAGCATAGAATGCCACTGTTCCATGCTTTGGGCTAAATTTGTGGCACACTCGGCAAAAAAAATTGTGTCACTAAACACAGAACTGTTCTTGGCCAACATATTATCCGAAAGCAAGGCCACAATTGCTTTGAAATGCTGGTTCCTTGTGAGGAGGTTGAAAAGAGAGTTATCCAAGGGGTACCTGCTGCCTGTACTTAGCATTTGACATAAAGGGTAGACATACGTGCTTCATTGCCATTTTTGTTCTATATTTAGAAAAGCAGACCTCTTCAGGAAGATACATTGAAACCATCATCATCAGTTGAGACGGGGTCTTAAGGGGGTCAACTGAATAAATATCTAGATAGCCTCATCTAGCGTGGACTAAAGGAGGCTGCTGACCATGTTAGTATATATTCTCACATTTGTATTCTTCCCAGTTCATACTGAATGAATTATAAACTGCCTAAGCTGCCTTAGTGTATGGGGTGGGTTTTTATTTTTGTGCTGCTTCTTTGTATGCTCTGTATTCCTAAACAGTTGTCTTGGCTTCCTGTTGGATGTTGCAAGGAACAAATGTGCGATGTAGATTACAGGAGTGGTACATAAGGTTAGAATTGATAGGCTTTCCCACACAATTAACTAAGAAACCACAAAATACCCCGGGAGGCAGAAGCAAGGAATAGTGGTTTCTAGTTGCAGAGCTGAAGAAGAACTTCGGATTTGTTTGTCTGTGTGAAAAGTTGTACATTTGTATATATGTGTGCTATAATTTTTCATTATGGAGAGCCTTTCCGTCTTCTAGTGGCATTTCTCTGTACAGTAAGAGTCGCTATTCTTATCTCATGACAGTAATACCTGATTTATAATGCTGTTGTAGTGTGGTTTTGCATAACATTTAAACCCCCGGTTTCAGATGTTTCAGTAGCTGAGGATCCATCTGATACCTTGTTCTGAAAGCTATTATGTTCTGAAAGAGACAGCTTGCCTCACTATGTTTTTCACTTCATGAGTTGTTGACTTCTGTGATTTCCATGTTCAGAATTGAATCTTGCTTGACCTGGGTGCAGTAATTTTTTTTCTACAATGAATATTAAATGGTTGCAATATTTACATCCAATATGTAACAATACTGACATATCAGTAGTGATGTTTATTAATGTAAATCCATATTTACTGACCTTTCATACTTTATCATTTCTTGTGAGTAGTTGAATGCAATTAACTTTGTCTGGTCTTTCTGTTTTAACCTGTTTGCCACCCTGGGCTCCTGCTGGAAGGATGGGCAAGATAAAAAATTAAAACATAAATACAAGTTATAATGCCTGGAGTAACTTAAAAGCAATTTCCAATTCTAATCCATAAAAATGAATCTTTGGGTAGTTCATGTGAGCTAATCCTCATTCCTATATTCCCAACACAATTTCATATAGTTATCCCCAAACAACCCTCTTTTCATGGCCCCTTTGTGCCTTGATTTGTTTTGCTGCCTGGCAGCTGCTGTAGAACGGAGAAGAGATAAGCTTGGGCCCCAAACTGCTCAGGTAGTCTCTGATAAGAAAGGACTGCTTTTTAGCTAAACTATATGTAAACAATAACTGTTGTATGTCTAAGCTTTCAGCCACACTAAAAACACTTGCATAGATTAGTCAGATGGGAAGGGTTTTTTTGTGAAACATTTATACCTCCTTTCCCCCCCAACATCAAAGTTAAAGGCTCATTCTGACTATCTCCATGCACCTTATGCTGCAACTCATCTGATATTTCTTCCTAACTACCTAATGCAAATGGCAACAGATTCTGATATAGGCACTATCTCTTCTTCAAATCATGCTTCTGTTGAACTAACTAAAGATGGGCTTAATGAAGATTGACATGTTGGAGATCAAATGCCCTGCTTTTAAACGATTCTGCTTGTAGAAATAAAATTGTAAACGCTAAGTGATTACTTGTAGATAAATAATGCATACTACATAAGCAAAGGGCTACTATTGGATGCGGTTAAGTAGTGGGAATATGTGGGACCTGCTTCCTGAAGACTGTTGATTTAGTTGTGGCAACACATGCCTTAGTTGCATCACACCTGGATTTCTGTAATACAGTCTACATAGGTCTGCCTATGAAAATACAGAAACTACAAATGGTCCAGAGTGCTGTTTACAGGAAGCATATAACTCCATTACTGAAACAACTGTATTGGCTCCCGGTTTTGTTCCTGGGCCCAGTTTCAAGCACTGATGATGACTATTAAAGCTGTCCATGGTTTGGGGCCAGGGTGTCTGAAGGATCTCCCACTCCTGTGGGAGCCTGCCCATGTATTAAGATCCTCATCAGAGGTAGGAGTAGCTTGCCTGGTGGAACAGAGCCACAGCAATAGTCCTCTGGCAGCAGCATGGCTGTGTATCAAAAGGACTAAGGCGGCGGTGAGTTTGGATCTGCATGGGTGTACCGGGTGGGAGTGCTGGGTTGACTCTACCAGTGTGTCCATGCATTCCCAACCTTGTTGCTGCCTCGACCCTCCTCCTTCCAGTAGGGAACAGTGACACTGCTGCTGGGAGGCTATTGCCATGGCAAGCTGGTCCTGATCAGCTGGTCCTTTGTGTCCCCAGAAGTACACTTAGGAAAGAGGGCTTTTTCAGTGGCTGCAGCCTGGTTCTGCAATTTCCTCCTGAAGGAGGCTCATCTTTCCTTGTCGTTAACTCTCCTCTACTGGATGGCCAAAACCTTTCTATATAGTAGGGTGTTTGGGCCATGAATGGTTTTTAAGTTTCTATACTGATTTTGTTTTTAACTTTGTATATTTAATTGTATTTACTGCTGAAAAAGATGCCCAGTTACAGTAATAGCTGCTTTGTTATTTTTATGTTGTTTTTAGTAACTTAATCATTTTATTTATTTATTTATTAGATTTATATCCCGCCCTTCCTCCCAGTATTTGATTTAACAGTGTTAGCTGCATTGAGCTTTTCAAAAGAAAAGGCAGGGCATAAATGTGCTAAATAAAACTTCAGGAAATAGTAATCTAGAGAACTAACCAAACTTATCCAGGAAATTGATTTTCTGGGGAAATCTAGCAGAACAAAACTAAATAAGTGCAAAATCAAATCCTATCTTGATTGTTTACAGTTGGTGTTTCTAAAAAGAAATTCAGAGAGACACCCTAAGTTAAAGCAGTTAGTTGAGCATCCTTGAATATACTTTGGGCAAAACACTGAAATTCTGGCAGTTTTTCCCTGTTCAGCCATATAGCTGCCTATATAGTAAAGATGTTATTGGAACATGTGGGAAGTAAGATTACTAACAACATAGTAGATAGGCTATACAGCCTGTTGCATTGTTCTATTTAAAAGGGAATGGGTTGACATTCCTTTCAGGTCACTTGACATATGGAACCATTTGCTGTCCCCCAGGTAACTTGTTCAGACCAATACTATAGTTGGAGAACTCCCTTTCTTAAAAACCTGTAAGCATCTTGGAAGAAATAATGTATCTGCTAAATCTAATAATTATGAACATAAGAATTACTACACTTAAATCTGATTCCCAGAGTTAGGGATGAGCAGTGAGGTAACCAAATTGTTCAAGATGATTAAAACAAAAAGGAATTATGAGGAGCTCCAAAAGAATATCTCCAAGCTGGGTGAATGGGCAGTAAAATGGTAAATGCAATTCAATGTAAACGAATGTAAAGAATGTTGGGGCAAAAAATCCTAATTTCACCCATACTCATGGGGTCTGAACTGGTAGTTGACTATCCAGGGATGAGACCTTGGGGGCATAGTGGATACTTTGATGAAGGTGTTAACTCAGTGTGTGGTAGCTGTGAAAAAGGCAAATTCCACATTAGGGAACATTAGGAAATCAGTCTGCCAATATAATACCATCATACAATTCTGTGGTGAGACCACACTTGAAAATGTGTACAGTTCTGTTCCCCTCACTTCAAAAAAGATATTGTAGAGCTAGAAAGGGTTCAGAAAAGGGCAACCAAAATGGTCAAGGGGCTGGACCAATTCCTCCAAGAGAGGTTTTTTTGGTTTAGAAAAAGAATGTGTAAGACAGTCATGATGAAGGTGTATAAGATTATGCATGGTGTGGAGAAAGTGGATAGAGAAGCTTTTCTCCCTCTCTCATAAAACTAAACCACAGGACCATCTAATGAAACTAAATATTGGAAGATTCATAATAAAGGAAAGAGAATATTCACACAGCATACAGTTAAACTTTGGCATTCGCTTCCCCAAGAGGTGGTGACGGCCCCCAACTTCAGTGGCTTTAAAAGAAGATTATACAAGTTCATGGAGGATAAGGCTATTTTCTACCTCAACTGCCAGAAGGAGTATGACTCTGAATAACCAATTGCTGGGAATTGTAAACAGGGAGAGAGCTGTTGCACTCAGGTATTTAGTATACTGTTCTGTTTCCAGTCAAACTTGATGGGCCTATTGGTCTGATCCAGCAGGGCTGCTTTTATTATCTTTCCATTGAGAGAATTTCATAATGAGAGTGTCATTCAAGAGAATGCCCTTTCTCTCGTGCTGGCCAATCAGGGCCCCATCTGATGACCTAAATGCATATGAGAGGAAGTATTCTCTACATCTCAAATTTGACCTTAAAAAGTATACAGTGCTTTAAAGGGCAAAATCAACATTTTGAATTAGGCCTAAAACTAGTTAGACAATGAAGGTAGTATATGCTCCCTCTGTCCAGCTCCTGTCTACAAGCAGGCTGTCATGTTCCAAACCAATTGAAGTTTTCAGGCACTCTTAAAGCAACCCCATGTGCATCATATTAGGGTAGTCCAGCCTGACAATAACCATGGCATTTGTAACAGTGGCCTGATTACTGTTCTCTAGGAACAACTGCAGCTGATATTGGCTGAAGCTAGTAAGATGCACTCCTGGTTCCAGAAGCACCCCAAACTATGCACCTGTTACTTCAGGAAGGGTACAGTCCCATCCAAAACAAGAGAACCACCAAGGAGGCGATTAGAACTACCAACTGTGACATTTTAGTTTTGTCTGTGTTAGTTCATTTGCTGCCATTCAGCGTACCATTACCGACCTATGCTGGGCTTCACTGAGTCATCTGGTTCAAATGAGAAAGGGAAATGGGAGATAAACGTCATCTGCATGCTGATGACACCAAAGTCTTGTCCCAGCATCTTTGTTTAGATATTAGAGTACAGGAGGAAAGATGGAATCCTGTGGCATCAAGGATTCCATGGACTGGAACAGAGATTTCACCAGTACCATCTTATGAGAACTTTCAAACTCATAAGAGTAAACTAAGGCAAGGAGTGTCTCCATTAGTCAGCCCAGCCACAAGTCCCAAAAGAAAACATGGTTGATGGCCTCAATAGCCTGTGCTTCAGGGGTAGGGAACTTGTGAGCCTCCAAATGTTGATGGACTACAACTCCAATCACCCCTGATAGTTGGACATGCTGGCTGGGGCTGATGGGATTGTGAATCCAACAACATCTGGAGAGCCACAGGTTTGCCACCCCTGCTGTAGTTACTGTTTGTAATAGAATTCCACAAGCTTTGCTGATATATTACAGCATTTTGCTGTTGTCTTAATCTGCTTGCCCTTGGGCTCTTCAGTTCCTGCTGCCAGAGTGATGCTTGTCAGGCTTTTTCTTGAGTAAAGCTTTTTCAATACACTAAAGTGCACACATTGTGATAATCTAAGATAAGCATTTAAAAGCCTTGCTTCAAAAGATTAAGAATCAGATTTTCCCCTCTAAATAAATAAGTAATCTGCAATTTTACGTTAGATTGTCTAACAAAATAGAATTTTTTTTTAAAATGCATGTGCAGTGTTGTAGTAGAAATGAAGTATGGTAGAATATAAAGCTGTTTTGCTTCATAACCCAAGGAAATATGTTGGCTTTCAGATTTAAAATGTGAGCTTTTCAACTTGTGGTTAAAGCTTACAGAGCAATAAATCATGTGCTTTCCTTGTATGGTATCTTGCAAATGCAGTAAGACAAGACCACCAGATTTGCCCTCCCATAAGTTAGCACAGCTATTGGACAGCTAAAAAGTTGCTGGTTTTGCTAGTACGTGTCAGATACTGAGCATGTATGCTGGTGGAGTCTGATTTCAATGGTTGTGGTCAGTCTGAGGAAACTGTGATGTGATAAGATAGCGCTTGTGAGGTCATGTGGTTAGCAAACACCCAATCTAACACAGCAGCTTCGTGGACCCTATGTTTAAATAAGTATAGCACCCCAGCTGTGTATGTGGTAGGTTTTGTGTGTTCTTAGAACCAGAGCTGCTGTTTATGGTAGTTAGGTATTAAAATTGAGGGTTTAGTCAAATTTTTCATGATAGTGCCTCACTCTATACCTTATTTTCTACCTTAACCTTATATCTAGTGCTTAACATAGGTATGTGTGGACATTACGGAGTGTCAACTAAACACTGTGAAATTCTAGAGAATCATGTTGTTCATATTCATCACTGTGTCTGAGTTCCAACAAAACACTTATTCCACCTTAAATGCTTTTGGTGTACCTCATTAAAATTCCTTGCTATAATCTAGTGAAAGACGTGTCTTTTTGGCTTAAGCATTAAAGCACATACAAATGACTATTTTTTCATTGAGTTATGAGACACCATTGAGGAAGATGAAGTAGAAAGGGAAACAAGTGAAAAATGTATGAAATCAACACCCACAGTTAATTGAAAGGTTTCATAGGGAAAATAACATTGATTAAAAAGAGTAGAGAGAAGGGGGTTGTAATAACCAGCCCATTTCAGAGAAATTAAGTGCTGGAAATGGGGCTTGGGTTTGAACTGCATTCTTTATTTTGTAATGTGTTCCCCCTTCAGTATTGAGATGTTGGAATAAAATTGCAAATGGATTCTGGACATAATTTTAGTTGTGATCAAATATGGATCACAGTGGATATGGGAAACTAAGCTGCATTTTACATGGATCCCAGAAAATCAGTAGATTGCTGTTTCCTTGTTTGACATTGGATGATAGTCAAATATAGATGAACAAAATTTCCATTCTTTTTTCCAGTCCCACTTATAGACATGAAGGCCACAATCTGGCAACTTAAACAACCTTTCCTTTTTCACCTCTTTCCTACAATGAAAATGAATTGAAATATAGAAATAGCCTAAGAGCTATCTAATAATAATGATGATTATGATAAATAATCATTGTTTAAATTCATGTCCCACCCTTCCTCCAAAAGGCAATCCAAGATAGCTGAATGGCTGCCAAGGTGTATAATCCTACATTTAAAACTGTCTGCCCATTTCAATGTGGCAATCTAAGAGGGAGAGTTTTTTTAAAGTAACTTCTCTCTTTTGAAACCTGTTGCTTAACAGTAGCCTCCAAGGGCCAAATTCAGCAAAAGCCATTTAAACATGTTTACACCATAGGAGAGAGAGAGAGCAAATGTGAATGTACAAATATATAGTGCAATTTGGAAGCCTGTTCTTTTGACTACTTGCTATCATTTCAATCACATACTTTCTATTAAGATTTCAAAACTTTTGATTATATGGTAATTCTCTGATGAAAAAGTCATGACCCTGCTTGATCAAGTTATTGGTTTCCTGTTCTGACTTGAAACCTTCTGGTCTCCATGTGTCACTGCTTTTGATCTTTGTCATGTAAGCAATACAGCAGCCCCATCTTAGCATCTTGTTTCCTTTTGTCTGTTTTGCTCTTGATAACTGATGAAACCTGCAAACCCCCTCCCCTTGATATTTTTTAAAAAAAGGAAACTTTCTCAAAGAAATTTAGAAATTCAAAATTAAGACTTTTGCATAACTTTAAACATATACTCTTCATACTTCTGTATTCCTGTCAACCAGCCTTCCTTGTTAGGTGGGACATGAAAAATCCACCCTCAGTAAGGAAAAGTCTTGAATGAGCAGACTTTTGGGGGCTCTACCAGGTGAGGCTTTTGTTGTACACTCGTGCTGCCTTAATCACTGAATTTTCCAGAGGGTTCTATTCTTAAATTGCTCCTGTTCTTAAAACAAGCTGACATTCTTTAAATAGAGGCTGTCGTCTGTCATGTCACAAAGACAATTTTTTAAAAAATGGGGGGGGGGGGAGAAGCATCACTCTAGGGGGGGGGTACACCTATTTGCCCCACCCTGGCTACAGGGTTCCTGTCAACTGCATGGCCTAGGGATGTTTGCGGCAACTTAAGCTGCTTCATAACACTTGACTGTTTTGTGTACATCACAGTAAACTATGATTTTGCAAGACACACATGATCAAGAAGGAGCCGTGATTCACAGTTTTATGCCTCCCCTTTCCTCTTCCATGTGACCAGAATGAGGATTTCAGAAATGTTTAGTTTTACTTCTTAGTTGGCTTGTCCTGTTCTCCAGACCTGGGTTCATGATTTAAAACCAACTCCAGTTAAAGAAGCCAGCTTCAGAAAACACAACTTGAAATTAGCTTGTTTTGAAACTGACTAGAGTATGTAATGAGCTGCAATCTCTTGTCCTGACACAGAAAAGGGTTAGGGAAGTGTGTGAACCTGAGGCTTGTGGCGGCTACTTCCTAGTCATGTGCATCTCATTAAAACATGGTTTAGCATGGCATATGAACTCGGGCAGGATGTTATATACTTCAGAAGTGTAGCCCTCCAGATGTTATTGGATGCCACCTTCCATCCAGAGCTTGGAAAAGTTACTTTTTTTGAACTACAACTCCCATCAGCCCCAGCCAGCATGGCCACTGGATTGGGCTGATGGGAGTTGTAGTTCAAAAAAACTAACTTTTCCAAGCTCTGCTTCCATCATCCCTGACTATTGGTCATACTGCCTAGGGCTGATGGGAGTTGGAGTTGAACAACATCTGGAGGGCTACATGCATGTACATCATGCATCCCTGATATACATGGAAACCAATTCCAACTACCCAAGCTTACTGTTAGTTATGAACGGCACACATGTGTATAAATTGCAGGTTATGACTGCAAAATGGATTTTTATGGGTTTTAATTTGGTATGGTTTAAATTCGTATACTTGTTTTTAATGTTTTTAATGTTTTTAATTGTTGTAAACTACCCAGAGAGCTTCAGCTATGAGGCAGTATATAAATGCAATTTTTATTGATTGATTGATTGATTGATTGATTGATTGCACTTGTATACCGCCCCATAGCCGAAGCTCTCTGGGCGGTTTACAGCAATCAAAAACATTAAAACAAATACACAATTTAAAACATATTTTAAAAACAATTTAAAACACAATTTTAAAATTCAAAACAATTTAAAAACACGTGCTAAAATGCCTGGGAGAAGAGGAAAGTCTTGACCTGGCGCCGAGAAGATAACAGTGTTGGCGCCAGGCGCACCTCGTCAATAAGTAAATTAAATATGAGCAGTTACTAGTTCCCATTTGTCACATGAATGTCATTCATATATAATGCCATACATATGGATAAGTTTGCTTTACAAAATGGTAGTATCTTTGTCATAAAATTAGCCCAGCCTCCAAAAGTTAACCCTGCCTGTGATCTTTATGCTGAAGCTTAAGAGGCAAATTCTTCTAAGGTGCCAGATATCACAGCATCCCTCCTTTAGGCTACAGGATACCCTAGAACCTGTGCGATGAGAGTTAAAGTCAATATTGTGTATTTTTCTTATTGCCTGCTACTGTACATAGGTAGCAGATGCCTCCTGATATATATTGCACTGATCGAAATTAAATTGATAATTATGCAAACCATTACCCAGGTATAATTTTTGCATATCCAAGCTTTTTAACCAAATGGCACAGTAGGCTGCCTATGCTGATTGCAATTTTAGTAAAGCAGAAAAGGCTTACTAAATGCCTCAGGATTCCCTACCACAGTACTTCACCTCAACTATTCCCCACCTAAGTGGAGAAGTAGGAGGAAGTGAGGCAACAGCAGGGAGGGCTCGCAGCCGGTTGCTGCAGTGCGGGCCTGTTTGCTCAACTACCCCCATGCCCAGTTGGATTATTTTGATAGACTGCTTGAAGGTCTACCAAAATTGGGTTTCTCTGGAATCTAGAGGGTCTGGATTATTTTTGGAGTGAACTCAAGAGTGGCAAACTTCACCAGGACAACATCACTGTGGGGGTAAAGAGTACCAGATGCACAGGTTCTCTGTTCATGGCACATATGATGGAAAGCACCAATGCAGAACTAATGGCAGCTTGAGGGAGAGCAGTTTAGGTCAGGCAAATGCAGAGGAAACAGTTAAACTCTTACTAACAAAAACGTAAAGAGATTATAATAATTCTTAGAATGATCACAAAGTTATAGTTCTACAAGATTTTTTAAAGGAAGTAATAACTGATCAGATTTAAGCCTTTTATATTTATCGTAATAGAGGTTCCCTAGTTCAAAAGATCCTACTCTCAAAATGCTCACTTGTGTTTGGTAGAAGGGCAATATAGCCAGTTTCTTCATAAACTTAATTTGACTTGTCTCTGAATTTTGCACTAAATGGTTTCAGTTCTATACACAGAGAAAATAATAATCTGTTTTTTTCCAGAATAATCAATCTACCCATAAAATTGACTTCAGTTAATTTGAGCGAATACTGTATTTATATTTTAATATGCTGCCTTAGTTTGCTGTATTTTCAGTCTGGATTATTAAAGATTGTTTTAAACCTCTATATTTTTCTCTGCTGTCTTTTTCCTTTTGCTTATGCTCGGGTTGACAGTCAGCAACAGGTAAGAGCATGTTATGAGAAATGGTGGTATGAATTTCACTGTCTTTCTAAGCATGGCTACTTTGTGTTTTCAAATATATAATCCACAGCCCAGTAAATCATGAGTGTAGGTATGCTTGATACTTTATGGTACTTTATATCACTATTTAATTCTGCCATTTTCAAAGGTCGCTAGAGATGATGGATGATGGACAATCATCATTTTTGCCATCTCCAAAAAGGTCATGGGATAATCGAGATAACAGCAAACGTGTTGCTATAGTGTCTATCCTTTTGCTATTTAAACTTGGCAGAGCCAAATACTCCTGATTCTTTCAGTTCCTTAGTACTATACACTCTGGACCAGCTCCCTCTATTCTGATGACATGTTTCTTCCATTACAAATGTGCCCTAACTAAAAGGGGCATGAATCCACTCACCTATTGAGATGGAGAATTCAGATTTATGTTGGTAAAACAATAAGAGATTTTCCATCAGCTCTCTTCTGAATTAACAAGAATGTTCTTTCCCAATCAGGCCATAGCCCCTGGTTCTGTTCCCCCAAAACACATACAAACAGGGTGACCAGTTTTAGTTCTGGTTTTGAAAAGAAACTCCTCTCCTGCAATCAGAGCAAAGCCCTGCAATGATCTTCCTTAGTTACAGGCTGGGAAACAGTGAAAGGAGTCAAGGATTGAAGCTGGGAACAAGAGCCATTCATTGATAGCTCTCTATCTGAAAGGTGACAGTTCTCTTCCTCTTCCCCATTTTGGAATGGGATGTCTTCCCCTGCTCAAATTTTACATAAACTACTAGCCTGCTTCATTCACCTGGAGTGAATGGTTTCATTGTCATTCTGTTGAACTTCAGTTAATGGTTTAAAAACCTAAAGCCAGTGGAACCTCCCTTGACATTGTATGTCAAGTATATTGAATACTCACCATCTCATCAGTTCAAGAGCCGTCATGATCATGTTGTATCATTGCATGTTTCACGCAAATTTCCAGCTACTGTTTCATGCAAATGTCCAGTAACTGAACATTATTTCATTTATTTTATTGTATTTATATTCCACCTTTCCTCCAAGGAGCTCAAGGTGGCATACATAGTTCTCCCTTCCCCATTTGATCTTACAACAACCCTGTGAGGTAGGTTAGGCCAAGAGGCAGTGACTGGCCCAAGGTCACCCAGTGAGCTTCATGGCTGAGCAGAGATTTGAACCCTGGTCTCCCAAGTCATAGTTCAACACCCTAACCATTACACGACCTTGGCTCTCATAAGGAAAATGTTAGTAATTTTTATGTTCCTTTCAGCTATAGAACAGTGCCGTGTCTTGAGTACTGTTAAAGAAAATGGGAAGCTTTTCTTAATGAATCAGTTTTCACTTTATTAAGCAGCTGTAAATATTGCAAGGCATTCAGATGGTATGTGGGTCACTTGAAGGTTTATTTGGATATGAATATTTCTATTTTAAAGCTTGAAAAACTTCAGAATAAGCTGTTGAAATTAGTTCCAAGATGCTAGGTTTATTCATGCTTAAAAGGTGAGAAGTATTCAACATAGAAGAACCATGGTCATTTTTTGCACATTATGGAACCAGAATTGGGAATACTACATCTCTACTTATGGATATTTACACAAGATCAAGTTAAGAGAAGGCTCCTGGTTTTGCCAGAAGGTATCCTAACTACAGTGTAAAATAGCAAAGATTCTTAAAATGAAACTCATAGTTTCAGCCTGAGTAGCTGGCTGTGCAGAAACTTCATGAAAAAGGGCCATGGTAATTTCGGTTATATAAGGTCTTAACACAGGACTGGGAAAACCTTTGGCCCGAGGGCTACATGCAAACCACAGCCCAATTTCAATGTGAGTGGCAAGGAAGAGAGAAAGTGGGTGGCAAAAAAAGAAAAGGGAATACTCTGCCTAACTTTTGCATGCACCCCCAAAAGAGCACCCCCATGAAACATGCCCCTCAATAGAAAAAAGGTTCCCAACATTGGTCCAAACATCTTAAATATGTTTCAGCAGTCCTTCTGTGTTGACAATTTAGCATCCTTTTTAGGGCACTGTGCATGTAGGACTGAGCATGTCACCCTCTGGTTTGGCATCTAGGTTGTGGGATTTGTACAGTTAATGAAATGCATAAAGTGCTTGTTCAGCAAGCTTGCAAAATTGCTTTAGAAATCTCTGGAATACAGCCAGTTTTCCAAGTCACATATTTCTCCCATTCTTTTATATGAAGTACTTGTTCTGATACTACCTTTTATGTCTCTTAACTAACCATTATACTGTAAACACTAAGACTGCATCTCAAGAGTAGAATTCAATTTTCCACAGTTGAAAGGGCTAAGTACTAAGTTTTGTTTTCTGAATAATATGGACAGAATGTAGTGCAATATTTTAACATGAATTTTAAGTGAACATGGCTGGGTTTTATATACTCTGCTGATTCGTGCCTATCAAATGTTGAATTGAGCTAAAGTGTTGTGAAGAAGACATGCATAAAAGTGTGGCTTCCATAGTGAAAGCTGTTGTACTTGTGTTCTGTTTTTTTTTCTTTTCTGTAGTATAATGGCACTGTAAGGGAAAAATTATTTCTCTAGTGTAACTCACTTTTCTGAGCTCCAGCCTTCAAACTTTCTCATATCACTGATATCCCAAACACAGCCTCATGTCATGTAGTGCTGCCTAGGAAGCATCTGTGCTTGACCAAACTCCTGATTATTCCAGACTTTTGGATATCTAGGACATTCTGAAAGACATGATTGCACCGTTCTAGTAAAATGTATCGCAATCTTTTCCATAGTAAATATTATTTCAAAATTCCCAATTCCAAAAAAATCCTCATTAAGGATATCCAAACTGTATCTGAAATGCTTTGTTAATAGGCTGCTACTACTACTCAAATGTAGCCAAGGCATAGTTTTCCCATATATTATGGATCAATTCCTATGTTCCTGTGAGTGAAAGTCTGATCACATTTTGCTGTGGTGACAGATGAGAGAAAAGGTGACTTTTGCTGATTCCCCCTTCAGCCTCCTCGGGCACTTAAAAATCTCCAGAAGTCTTGTGATCTGTAGACTTTAAGACATAAATGATCAGTTGAATATGGGTGTATTTTCATTTCTTGAGCTGAAATTATAGGCCTGTTATATAATTCTTGTATATGTCTGTTCTTTCTTTTAACAGATCAGATGCCTAAAAGGCAAGAAAACCTTTTCAGGCCCATGCACTTTTGATGGGATTCATATTGTGAACCATTTGATAGGAGATGATGAGTCATTGCATTCGTCTGATGAAGATTTTATATCAAACCATATTCAGGAGGCTGGAGTCCATTTTCACTTGCCTGGGAGGACTGGTCAGATGGACTTGAATCCAACTGTGGCAGACAGTAGTGACAGCGATACTGAAATATCAGATGTAATCATTCAGAAAGAAAATAACCAAAAAAGAGTGGAGTCTTATTCTACTACTGTATGATCACTGTGAATGGTATTGGCCTTCATTCTCAAGGAGCTTATTCCATGATCAAGAGAATTCAAACAAAAAAAGCTCTTGGACTGACTAGCTTTTGCATCTTACTGATGCATGATGTGTTGCATCTTCCTTTCTGTCTCTGTATTTGCCAAATCTTTATCCCCAACTTGTTGTTGCCATAGAGTAGACTAGGAAGAGGTTGGATACGTGATGGATGACAGTATTAATATTTCTTGTATGCTTCTCATGCTAGAAAATGCACACTCAATTTCTTCCTACGCAAAGACCATACAGCAGTTTATGAACATGGGTAATTCTTAGTCTTCAAAAGAAAATTATTCTTGTGCAATATTTTAATGCTCTGTGAACATATGTTTTCTTTTTACAAAACAGTTTGTGATCAAGATGGCTATATCAGATATGGCATTTATCTGATCATCTTGAGTATCTTATTTTTAATTAAAATGACCTATTGTTGGAGACCCTTAAAGTTTCCGATCTAAAGCCTTTACTTGTGCTATTTTATACAATAATGGTGACACTTTGTTCTAAAGGATTTACAAAAAACTTTCGTCAACTTTTATGTGCGTCTGCTTTTGACATGTTAATGGACCTGATCAGAGTATGTTAACTACAAATAATGTCTATTTTGTATATATTTATATATCTCTGGCCCTGCCTAAAAATGTACATTGAATTTTGTATGGAAAGTGTAAATGTTGACTGGTCTTAGCATTTTAAAAGTTAATGAAATTCTGTGTAAAGCAAGTAAAATTTAAAATGTTTATGGGAAAAATGCAAAACACTAATTCTAGGGTTAAGACTTCTGCTTACCAAATGACCCACAGGTTCATGTCCTACTGAAATGTGTTCCAAATGACACTATTGACTGAAATTTTAACTTTGTGTATATGTAACTATATAATAAACTTTTTTCATGATTTCATAGATACTAAACAGCTATGTGTTTAAAACACAGTATTTGTTATAAGCTGCCCTGGGAATTTCTGTTAAAAAGTGGCATAGAAAATTATTGAGTAAAACTAGTGCAGCGTCCATCAAATGGTGGAAGTGTGTACTGAAATGTGGCAATAAGGATTAATTGTAGATGTATCAGACTTAATGTCACTCAGCAGCTGGCTTTGCTCCGCATGAATTAATTTTGTTAAAACATTACCGTACTGTGAGGGGAAAGAAAAGCAAACAGGAGCACCTAATAGTAACAGCAGCAGAAGACAGAAGAAAACTTATACAAGAAGAATTCTTCAAAAGTCTGGGCAGAAGAGAAGAGTAAAATTAGAATAGGAAAAGACACGTAGGAGACATGGAACAATTACGAATAAGAGAAGAGCATGCGCATGTAATCAAAGTAATTGGAGGACAAATTTTATGCCACAGATGGAGATAACGAGCCCTTGGAATAAGCTGGGGTGGGGTAGAGATGGCAAAATCAAGGAGACGGAACAAAATGTCATGTGAGAAACAATAATGCAGATGTTAGCAATGAAGCTGCAGTGTCCCTGGGAAGCAGATAAATCCAAGGTAGAAGAAAAGAAAAATGAAAAGCTTTCAGAGGGACAGAAAGAATAGGGGCAAAAATAAGAATTAATGGTGATCCAAAAGAAGAAAAGGTCTAGAATGATGGCGATCAAATAAATGGCTGCTGACTGTGCAAAGGCACTCATGAGTCTTAGAGGCAAACAGTGCAGATGCTCGGTGAAGTATCTAGGGAAAATAAATATTTAGGGAGCTCTCTCCCATGAGAGAGGCAGCATATTTTCCAAGCCCAGTGGATTACTTTCGCCTCCTTTTCAGCTTTGAAATACCACCTTTCTTAATTGTTCTGATTAAACTAACAAGGAAAACACAGACTGGGCCATCATTATATAACTGAGTTCTGTGATGTGAGTTCTCAGATTAAAGCTGAAATCATATGCACACTGTTGGACACAGTGAGACTTCTAAGTAAATATACATAGGATGAGGCTATAGGTGTCATCAATGCAGTTAGTACAGAACAGTTATAAAATAGATTTGTGTTTCCTTTAATGCTTTCCTATTTGCTCTTTAACAATTGTGGATATCAACAAGCACTGGAATGCAATCCAGTCGTGGTACATCCTGTTCAGCTTTAATATTTACATGACTTTTGCAAACCTGTAAGAAAGTAATTGTCTTTTTTTTGTGGAAAAGAGAGATTCTGCTAAGATTTTTTGTAACAAGGCAATTGAGGAAAGCTGAAATGGAGCAAATTTTGCAAAGTGCCGTGTTTTTCTTACTTAATAACATGATTTTAATTATATACATTCAGAGGTACAGCTGAATTCACAAAACTTTTACCTAGTAAAAGTGCTTAGACTTGATCACTTACCTGGTGGTAAGCCCCACTGAATTAGTAAAAGTAAACTTGTTGAAGATTGGACTGCACGTTGATTTTTTTGAATTGTGTATTTTCATTGCTTCAGTTCAGAAGCCAAAGTACTTATTTTACTAACAGTGTAATATACTATGCATGTCTACTTCAGGAGGAAGGGCAGGGTATTAACTAACTAAATACTTAGAAGTAGAGTTCAGTTGAGTTGGGTTTTCTTCCAGCGTGCATAGGATTGCAGCCTTAAACAATGAAACCTCATCAGTTGAAAATTGCAGGGGAAGAAATAGATTTGTTTGGAGGGCCTGTTCATATAAATAGATGGTATCCAGGAAATTCTTAAACAACCTTTAGAGCTGCACTAACTTCCAGTTTTTGCTCTGCCTATTTTTATCAGCATACAGGAATCATTGAATTGCAATTCTCAGAACAAATGCTGATGTTTCACTGGGCTGTGGGATGCACTGTTGTGCTCTTCAAATGTAAAATGATGCCTTTTCCCAAAAGCAAAAAATAGTTTTGAGTTCTGTCTCTCATTTTCTTTGTAGATTGCATCTGCTTTACCTTCCCCAGTGGGAATCCAGATATAAGCAGCTGACAACCTCTGCACCTGGTGCTGGGCAGCTGAAGTTGTCTAGAAAGTATCTGCTTGTCTGTCGTTGGCAGCACCAGCTGCAGGTTTCTTTGCAAAAGCAAAGCTCTTCAGTCAGTGGCATGAGAAATTCAGTTGAAGGTTGGCCATAAAACACATTAAACAGTGCAATGTAATGATCTTGCAGTAACTGCCATATTGCACAGGTGCTTGTGAAGGAGACCGGGTGGCAAGCTGTATTTCAGAGTTTTTTACGTGGAAGTAAATGTGCAGGCAGCGCATGCCCACTTTTGTTTTAAGCTGCAATCTGTACCTGAAGTTCACAATAGTGGGGGAGATGCTTAATTCCCATTTTTCTTTCAAACTTCATACACCCCCCCCAACTGCTTTTTGCCCTCTAGAAGAAAAGAGACACATATATTTCCTCCATGGGTAGAAAGCAGTGGGGGGGGGGTGATAAGAAAAAAGGTCATAAAGCAAAATCCAGGGAGCTGTAGTTTCCCACTCACAGAGCTATACTTCCTAGTACCCTTAAACTACAATTCCCAAGATTCTTTGGGGGGGAAGTCACAGGCTTTAAATGTATGGTGTGTACATAGCCAAGCACCAGTTCACCTGCACAAACTTCCACTCCAAATGGTAGCTTCTCAGGCCTAGTTCTGGTAATTACAAGCACATATTGGAAGAGGCGGGGAGAAACCTCCACATGACTGAGCACTGTGTGTGGGTTTGACCCAGCAACGAAATGGATTCAGGAAAAGCAGAACTGGGGTGGCTCTGAATGTAAACTTTAAAGGACAGAACCACCCATCATATATGAAACTGAGGGCTGCCACTAGACTTGAGAGGCCTGTGTCAAGCTTATCCTTCCATGCTCCACAATGTAAAGCTTTATCCTCTGCCATTCAGTCATTTATACAATGTACTTGCTTGTCCCTGTTGGTGGCAGACAGTAAAGTCAAGCAGGGAAATGCACAATGTATTGATGTCAAGATGGTAGATATGTTGTACTATGCATCCTGGAGCAGAAGGAAAGAACCAAAGACAGGGTTGCCATTCTCCGCCGTAGCTCCATGTTTTTAGTAATATCTAGCTCTGCCCTCCTGTTCAAACCCATGGCTCGCTGGGTGGTTGGGGGTGGTGCTTGTTCTGTGTTCGTTTCTTCAATTATGTTTTAAGTCAAGGTCTTGGTGATGCTGTGGGACTTCCACCTCCCATCAGCCTCAGTCAGCATGGCCAATGGTCAGAGATGATGAGAGGTGGAGTCCAGCAATCTCTGGAAGGCCATGGGTTCCCCCATACCTGGTTTAAACTCTCTGCTGGGAGCCACTGCAACATATATTTCAAATGGGTGTCTGTATGCACCACATGTACAGAGAACTGTCTCTGAACAAGTTAAGTGAGCATCCAGGGCTGCCCGTGCTCTCACTATATTTCAAGGTTTGCTGATTGTCTTCACCTGTGAAACTACAACATTGTGGTGATCAGGGACTAGAGGAATGTGTGTTCTAATTATTGATTACAGTGCTACATTAGGCTTCATTTTATGCTTCATTTAGAAGCCAGAATAAACACATCTCAGTTCTTCCTACATCATCTTATTACAGAAGTGACTAAAAAATATTGTTGGTTTTAAAACTCTAACAAGCTCCTTTTGCCATGGAATTAGATTTGGAGACATGGGCCAGGTCCAAAGTTTTGCTTAGGTGCACACAACTGCCCAGCAGAAGTTGCCTTTTCCTTTGAACAGCTAACATTTCTCTCCCCACCCCACCCATGCCATATTATAAACTGCTTTGAAATTCCCCTTAGTTTTACAGTAGTGTGGCCCGGAGGTCAGACAATGAAGTCTTAAGAGTTTCTTGGGCTCATATAGCTAGTTATGTGATGCTTTGGATGCTAGCCATATACTCCAGACTGGTAAATTAGTGTGGCGCTTATCTAGTCCTAGATCATGAAAAGCAAAACTGTTACTCTATTTGGAAAGATTCAAAAACAGCATCCGGACAGATAATGTTTATGAAACTTACTAATCAAATAATCGGCTGAGCTGTACACCTCACTCTAGAAACTAGGAAACCTAAAAGATAAGTAAGTTGCAGTGACTTAACTTTTCAGTGCATCTTCTGCAAAGTGTCAAATGTTGTCTGTAAGTCACACAAGCAAAAAAAAAAAAAAAAACTGTTTCCAGCCTGCGTATTACAAAGAAAAAAGGGTGTTTACTGCCAAAATTTGACACCTTCGTCTTCTTCACATTACCTAATTTAGTAGTGGTAGTCAAATACTGACTTAGTGGAAATGTTAGAATGAGATATTCTGTAAACAGCAGAAGTGACTAAGACTGCAATCCTATACTTACTTTTGAGTAGACATGCATAGGATTGAACTGCAGCTTACATAAAACATTTCTCCAACCCTTGTGCCCACATAACTGTTGCATGCTATTCATGGAGGAGAGGCCTGTCAATGACTTTCACTATGGTGCCTAAACTTTATTTATATTCTTACAGTTGTATCCTACCTTTCTTCTGTCACAGAACCCAAGGCAGCATACATGTGGTTCCCAGCTTCAGAAAAGTGGCAGCCTCATGTGTCTTCAGACCACACTCTGGGACTCTCCATTTTCAGACTGAAAACCGCCATGCTTGAGTACCAGATGTTGAAATCAAATATGGCATGGCATCCCATCCTTCCCAGCTTCTGAGCTTTTGGTGTTGGAAGCAATGTAAAACTAAATGGTCTGATTCAGCAAGCCAGTTACTATGCATCAAATGCAACCTACCGAGAAGCAAAAGCCTTCAGGTAGAAATAGTGGAAATGTAGTAATTTCTCTTCAGGCATGTGGTCCATTTTTCAAAACACTCTGGATCCTATATACTGTTGAAGGCAAATCATGCTAGACAACTGAGGCACTATCAAAATCAAAGGACTACAACTATGCCCTGTCAGACTTCTGCCGTAGCTGATATGTCATAAGACGACATCTTATTATGGTGAGGGAAAATGGCAGTTTGCTAGATGGGCACACTAGTGGTGGACTTCTGACTACTTCCCCTACAGTCATGAGACCTAGAGTCTTTACTTCATTAATTTTTTTGTATTGGCTATGGAGCCACATAAACATCTCTAAGGTTGTAGGTGGCCAAAAACATTGCTCAAACATCAAAGATCTGATGTTGTCTCAAACACTTCCAATTACAACATTTTAACTACGTTGCATTTTTTCTGTGACCCAATTGTTCCAGAACAGTGGTTCCCAAACTCCCACACAAACCATTTGGAAATTGCTGGGAGGCTTGGTGGACCACTTAATGATTTTCCTGCCTGTTGTAGCACTTGTGCTAGATGCTGTATTATCTTTAATTTTATTCTGATTGCTTCATTTATTTTTTGTGAATTGTATTTTACGGTATTAAAATTTGCATTCCATAGAATTCAAATTGTAATACAGTAAAATACAACAAAAGAAACACAAATACAATTAAAAATGAATATGAATATTTAATATGATACATGTGCCATCTCCCATCTTCAACCACAAATCCACAGACGTGTTGTAGATCACCTAAATGAAGCTCATGGATCACTAGTGGTCCATGGACCATTGTTTGAGAACCTCTGTTCTAGAATTCTCTGTATCCATAAACACACTTTATTTCCTAGCATTGTCATAATAAACTCAGGTGTCTGTGCCTGTTCTTAGAACTCTAGCATGTGGCCTTGTTCCATGGTGTCAACCCTGACTCTATAAACAGATTTCACAGATCTTTCACATCACAAGCACTGGTCTGAGGTTCTAGCTTGGCAAGATATTCCTTGGTATCATCATTTTGTTAACTGGTAGGTCTGCAGAAAAACAAACAAAACTGTGCCACCTTTTATCTCTCCTCAAAATGCTATCTTTCTATAGCAGCCTTTGTCAACCTGGTGATTTCCTACCTGCCCCCTCTTCTGGCTTCAGAGGGGAGTGGCTTTTAAGTTTAAAACACACACACACACAGCCTAGTTTAAAATGAAATACAGCCGTATAATATGATGCTTGAAATGGTAATAGGATTCTGCCTTACTCTGTCAGGCTGTGGGTCCATCTAGCAGCCCCCCCACAGACATATTTGTCTACTTTGACTGGCACCAGCTTCCCAGTCTCCTGCAGAAGTCGCCCATCACCTGCTACCTCATCTATTTTCACTGGCGATGCCAAGACTGAACCTAGGATTATACATTTTTAAATGTGTATCTGATTAACTTATTTTCTTTATCCTCGTATGCTTTTGTCACTTCCTCCAACTCAGCAGGATCAGTTTTTAAACAGGAAGGAAAACAGCCATTCATCACTTGCTTGAATGTGATCCTGAATCCTCTTTGCTTAGGGTAGCTGCCACCTTCTGGAACAGAGCTCCTGTTCCTTTAAAAGCAGCAAGGCATACAAACTGAGCAGGTACAATTTCCCTGGCATATGGGCAGGGAATGAGGCTTCACCTGTTGACGTTTCACCTGTCACAGGAAGGGATCATATCCTGATGGGAAAGCACATGCTTTGCATACAAAAAGTCTCAGGGACAAGTCTCAATCTCTCCAATTAGGAGTGGGTAGAAAATGAAAAGGAAGCTACAGACCTGAACTGACAAAATCTGAACAGGGTGGTTTACAACAGATGCTATTGGAGGTCGCTGATTCATAGGGTCGCCATAACTTGAAGGTGCATAACGAAGATGGACATAAGTGATAATTTTATCAGTTTTTATAAGCTGTGTTTGAATTGTATCACATGATGAAACATATAATGCTTAGACATTATTATAAACATGTTGTCCCTTGAAAATTGTGATATACAATACTAAGCTCCATGATAAATTTAAAATGCATTTAAAATTTACTTTTAAAAAAAATCCTCATACCCTGTAGTAACTTCTCACAACGCAGCAGGATACATTTTTAAATAAGACAAATAATTGGGTGTTAGAACAAATTAAACCAGAACCATCACTAGGAGCTAAAATGATGAAACTGAGGTTATCATACTTTGGACACATAATGAGAAGACATGATTCATTAGAAAAGATAATAATGCTGGGAAAAACAGAAGGAAGTAGAAAAGAGGAAGGCCAAACAAGAGATGGATTGATTCCATAAAGGAAACCACAGACCTGAACTTACGAGATGGTTCATGACAGATGCTCTTGGAGGTCACTAATTCATAGGGTCGCGTAGTCGACTTGGAGGCACATAACAACAACAACAAAGTATAAGTCTGAAACGGGGAAACAAGAGACCCTCCAAATGTTAAGAACATAAGAACATAAGAAGAGCCTGCTGGATCAGGCCAGTGGCCCATCTAGTCCAGCATCCTGTTCTCACAGTGGCCAACCAGGTGCCTGGGGGAAGCCCGCAAGCAGGACCCGAGTGCAAGAACACTCTCCCCTCCTGAGGCTTCCGGCAACTGGTTTTCAGAAGCATGCTGCCTCTGACTAGGGTGGCAGAGCACAGCCATCACGGCTAGTAGCCATTGATAGCCCCGTCCTCCATGAATTTGTCTAATCTTCTTTTAAAGCCATCCAAGCTGGTGGCCATTACTGCATCTTGTGGGAGCAAATTCCATAGTTTAACTATGCGCTGAGTAAAGAAGTACTTCCTTTTGTCTGTCCTGAATCTTCCAACATTCAGCTTCTTTGAATGTCCACGAGTTCTTGTATTATGAGAGAGGGAGAAGAACTTTTCTCTATCCACCCTCTCAATGCCATGCATAATTTTATACACTTCTATCATGTCTCCTCTGACCCGCCTTTTCTCTAAACTAAAAAGCCCCAAATGCTGCAACCTTTCCTCGTAAGGGAGTCGCTCCATCCCCTTGATCATTCTGGTTGCCCTCTTCTGAACCTTTTCCAACTCTATAATATCCTTTTTGAGATGAGGCGACCAGAACTGCACACAGTATTCCAAATGCGGCCGCACCATAGATTTATACAATGGCATTATGATATTGGCTGTTTTATTTTCAATACCTTTCCTAATTATCGCTAGCATGGAATTTTCCTTTTTCCCAGCTGCCGCACACTGGGTCGACATTTTCATCGTGCTGTCCACTACAACCCCGAGGACTCTCTCCTGGTCGGTCACTGCCAGTTCAGACCCCATGAGCGTATATGTGAAATTCAGATTTTTTGCTCCAATATGCATAATTTTACACTTGTTTATATTGAATTACATTTGCCATTTTTCCACCCATTCACTCAGTTTGGAGAGGTCTTTTTGGAGCTCTTCGCAATCCCTTTTTGTTTTAACAACCCTGAACAATTTAGTGTCGTCAGCAAACTGGCCACTTCACTGCTCACTCCTAATTCTAGGTCATTAATGAACAAGTTGAAAAGTACAGGTCCCAATACCGATCCTTGAGGAACTCCACTTTCTACAGCCCTCCACTGGGAGAACTGTCCGTTTATTCCTACTCTCTGCTTCTTAACCAATTCCTTATTCAATGTTGTTGGACTCCAGTGATTATGATGGGAGTTGGAGTCTGGAGGACCTCCGGTTCCTCGCCCCCCAGTATAATTTCCTGTGAGCCTGTATCACCGCAAGGCACAAGGTGTACGGCTGGGCCTAGAGGGTCTTGGCATTCGGGTGGGCACAGTGTGGGGAAGCCTTCAGCTCTTGCTTTTCTCCCTGCCATCTACTCGTTAACACCACAGGGTCACTACCAAACAAAGATGACCCAAAGCACCGGTGGGGAGAAAAATCCTCGACCCTTTTTTATTTCTCTTGTAGGCTGGGTGGTCTGAAGGACGCGCCTGCCCCCTCTCCTCCACTACGCTTGTGCACGGTGGAGACGAACAAGTGCTGCTAATGGAAACGGGGTGTGTGTATGCGCGCGCTTCTGTGAACTCTGTGGTTTTGAGCCCTTCTAATTTTACAAGCGGTGTGATTTCATGCATGGAGTTAACCAAAGCTCTGCTAAAACCGGGGTAGTCATAACGATACCGTCACGGAGACGTGCCCCCCCCCCACACAGAGCGCCTTCTCTTCTGTCTCCAGGGTCTTGCTGACTTTGGCTGAGCTGCACAAACCGCAGGCACTTTGGGAGATTTAGCAAATTGCTCCCCCCCCCCCTGTAAGGCCCGGAAAAGAAGGCCGAGGCTTTGCTAGGCAATGGTTTCGCTTTCTGCAGAGACTTTTTCCCTCCTTCCCTAGCAGTGGACAAGGATTCCTTCCTAGATCTGGCAATCTGCAGGCAAAAGAGAGAAGATAGAAGGAGAAATCCTCCCACCTCTTCCAAATTTAAGCCTTACCTAAGTTCCCAGGGGAAATGAGCAAGCCTGGAGGGCCGGGGTGGGTGCCAAAGTATTTTCAGCCGCGCCGCAGGGCATGTTTATCCCCGCAAGAGTTTCCACAACAAGCTATTAGGAGGCTGGGAAAGGGCCACGACACCCTATAGCGAATCCTAGGCCTGTCACCTTTAATACACACCCACACGCTTTCGGGCCTTGTAACAGTTGCTGGACAGGCAGAAAATCAACAGATGATGCTCCCCCCTCACTGAATCTCAGAGAGAAGCTGAGCCTGTAGGATGTCTGTTAAAGGCACATGATCTCTACTGGAAGAACGGGACAACTAAACTTGAAAAATGCAGGTACTAACTGTTCCTCAAGGGCAACCACAACAAGCTTTTAATAACTAGGATGGTGGACTGTAGGCAAGGTTGAACCCCAGGGCTTCTCTGTCAATAAAGTAAGTGGAAGTTTGCTTGTCTATTTGGACTCTACCTGGTTTTTCCTTCGCTAGGGCCAGGTGGGGGAACCTGTGACCCTCCTCCAGATGTTGCTGGACTCCAACTCTCATGGGCAATGGTCAGGGATGATGGGGTGATAGTCCAGCACCATCTGGGGAACCCCAGATTCCCCACCCCTGCAACAGGGGAATTCAAAGTGGGTTAGAAACACGGAAATAGAAAATAATTGAGGCAGTATTGAAAACCAAAGTAATAAAATGTTACAGTAACTGAATTGGCAGTTAGAACAGATGATTGGTTATAACTCCCTCAAAGGCCTCATGCAGGTCCCAGAAGGCCTGTTCTGATTTCCCTCCTTGTTGACCCCATGATACTATTTCTGGGCTAGCATAAGCCTTTTCCTTTCTCAAGAGGCAAGGTGTTACCCCCTACCTCACCACATTATTTTCTTTGTCTTTCTTGGCAGGGGTGGGGTGGGGTGGGGTGGGGAGAATCTCCAAAATGGCACCAGTTCTGACACTGAGACAATTTGAGATAAAGTGGTGGTGCCTGAGGCCCATAATCCTAATGGCGCTTTCCATAATGGTAAAACTAACTCAATAAGGTACAGTTTGCCTGTGGTGGCCTACTTACCTCTGCTTCCTCCTAGGTCCAGCCATGCACCACACATGCACATGGCAGGATGGCTTTGCTGGGCACCACCTTAAGATACACTTCCATCCACTCTACCCTAACCTCTCCCAACTTGAGTCTGGAGCCATTGAGGCCTAAGCCCAGAGGCAGTATGCCAGGATGGGGAACCCTTTTCAGCCCAAGGGCTGTATTCTCATCTGGGGAATTTTCTGAGAGCCACATGCCAAAAGTGGTTGGGGCCAGAGGCAAAAGTAGGCGGGGCAACAAATGTAAATTTTACCCTTGTACAGTAAACTAGTTTCTACACACACAAACCTTTCACATACAGATGCCAACCAGAGTGGCAGTTGAATCTTAATTGTTTATTATGGCATTTATATAATTTCATCTTTCCTCCAAGGAGCTCAAAATTGAAACACATGGGGTTTTAGTAGACTCATTGAAGCTAATGTCCACCTCATGGGTTATCTAAGGGAAGGCCATTCCAGAGGGCACGAACTATTCATAAGAAGGCCTGATTCCATGTTGTCACCAAGTGACAATCTGCTGGCATGGAACAATCTCAAGGATCTTCTCAGAAGATCTTAAAGTTCCTCTTGGTTTGTACTGAGGAAGGCAGACTGCTGCTAGTTATTCTGAAGTAAGGTGTCTTATGTCAACACTAGCAACAGGACAACACACTGGAGGGGCCTCAGGCTCTCTTAGAGGCTGAGGGCAGGCCACAAATGCACACCCCAACACTTTGCTGCTGTTCTCCATCCCCCCACCCCCTGCATCTGCTGCCTGAGGCTTCTACCTCACTGCCAAAATGGAAAAGTAGGCCAGGTGAAGTGATAACAAAGAAGAAAGTGCCTTGGTCTAGGCAGGTGGGAAAATGCCTGCTTTTATTCCCCTGAGTAGCCACATTGGGGGGGGGAGGAATGGGGTAAAGGGTTTCATGACAGAGGGCCTGATTTCAGGTAGGCTTCAGCGCTAGTTCTTGTTTTAAAAGCCATGTCTACAAGTTACAGATTGGGGTTTCCCCTCCCCCATTTCTGATAGCTCTAATTGAGATATAAAACCTACATTGGCTAGGAGGTGTGATGCGAGGCACTTCTGCTTTAAACTATTTTCCAGTGACATTTAAATGTTATATTCTTGCATTTCTGATGTTTGTTCGGGTATCAGGTTTGCAAGAATGCATTCCCCGCCCCCCCCCGGCCCACGTTAGTAACATTTGACACATACATTTATATGGCTTCACGGAGGTGAAAAAATGCTGTTCATGTCATATGAAAAAATCTTTCCAGACCAATGTTCTCTTCCTAGGGTAGTAACATTGCTGCCTCTTAGCATTTGAGTAGCATAAGCTGAGCACCCCACCCCATAAAAGGGATGAGGTTCTCCTTGCTGCGGTGGGGAATCATTTGGAGGTACAATTTTATGGAGGTGGCTGTTTGAGGAAAATAAGCAAATGACATATTCTCAAGCACCAGACAGGGTCAATTGTTTTATTGACCTTGCTTTTTGTATATCACACACCCAAGCAGGAATGTGGTAGATATTTATGAGAGATTCAAGACAGAGTTGTTAAATCTGCAAGGAACTAGTAACATGCCTGGTTGGCAGTGGTGTCATGGGCATCATTCAGTCACTAGCAGTGGCACTATGGCAAGTGTCACTCCACAGGAAAATACCCATCAACCTTGCAATTGCTGGAACAGGGGGGGGAACTATTTGCTATTCTAGTTGTTTGACTGATGGTAAATAACAACAGGATTGCTGTGGCAACACCATTTAGGCACTGCAGTCCCACTGTTTCACTGCTAAACCATATTATGTGGAAAATTAATCCATCATTACCAATCTGAGCCCTGCAATGCATAGCAACTGCAGGCAAGTAGGCACATACAAGTGAGTGCTGGGACCACATTTAAAGCATATGACTTTCCCTAAAGAAACCTGGGAATTGTAGTTTGTTAAGGGTGCTGGGAACTGTAGTTCTGTGAAGGGTAAACTACAGTTCCTGGGATTATTTGGGGGGAATCAATGTGCTTTAAATGCATGATGTGACACAGCGCAACAGGCTTGACTAGCAACCTGTGTGAACAGAGCAGGGCAAGCCCAAGAGTTGAGTTTTACTTCAACACTGTGACAGGGCAGCATCCTCAACCACACCTGACCCGGGCAGCAGGCTAGCTTAGAGGGTGCAGAGTAGGCTGCAGGGCACATACCATTCCATCCTCTCCAATATCTCACTGACATTGCCCACCCCTTACTCCCAGCATCTGCCACCTGCGGCAATTGCATCCCTTTGTCCAATTTATTTATTGCATTTATATACTGCCTCATAGCCGAAGCTCTCTGGGCAGTTTACCACAATTAAAAACATTAAAAACAAGTATACAAATTTAAAACCATACCAGATTAAAACCCATAAAAACCGATAGGCAAGTTTAAAACGTGCTATTTAAATGCTGTTAAAAAATGCCTGGGAAAAGAGGAAAGTCTTGACCTGGCGCCAAAAAGATAACAGTGTTGGTGCCAGACGCACCTCGTCAGAAAAATTATTCCATAAATTGGGGGCCACCACTGAGAAGGCCCTCTCTCTTGTTGCCAGACTCCCAGCTTCCCTCGGAGTAGGCACCCGGAGGAGGGCCTTGGATGTTGAGCATAGTGTATGGGTGGGTTCATGTCGGGAGAGGCCTTCCATCAGGTATTGTGGTCTCAAGCCATGTAAGGCTTTATAGGTTAAAACCAGCACCTTGAACTGGGCTCAGAAACATACAGGCAGCCAATGCACGCGGGCCAGAATCGGTTTTATATGTTCGAACCGTCTGGTCCCTGTTACCAATCTGGCCACTGCATTTTGCACAAGCTGCAGCTTCCGAACTGTCTTCAAAGGCAGCCCCACGTACAGCGCATTGCAGTAATCTAACTTGGAGGTTACCAGAGCATGGACAACTGAAGCCAGGTTATCCCTGTCCAGATAGGGGCGTAGCGGGCCACCAACTGGAGTTGGTAGAAGTCACTCCATGCCACCGAGGCTACCTCTAATGTTACAGCCCTAATGGTAGGGCTGACTTGATAACAGAGCATATTCAAAAAAATTCTCCCCAAACCCTGTACAGTGTGAGAGGGCTTTGCCATGGTGTTTCTTTCTCTGCCAAAAAGATGTGGAAATAATCCCCTAAAAGTAGGAAGTTTGAGATCCACTGGTGTAGGAGTTAAGTTCAGAATCACACACTGTTCTTCATTGGACAAACTGGGCTGGAAGAAGGCATCTGAGTTTATGCTGAAAGATCAACTTGAAAGTCTCATATTCACCCATTAATAGAAATTAGGCCACTCAGGCTGCACCTACTTGGGAGTAATTCCATTCATTTCAGTGGGACCTATTTCCAAGTAAGCGCATCCCGGACTGTGCTGTAAAAGAGACAATAAGATCAATTAATAACTTTAGCCTATTTGGAATCTTCCACCTGAGAGGGAAAAACTACCTGGGCCAGTCGTACTGTTAGGCAGGCAGACCAAGGGTGTGCTTGCTATGTTGGACTGGGGGTACTAATAAAGGGCAGCAAATCATCAATGATTTACAGCGCAATCCCAACCATGTCTACTCAGAAGTAAGTTCTGTCAGATTCAGTGGGGCTTACTCCCAGGTAAGTAGGGTTAGGACTGCAGCCTTCCCTTTTTAATTTGAGTTGTAGTATCCAATCAAGAGAGCCAGTGTGGTGTAGTGGTTAGAGTGTTGGACTACAACCTGGGAGACCAGGCTTCGAATCCCCACACAGCCATGAAGCTCACTGGGTGATCTTGGGCCAGTCACCGCCTCTCAGCCTCAGATGGTGGCAATGGTAATCCCCCTCTGAATACCGCTTACCATGAAACCCTATTCATAGGGTTGCCATAAGTCGGGATCGACTTGAAGGCAGGCCATTTCCATTTTTCCATTTTTTATCCAATCTTAGTCATACTGCAAGTAAATCCACAGAAATGAATGGGCATAAGTAACCGAGGCCCCTTCTTTTAAAGGGTCTACTCAGTAAAACCTAGTAGGATACAGGCCTTTATCTTTATCACCAGGCGTGTGGTTCACCGAGATCTATATACAAAATGTTGTCAGTATATGAAATAAAGAGGGGAGAGAGAAATTAAGGGGAACCAAAGGAACTACACACAACGATCTCTAAATAAATTTTAAACATCGGGGCGTTGAGTGCTCTCACCTATTTCCTCAGCCCAGATTGGATTCTTCAAGTAGTTGAAGAAGGAGAGAGCCTGAAGAACAGCAGAGCCCATCACCGCCGCTTGGGTCCTGAAGCCCGGGTTGACTGGGGGGAAAAGGCTTGCAGAGGCAGGGAGACAGCAAAGGCGAAAGCGGAGAGAGCGAGGGAGAAAAAGGAGCCGGTGGGACTGATTGCTCTTATTTTATTTTTCGACCGCCTTTTCAAAAGAAGAGAGAGAAGAAGAAAAAGCAAGATTTTGGTGGTATTGCAGCAGCGGCAGCAAGCTCCCTAACGCTCAGGAAGTGGAATTTGCGGTTTCAGGGGCTGAGCTCGGAAAGGGTGTTTAGAAAGAAAAAGGCCAGCGCAGACACCCATTCTTCACAGAGAAGGAGGAGGAAGAGGAGGGGGCTGTACATTTTAAGTCCCCGAGGGCAGAAGGAGGCAGGCTGCAACCGTCTCCTGCCATCGTCTTTCTCCATGGTAAGCGAAGCTGCGTCTTCCATTGCACCCCACCCCTCTGCCTTCTGGAGGTCTGCGCCCAAAGCAAGTGGGGAACGCGGGAATCGGGACACCCAGATTTTCCTACAGCAAAGGGGGGTCAGTTCTCGGTCCCTCCCTTGCGTGTTTGTGCTGTTGCATTCATGCACGGGTGAGCAGGTGAAATTGACTCAACTTCGTACTGGAAGGGTAGAGTCTCCAAGTAAAGCGCAGCGTCGGCGGCACCTGTCCTTGAGGCCCGATGCTTGCAGCCTGGGAACTTTGGGGATCCCTGCGATTAGTCCTTTCTGTGCATGTGTAGAGTGTATTGCTCCTATCCCCGCCCCGCATCCCCACGATCACAACCAGCTCTCTGGGATATTAGAGACCCCTTTGCGTAGCTCAGAGGGCGTGCTCTCCAGGGCCAGCGTCAACCCCGGCACCTCTCGTCGCAGCAAGGGTAAGTGATTGGATGGCGAGAGAGGGGGGGGGGGGCGACAGACAGAGAGGAGGGCGCATCGCCGCCAGTCCCGCTCTCTCCATTGGCTTCTTTGCCTTTCTGGGTCTGTTTGGGGAAATGCATGCCGCGCACCTGGTGAAGAATCGATAAAGAACGATAAGGAGATTGCAGAGAAGCTAAATGAATTCTTTGCATCTGTCTTCACAGTGGAAGATATAGGGCAGATCCCTGAACCTGAACTAACATTTGCAGGAAGGGATTCTGAGGAATCTGAGACAAATAGTGGTAACGAGAGAGGAAGTTCTAGGCTTAATGGACAATATGAAAACTGACAAATCACCGGGCCCGGATGGCATCCACCCGAGAGTTCTCAAAGAACTCAAAAGTGAAATTGCTGATCTGCTAACTAAAATATGTAACTTGTCCCTCGGGTCCTCCTCCGTGCCTGAGGACTGGAAAGTGGCAAATGTAACGCCAATCTTCAAAAAGGGATCCAGAGGGGATCCCGGAAATTACAGGCCAGTTAGCTTAACTTCTGTCCCTGGAAAACTGGTAGAAAGTATGATTAAAGCTAGATTAACTAAGCACATAGAAGAACAAGCCTTGTTGAAGCAGAGCCAGCATGGCTTCTGCAAGGGAAAGTCCTGTCTCAGTAACCTATTAGAATTCTTTGAGAGTGTCAACAAGCATATAGATAGAGGTGATCCAGTGGACATAGTGTACTTAGACTTTCAAAAAGCATTTGACAAGGTACCTCACCAAAGGTTTCTGAGGAAGCTTAGCAGTCATGGAATAAGAGGAGAGGTCCTCTTGTGGATAAGGAATTGGTTAAGAAGCAGAAAGCAGAGAGTAGGAATAAACGGACAGTTCTCCCAATGGAGGGCGGTAGAAAGTGGAGTCCCTCAGGGATCTGTATTGGGACCTGTACTTTTCAACTTGTTCATTAATGACCTAGAATTAGGAGTGAGCAGTGAAGTGGCCAAGTTTGCTGACGACACTAAATTGTTCAGGGTTGTTAAAACAAAAAGGGATTGCGAAGAGCTCCAAAAAGACCTCTCCAACCTGAGTGAATGGGCGGAAAAATGGCAAATGCAATTCAATATAAACAAGTGTAAAATTATGCATATTGGAGCAAAAAATCTTAATTTCACATATACGCTCATGGGGTCTGAACTGGCAGTGACCGACCAGGAGAGAGACCTTGGGGTTGTAGTGGACAGCACGATGAAAATGTCGACCCAGTGTGCGGCAGCTGGGAAAAAGGAAAATTCCATGCTAGCGATAATTAGGAAAGGTATTGAAAATAAAACAGCCGATATCATAATGCCGTTGTATAAATCTATGGTGCGGCCGCATTTGGAATACTGTGTGCAGTTCTGGTCGCCTCATCTCAAAAAGGATATTATAGAGTTGGAAAAGGTTCAGAAGAGGGCAACCAGAATGATCAAGGGGATGGAGCGACTCCCTTACGAGGAAAGGTTGCAGCATTTGGGGCTTTTTAGTTTAGAGAAAAGGCGGGTCAGAGGAGACATGATAGAAGTGTATAAAATTATGCATGGCATTGAGAGGGTGGATAGAGAAAGGTTCTTCTCCCTCTCTCATAATACTAGAACTCGTGGACATTCCAAGAAGCTGAATGTTGGAAGATTCAGGACAGACAAAAGGAAGTACTTCTTTACTCAGCGCATAGTTAAACTATGGAATTTGCTCCCACAAGATGCAGTAATGGCCACCAGCTTGGATGGCTTTAAAAGAAGATTAGACAAATTCATGGAGGACAGGGCTATCAATGGCTACTAGCCATGATGGCTGTGCTCTGCCACCCTAGTCAGAGGCAGCATGCTTCTGAAAACCAGTTGCCGGAAGCCTCAGGAGGGGAGAGTGTTCTTGCACTCGGGTCCTGCTTGCGGGCTTCCCCCAGGCACCTGGTTGGCCACTGTGAGAACAGGATGCTGGACTAGATGGGCCACTGGCCTGATCCAGCAGGCTCTTCTTATGTTCTTAATCTGGGGGCCCGGAAAGGTCTGAGCATCTGCTTCACGTGCAGAAGGTCCCAGGTTCAGTCCTCGGGTAGGGCTGAGAGAGCCGCTGCCAGTCAGTGTAGATAATGCTGGGCTAGATGGCTGACTCAGTATAAGGCAGCTTCCTATCCAAGCGGAGCTTTTACAGCTTGGAAAGGCAACGAGCTCCGCCAGTGATTTTCTCCTCCATCGCAACCCAGCACATCTTGGGGCCTTAGGGATCTCCCAAAACCCAACCCTCCCCCAGACCAGGCCTCTGATGGACGGAATTGTCTTCCTAAAACGCCAAAGTGGTTGAAAAGATTCGCCCCACCCAAATAGGCCAAATCAGGAGGGTGATTTGGCACCCCGCATTACTTTAGTTATTTCCTCAGAGCCGCACCACTAAAAATCTGGACCATCATCTCCCCAGTGATTAAGCGTTAGGGGCAAACGCCTGAGACCGTCAGCTGTGCCTTTTCCTGGCCTTTGGGTGTTTTACCCAGAATCCTATGCGTGCCTGCTCAGGAGGATGTCCCATTGAGTTCAATAGGATTGCCTCCTAGGTAAGTGTGTAGAGGACTGTGCCGCCTATAGATTGAAGGAAAGCCGAATCCGGAGGAGCCATTTGGAGCAGAGAAGCTGCAGAGGGGAGAGTGTCCCTCTCCTTTAGCTCAACTGGCCTCTTGCTGCTGTGCAGAGCTCCTACCTGCTCTGGGTGCGAGTGTGTGTGTGTGAAGGAGAGACAGACAGAGAGGTCACACTTTCGGAGCGGGCATGGCATTTCCTCAAACACATGCCCAGTCCCTTCTTTCCTTAACAGCTCCCAACCCGTCTGTGTGGGCTGCTGGAAAGAGCTTTCTTTTAAAGTATCGTTTGCGCAAGGACTAAGCTGGGAAGAGGGGGATGTCTTGCTTGAAACCGAAATGCAGCCGCCGGGAAGCGGGGTCCCCCATCATCAGGGGGAAAGATGAGGGCTCACCACTGATCCGAACCTCTAAGCACTGAAGATGATTCAGGGACGACACACCGGAGCATTAGCCTTAGGGTTAATAATCTGGATACCCTGTTGCCACCCGGATATTAGAGGCACTGCTTGAACGACAGGGGGCAGCTTCATACACGAAGCTTTCCCGATGTGCTGGGGGAGGGGAGAAGATCTAGACGAGTATACCCATGAGGGAGCTGTTAGCAAGTGACCTCTGGGTCTCCACGAATACCCTATAAAAAAGACATGGGGTGATGTTAACTGGTACGGTACACCCGGCGTTGCCCATGTAGCTTCACGCGTGCCTTCCCGTTGGATTCAGCTGGGCTTGTTTTTAGGATCCGTTTGTGAATTTATCCCACTTATCGCAAATACGTGATTGGGTATTTCAATAATTCCTGCTAGCAGTGCTTTTAAAAACTAACAATAACCAGGTAGCACCAGCGCACCCAGACAGCCGCCGGTCAGGCTGAATCAAGATCTGAACCATTTTATCAACTAAACGAATTAGCTGTCAGACCTGTGCCAGATCGGAAAGGATCTAATCCAAGGCGTCCAGTCGGAGGCTCCCTCCCTCTAGTCCTAAAACTTAACTATTTACACACACACACCCTGACGCTGCTGTTGTTTTGTTTCAGTGAATCAATAGAGGGGAGGGGGGAGGGGGGAGGCTAGTGCAGATAAGGCAACCAATCTATCAAGGCGCTTTGATTTTTGGTCCCCACTTTCCGCTTCTGCGTCTCCATCTCAAGGATGAATGAAGCGGCAGGTGGAGCGCCGGAGAATTTCTCCCACCGGCAGTAAACAGCAGCAGCAGCAACAGCAACTACGGCACATTGACAACAAAGCCCATGGAACGCTCCGCGCACTGGCTGCCTTTGATGCCCTCCCTTTGAAATTGACGAGACCCGGCCAGCGCTTTCAAAAGCGTGTGCTGCATACGCATCTCACAAACACAGATTACATATATAATAGGTATGCATTGTACGCACACAAGGTAAAAAATTAGGTATGTTTTAAATAAACTAAAACAATGTTCAAAAGCGTAATGTGAGCTGCTACCTGTAATCTAACACTCAGCAGCTTCTAAAGATCGCACATTTTGGGCCCCAATCTAGCACGCTTGCCTCTTCGGCACCTTCCATGTACTCCAGTTAGGTGTGTGCAGGAGAAAGGGACTTCCCCGCAGAATGGACGTTTAATTAAAAAAAAATACTGTGAGTAAAATTTTCTCCTGCCTCTTTATTATTTGCAAAAGCTTCTAAATGGATTAGTGGCGCCGTGTATACAATAGTGAAAAGCATTTGCCCTGCTTCAAGGACAACAGAATGCAGCATCTTGTCTCTTGATCAATCTGGCCTCCATTCCAGATCTTTCTGGAAAAAGCAGAAACCCTCGATGGAAACAGGCGGAAGGGCACATCCCACAAGAATTCTCTTGCGCACCTCCCAGCTACTTCAGTGGGGTGTGCGCAGAAGAAATCCCGTGGATTGTGCCCGAATGCTCGGGGTGCAAAGTAGTAAAATAAAATGAAATATGCAGCCAGGTGTTTTTTTTAATGTGAGTCTCATTTCTCAGTTAAGTGTGCGTAAGTCTGGGCTCTCCTTCTGACAACCCACTCTGAAGTCTATTCAGCTGGTCGGGACACGTAAGAGTTCAGGGCGCTTCTGCTTACTGACAGACACCCCGGGAATCCAGAGACTCCGGCCAAGTCTAGTAGACAGATTTAACCCCCACCCCTTTAAAATGCGAGCTCAATCCGTCTCCCATAATACTCCTCAGTAAGCTATCCTAAAGACAAAAGAGACCCCGGGTTCCGTTTCTAACAGAGCTCCTGTAGACGCACGCAACCCCTTCATTTGTTTGTTTCAGCCAAAAGATCACAACAAGCCCAGGCAGAAAAGGTTCCGGAGCAGAACAGTGGTGAATTGGGGTGTGTGTGTGGTTAAATCTGGTATTTTTTACCAGATTTTGCCCGCGATCTTCAGACTGAACAATCTGAAGCGTTCAACCCTAGCAATTACTCTGAACTCCTTGTGGGTGACAGAATAGGACAGGGAGATCATAAATATTCAAGGCTGACTTTGGGAGTCTCTCAATATTTGACGCTTCCCGACCCCATCTCTCTATATTCCCCACACACACTCCCAGGTACAGAGTTAATCCCGATTTCGGTGCACATGGAAGGAAAACTTTGCCCGGAGGCATCCGGTCTACATAATCGAAATGCTGACTTGCTCCATGAAATATATGCCACGAGTCTGCCAGTTTCAGGACGCAAGGCACTAAAAGCACAACTGTCCAGCCGGCTGCTCCCCTCCCAAACTGGAAAAAAAGTGTGTGATCGTTTCTAAACGTGATTCTAACGGTGCCTGTTCCCAAAGTCACTTGATCCAAATTAAGTTACTCCTTATCACCCTTTAGCCACCTGCTCTTGCGTTTCAGTCACAGGCAAGCTGGGTTAAGCAACGGGTTCCTTCCCTTTCAATCATGATTTCTTATCCGTTGAACGAACAACAACAAAAATCCCTCAGTCCACGTTTTTTGTGTGACTGGGCGAACGAGGGGGGCCGAGAGAGAGAGATGTTCCGCGTTAACCTACAGCCCAAAAGGCTTAAAAGCACGGTCGTTTCCCACCAGTAGAGATTTTTTAAAAAGAAACACCCTCCGTGATCGATTCCTCAACGCGCGCTCTCTCGCTAGGGAGTAAAAGGTGATTGACCACAACTGGTCTTAGCACTTCCGAGTTAATATGCTTAATACGATCGAGCTGTTTGGCTAAGAGCGTTTACTTGGGAGTAGGCCCCACTGAACACAACAGGGACTGTTTCCCAAGCCTTAGAGGGGGCACCTACTACTGGCCTGGGTGTGGAAAAGATCATCCGCCTCTCCCCGCCCCTTCCCAAACTATTTTTGAAAAGTAAACTTCGGGGGCTGAAGCCGAGGAACGGCCTGGAACGGGAAGGGCGACTGATTAACCCTTTCCCCTCTGCCCCCTCGCTCTTCCCTACTTCCTTTTTATTTGGTCAGCTCAAATGCCTTTCAGGGACTTTCTGGTGGGCTTCAGTGCCGGCACTAGTTCAAAACTACTGGAAGGAAAGGCAGGATATAAATCTAATAATAAGTCAATCAATGCATAAAATAAAACTAATCTGGCGGATTATTATCCAAATAAACGACACGTCGGCCTTGCGAACACGGCTCCATCGGTTGGAATTAAATGCCTGGCGTGGGGGTGATTAGAAAAAGACAGCAAACCAACAAGGGAGTCAAAACCGTGGGGCATGATCCAGCCAAAGTTTACACTGCTTTCAAAAAGAGAGTTAAAGGGGTCTTTCATCCTCCTCCATTAGACTAAATAGGCTATTAAAATAAACTGTGCCTTCAACTTGTCTATAACTTTTTATTTATTTATTTATTTAGGATTTATACTCCGCCTTTCAATACAATTGTCAGAGCGACTTACAATAAAATAGTTGAAACACGATAAAGCTATTTAGAAAAGACTGCAATGAAATATTTAACTGGATAAAATCTGAGCAAAGTGAGGGAGGAGACAGATAAATGTTTGCTTGTAGACCTCAGTCTTCAACAATCCAGTTACAAATTAAGGTTACTCCCCTTCTCTCTGCGCAGAATCAGAATAAAGGTAAAGTGATTTGACAGCTATTCAGTCCTATATTGAATTCCACGTTTTGGAAGTAAATCCCACTTGGGTGTAACTGTACCCGCTTAAGGATGGGGGTGTAATAAAATTTATTCTAATACATTTAACAAGAATAATATAATCGAATAAAAATTATTGTAAAAAAAAACAAGAATAATATAATCTAACTGTAGTTTATATAATATACATTTGCAGCAGCACCGGCTGGCATGAAGATACACACACAACCCGTTTTTCTGCATGGGATAAATATCAAAACTCAGTTATATATAATTAATCCCCTTTCTGCTGTTTCCCGAATATTGATTTTCGCCATCTCTGTCTCCTTCGTTAGGGTTGTCACCCCTACTGAATGGACTCCATCCCAGGAAAGTTCAGGCCACACCTTGATAGTCTTTAAGGTGCCACAGGGCTCTTGGTGGGTTTTTTTTTACTCACAGACCTTTAGTTCCCGTTATCCCACTTCTCTGACGGTCATTTGCAACTGTCTGCAATTGAAAGTTGATCTTGCAAAGCGGCAAAGACAGACCCAGCGATAAGACCATTGCTTTTGATTCAGACCAACTCGCAGGATGCAAACTTTAGAGTTAGACAGAACTCTTCATCATGCTGGACGTTCCAGAACTTAAAGATGGGGAAGAGATCGTTTCTTCCTCTCTGTCAAACGTGGTGTTTGCCCGATTTTAAATCCCTCCTCTTGTTTAGTCTCTAATTGAAAGTATTGACACCCTCCCCAATCTGGTTGTCCTCAGAATGATCCTCCAGCTATATGGAAGGTGTTGGTCTAGAGGTGCTGACTGCCTCTTGCCCGGCAGATTGTCTAATGACGTAGCAACCATTTGGGAATGCATTGGCAGTTCGCTGGTTCTACTCGCTAGGTGAGGTGGGCTAAACTGTAAACGTTCACCTGGGAGTAAATTCCACTGAAAACAACGAGGCTTGCTCCTGAGTGGAGATGCATAGAATTGCGCGCTCGTAATTGACCTAAACAATTCTACTGGCTCCTTTTTATTATAGCCAACTCAGACCCATTGACATGAACAGATCAAAGTGAATCGCGTGCATGAATGTCGGTGAGTCTACTTTGTGTAGTGTTTAATTGGTTGCAATCCGTTTGCTTAAACGTGAAGGAAGGGGCAGGACGTGGTAGTTCCAGCCTTTTTTCTCGATTACCTTGCTAGAGAGTTACCGTTACAGCAAATCACAACATATGATGGGCCGTTGATTGAATTTGAAACACTGGGGAATTCGAGCACTTCAATTGCTCTGACTGAAGTGGCAGACATCCTTTGATACGCTGGGGTTTTTTAATGGCAGCATGCGCGAGTTGTTTGCTCAGAAGAAAGCACGAGCAAATACATAAATGCGCTGCAGACCGTATGTGTGGGATCCACATTTTAAGGATAGCCCCTCCCTCCCTCCCCCTCTCCCCCCTCTCTCTCCCTCCCCCCTTCCCCCCCTCTCCCTCCCTCCCTCCCCCCTCCCTCTCCCTCCCTCCCTCCCTCTCGTATGTGTGTCCACGTCCTAGAGAAAGCCTTTGAACTTTGCTGAGAAGCGGCAATGAAACGCCTCCTGCAGTAACATCGAAAGTGGCCTTCAGTGGCGGCATCAGAAAATATCTATATACATCTATAATAAATATTTAAGTTTTGTGGTGACAAAGTATATTTCTGAGACGGGTCTTTGTCCCACGTGTTAGATTTCTTGAACAAATAAAAACATAGGAGAGCAGGCCATGGTATATCGTGTAGTGGTTAGAGCCGCCTTTCCCAACCAGTGTGCCTCCAGATGTTGTTGGACCATGTGATGTTCCTGCTTATAGTGTAAATATGGTAAGTGCTGTTTATATAGAAGACATATGGTAAGTGGAGTGAAAGAGGAGGGGGGAGTATATGAGCAGTAGAATGCTGGATGATTGGCTGAGCGTTTGAATGGCTGGGAGTATAAATGGAAGAATGACAGTTGAATCTGGGTGGATGTTGGGAGTGTGGAGAAAGAGGTGTTTGAGGGTGGAGGTCAGGAGTGTGGAGAAAGAGGGAGTTGGAGTTCTGATTAATAATAAGTCAAGTACAAAACAGGAATAGATGAAACCATACGCTTGTGAAACATTCTAAAACTAATCTTATTTCTGATTTATATTTAATAAATACTTATTTGGTTTACCAAAGGCCTGATCCTTGGCTGGGGGATATACATACCAGAAGGGAGGGCAAGGTAATTACCAAGGCTGAACAGAAACAGTATCTAATGGTGGCAGCGGTGAAGGGAGGAATAATAACAATTCAAGTATCCAGAGCAACCCAGAGTTGTATGCGTTATCTATAAAGATACAAGGGGGTTGGGAACAGCATAAGCACGCAGTCACAAAAGTAACCAGCTAGAGAGAGACAAAGGCAAAGTCTCTGGGAGTATTGGTTATAGGACGTGACTGGTGGTGCTGCCTAGCAGGGGGATCTAGTGAGATCTGTGCTAGAGCGGAGTGAGAAACCATATAAAGGACGGCCCGGACTGGTGGTATCCCTGGTGGTGCTTAGTGAAAGGCAGTAGCCACAAGCAGGTGGGAACCTGACAGGGAGAACCAGGGGAGGACGTCACAGACCACAACTCCCATCAGCCTCAGCCAGCATTGCCAATGGTCAGGAAAGATGGGGATTGTGGTCCAACAACATCTGGAGGCACACTGGTTGGGAAAGGCTGGGTTAGAGTGTCGGACTAGGATCTGGGAGAGCAGGGTTGAAATCCCCTCTTGGCCAAGAAGCTCGCTGGGTGACCTTGGGTCAATCACAATCTCTCAGCCTGACCTACCTCATAGGCTTGTTGCGGGGATAAAATGGGGGTAGGGAAAAGCCATGTAAGCCACCTTAGAGGAAATGAATGAAATGAAGGTGCTGGAGGGGCGCTTGCCCCCTTCGTCGACCCCTTTCTGGTGCCGCCAATGCATCCGCTCTAGTGGCACCCCCTCCCTCCCTGTTGAATTTCAGAGGGAGCGATCTCGGCAGATGAGTTGGCAGGGGAAAGCGCCTCTCTCGCTCTCTCCCTGCGCCCGGACCACCTGTGTGAATGCCACCTGCTGGACGGCCGAGCTGCCTCCTTCCCTGCCTGCCTGCCTGCCAGCCACGCCCCTCCTCCCTCCCCCGCCCCGTCCAGCAGATTCCCTCACCAGTGGCTTGTCAACCCTCCTCTTCGCAGATCCCTTCCCGCAGGACTGGCGACTTGGAAAGATTCACTTGTGCCGACGCTCGGAGGGAGCCCGGACGGCTGGGGCTTGCCTGCGGAGGAGGGTGAGAGGCCTGGGGAAAAAGCAGCAGGAGGCCGCCTCTGCCCCCATCCTAAGCGGCACCATGCCCAGGTCCTTCCTGGTGAAGAGCAAGAAGGCTCACAGCTACCACCAGCCCCGCGCCCCCGACGGGGAGTACAGCCTCAGCCTGGAAAGCGTCCTGGCTCAGATCTGTGCAGGTGAGAGGAGCCACATGATCCTTCGGAGTCTCAGGGCCCCTACGGGGTGGGTGTCAATTTTTAGGAACTTTTAAACGAAAAAGGAATAATTAAATATATTACAGGTTTTTTTCCTGCCCCCCTACTTTTTTGTGCCCCGCCCCCGAACGTTTAGACCAGCCACGGGCCTGTGGAGTCTCCCCTCCGGCCCTCCTTGCGGATCCCGCTTCCCTCGAAGGCGCCCACAGGCAGGGGGTGGTTAGGGTCAAATATGCTGGGTCTCTTTCAAGCCCTGGTTTGGGGGAGGGGCAGGAGAAGGGAAGACCCTGGTGTTGGTTCTAGGCAAATGAATAGGAAGCATGAGAGGTTTCAATGTTATGCGTGATATGTGTGTGTGTTTGTTACCACGGATTAGCTGCCTTTTAACGCGCTTGACCCACGAGTAGAAAGTCAGTTTTGGGACAGGTTCTGCCTGTCTGTTTTTCTTTCTCTTCCTTTCCCTTCGGCGTGTTTTATAGGAATCCCGTGGGGGGGGGCGTACAAGAATCGATCTAACGAGGGATTAATGGGGGGAGTGGAAACCAGCGTTCACAGAGACCATTTTCTTTCTGTCCCCCTCGCCCCCAGACACTAAGGTTACGGGGGAGATGAATCTGGGCCTGTCTGAACCGAAGCCCCCCCCGGGCCGCTTCTCCCCGGAATCTCAGCTGCCCGACGGGGCGGACGGGGCCTCTGAGTCAGCTCCCAGCTGCGAAGGCAGCGTGTGCGATAGAGCCGCAGAGCTGGAGGATTTCTGGAGACCGCCCTCTCCCTCGGCTTCGCCAGGTAGGGACTTGAAGGGGTAAGTGGGTGAGTGTTTCTAGGCTGGCACTGTGGCTGCTTTGGATAGCACTTTAGGTTTGGATACGCCTAGGTACAATCCTGTAAATCTCATGGAGTTCAACAGGGTTTACTCCCAGATACGTGTGTAGAGGATCAGGATCCTAGCTTTAAACTTGAGCCCTGTGTATTTGTTTATCGCCCTTTTCTAAATTACTTCCTAGATATTCCAATTGGCCCACGTTGATACACACACATACAAAATAAATCCATGAATATTTCCTTGAAGGGAAAATGCATGTTTTGCTTTTTGGATGTTCAATTCTTTGCAGCGCTAATCAAACAAAATTTCACATGAGGTTTTTCCCCCCCCCTCCCTCTTAAAGAAGGGAGGAGGAATCGCAAAACAACCTTGCTCTTTCTAATCCAAATTGTACCAGTCAGAAAACAAAAAGGCTTCCTATTACCTTTCTCAAATTTAGCGAGGGGTGGATTAGGAACATTCAGGCTCAAAATAAAATGAGCTGAACCCTCTGAATTTTCCAGTGGGGATTTTTAGACCAAACTAGATGTGAGCAATGCCTCATTTTAAAAAAATTAAAAGGGGGACTATACAAGCAGGCAGAAGTCGAGTGAGATCACCTGATCTGGATTAGTCAGGGACCCCCTCCCGCTTCCCAATATGATAACACTTTGCCTAAGGGAAGTGGTGATCAAGAGAAGCCCCCCTCCCCCCGAAAAACCCGATATAATCGCTCAGATTGGGAGAGGAAACAAAGCCAGTGCATTGAATATCGGAACAGACATTAGGATCCGACTTTGGGGTCAGAAGTCCAGAGCTCTGCTCAGCTGAATGAGCTCCCAGATGCAGCAGGGCTGGCTTACATTTATTATTATTGTTGTTGTTGTTGTTGTTGTTGTTATTATTAACCGCTTCATGTTTCAAATAAATATCTGAGCGGCAGGTAAGTGAGGTAATATCACCTGAAGAGGCACCTCTTTACTCTAGCCTTTGACACCTTTTTATCATCCACCCTATTTTATGATGTTTGTGATTTTAAGTTTTTTTAAAATTGTTTTTTAAGATATATTTTAAACTGCTGTAACCTGCCCTGGGACCTCAGAGTGAAGGGCAGATAATAAATTAAAATAAACAGCCAAATTTTTACAAAAAGGTCTTAGACCAGATTCAGGGTTGCATCCCCTTCAATTCTGCTCAGAGTAGACCAATTGAAATGAAGGTACCTAAGCTCCCAGGCTATGATCTGAAAGCATATGAGGCCACCAGCTGCTGAAGCTAAGCAGGTCTGGGTCTGGTCAGTGCCTGGATGGGAGACCGCCTGGGACCTGCACGGATGCTCCCTTGGGTTCCTTAAGGCGGGGTATAAATGGAAACAAAACTTGAAACAGTTAGTCATGGCCGTTCGTTTCAATGGGCCACTCTAGAATACAACCCGGAGACCACCGTTATCTAATTGCACCAATGGGAGACACAGGCTTTCCAGGGGACATGCTTCGAAGATGCTCTAGGCACCGGAAACCCAGTGAAGAAAGACACGTGTACATTGGTGGGGTGTGTGTGTGTGTGTGGGGGGGTGTCTTAATCTAATTAGCCGAAGCGCTTGCTCGCTTCCTTTCCCTTCGATCGGGGCCCGCGCAGAGCCCCGTGGTCCTTCTGGCGACACCTCGAGAGCAGCCTGGGGCTGCCTTCCCCTTCCCCTTTGATGTGGTCGGACCCGAGAGGAAGCTCAGCTCAGTCAGTAGCGTCGCGTTGAAAAATTCACCCCTGGCGATTTAGAGCCATTGGTTGCTGGCGACTTTATTTTATGTTTTTCGTATGAAACAAGTAAAAAGAAAGGGCGTGGGGGTGAAGGGGGGGTTGAACGTCTCCAGTTGAAAAGCTTTGCTGAGGGTGGGGGAACGCTAACAGCAGAATAGGAAGAGCGCTTGCCCGCAAACAAAGCGAGGAACTAGCCGGCTGAAAAGCAAGTCCTCAGAAGAATTGGGGTGTTTAAAAATAAAAATTACATCCCCGAAGGCCTCCAAAATTGTTACTAAATAATTATCCCAGGAAGAAATAAATGCAAGAGAAGAACATAAATAAGGGGGGGAAACCCTTCACAAAGCAGTTGCATTCTCATCAGGTCGGGGGCTTCTGAGAAATGCAAGGAAAGTGATTGTTGCTTGGACGGATAAGATGGTCCTATGAAATAGGGCTGATAAAGGAAAGGACGCTTATAAGTCTCCTCTTCCGCATCTTGCCTGCCTCCCTAGACATCCCACCCCTCAAATCATCTGTTTCATAGGCTACAATATGTGCAGGCGAGATCTCCTCTTGTGCAACATTTCTGCGACAACACTGCAAGCAGTCCCAATGCCAACGACCATCACACCAGCTTCAGCTGCCTGCCTAGCTCATGACATGTATGAGCAGCAGTATATTTCCAGGCTGCAATCCTATGCACGTTTTACCTGGGAGTAAGCTCCGTTGGACGGTGTGTGTGTGTTTCTAAGTAAACTTGCCCAGATTTTGATGTGTAATATATATAGATATATATAGATATATTGCTATATATAGATATAGATATATTGCTATATATAGTGCTTTTGTTTGCTGCCCTGGGGTACTACTGGGAGGAAAGGTGGGATATAAATAAATAAATATGCATGCTGTGGAAGGTGGTATACCTGCTCCTCCTGCCATTTTATCATCACATTGAGCCTGTGAGGTAGGTTAGGCTCAGTGACATTTATTTAATTATTGAACAAAATTTACATACTGTTTGATTGTAAACAGAACCTCTAAGTGTCATATATAACATTAAAATTATCAATAAAAGACAAAGTTACAAACAGGTATTTACAATTTCAAAAGAAGAGTCTGGCTGTTGAATCAGGCCAGCGGCCCATCTAGTCCAGCATCCTATTTACACAGTGGCCAGCTAGATGCCTATGGAAGCCCACCATCAGGATCTGGCCGCAGCCGCATCTTCCCCCTCTGCAGTTTCCACCAAGTGGCATTCAGAAGCATACTGCCTGTACTGGTTGTGCCACTACTTGTTATAATACTGGTTATAACAATACTGTACTCTCTTTGTCAGGGATGGAGTATGACAAGGAATCTCTTGTACAGTAGTGGAAAGGGGATCCTAGGATGGAGTGGGGTTAGGGTTAAAAAAAGCTGGTTCTGTCTTTTTTGTGATTTTGCAAAGGAACGTGGAGAGAGTCAGGAGAGGGACTAGCAGAGTCATCCCACGGCCTGTTGGATCCTTCAGGTGTAGCTCTTCCGACCTCTCTCTTTACCCCAAGCTGTGCTCTGGTGGTCTTCCTCCAACCCTGTAAGCTACAGTACATTGGAAATGGGTAGTCTGTGGCCCTCCGGAGGTTGCTGGACTGCATCTCCCATGATCCTCCCTCAACCATTAGCCATCCTGGCTGAGGCTGCTGGGAGTTGGAGTCCAGCATCACCTGCAGGCCACAGGTTCCGCTTTCCTGCTCTACATCCTCTCCATTGGTTTGCACTGCACATCTCTAGGCTTAATCCCCCCCCCAACCAATTTGCTGGGGCTTTATTTGGCATTGGCTAAAGAAGCTTAACATTTGGCCCTTTTGACAAAAAGCCAAAAATAAAACAGTTCTTTTAGACGTTTTATGTAGTGTTTGTTTTCCGTTTTGGCCAGAAACGGAAATTGCTGACAACATTTCCACTAATGAATCGACATTGTGGTGAAAGCTGAGAATAGTAAAGATGTCACCTTCTTTCTTCAACAGAAGAGATTGGGTTGGAGGGAGGTCATATCTTACCAAGGTGGGTGTTGTAAAGTATAGACTAGCATGGTCTGATAAAATGAGACACTAAGAAGGGACATACGATAACTTTAAAAAACAAAATAGAGTTGACCCAAGATGTTGTTTCTTCAGGCAGAATATCCAAAGTACTCACTTTAGAGGTAAAAATATAAAAATTAATTAAATTAGCCCCTTTAACTATACCCCAAGACCTGCCACTGAGCCCAACACTTCCTCATCCAACCTAGCTGCCCCAGATTTTATTGTACCAGTTTATTTATGGAAGAGCATCACAGTGCCCCAAACACTCCCTTACCAGTGCTCAAAGCTCAGTTTTAAACATATACACACATATCTTTGCTAGCTTCAATGACCAAAATGGGACCCAGTGGGTGATCTGGGAAAGCCAATTCATTGCTGAAGCTTAGCAGTTATGGATGAGATCATTCCCTGCATGGGATGTCACTGAGAACCCCAGCATAAGTGAGTGAGAGATAAACATCCCCCCCCAAAACTGTCAAAGCAGAGTATAAAGCTAAGGTTATAAGAAACATTTTTTAAAAAACCTACTGGCACAATCCATTAATGTCCCCCATCCCACCCTGTTCTGTTAAATGTTGCTCTATTCACTGGTGCTTAAAGTTTTGATTTCATTTTTAAAAAAACATTTCCACAAACAATTTTGTTTTAAAAAAATGTTGTTTTACACTCTCCTGTACTTGCAGAAAGTGCTTTATTAACCTATTATTGTGGGATACATATACTTCTGTTGTTTTTCTTAACAAACTTTTTTTGTTATTAGTAGACTTCATCTGTTTTCATTTCCCTCTGTATTAAAACATGGATTATTATTTATTATTGGATTATCTGTTTGATAAGTAATAACTCAGGAGTTAGTTGTTAAGTTTCTTTTAAAATTATTGTTCTATTGTAACATTTTATCTTGTATTTTTCTTTTGATTGTTATGTGTGTGAGAGTTTTTTGTAAAAAAGTCCCCTGCTAAAGCTAAAATAATACATTGAGGTGGGGGGAGAGAATACTTAAAAACACAGTTAGATGTATCTGAAACCAATCATCTAAAACATGAAATGGAGTCATGTAACATCTGATGTCTTACGTGATTACATTTCATGTAAAATGTATGAAACTGGATTACTGTTTATAATTCAGGAATGGTATCTGAAATCTATAAGAAGCCCCAATATTAGTACTGATTGGGTCTTTTTCCTTTAACACAAAACAATATTGCAGGTAAAAAACTTAATGGCTTAGCACCTCCATATCTTAATTTCTGCATCATCAGCACAAGCAGATATTTTCTTGTTAAAATTAGAGTTTTCCTCATGTTTGGGTCACAGACAGGCACAGTTAGACCCTAATTCTTTGGATGTACAGCATTTCGTCCCATTTCCTTTTCACTTTAATTGGGGTCTATCAGACACTGACACTTCAATAAAATCCTAGTTTTTTTCTTCTTGCAGACCAAGAACAGAGGGTGACAGAAATGTCTGCAAAATTTTTAGCAGGTGCCATTAGAATAAGATCTATAATGGTACCTTGAGTTTTAATCTGTTACAATTCCTTTTTTATTAGTTGTTAGTTCTACTTATCCATCTCTCTTATGTTGGATTGTGGATTTATCAGTTTTACTGATTGGTATCTTATAGAAATGTTAGAATCCTAGCAGGAAATCTGATTAAGCGGTATATTTGATTTTTATTGCTTTTATTGTATACATTTCAATAGCAATTGCAATGGCTTGTAGCTAATGCAAATAAAGGATTTGATTTGATTGAAATCCTCGTTTTAAAAAAAATATCACAGGGTTGAAGGGGGCTGAAACATTACAGAACAACTGACCCTCTGATTTAATGTAATAACATCCCTTACTGTTTTTTCGATGTAAAAAAACTTCCCTTACAATTGGGGAATACATAAAGGATGAAGTGGCATAGGTTAGGTAAAAAATATTATCCCATATTATTGTTTGTATTCTTCTTGGAGTAAAGTATAATCCCAATGGGTATGATGTGTTATAACCCCAATGTGTATCTTGAAGAACATAAAATTGCCAAAACCAGTCAATGCTATTTAACTAGGGTGGCACTGATATGTTGGGGGGAGAGCAGAGGATTCTTGCTGCAGGAGGATACACTTTTTGTTTTTAGCTAGAGCTGGATGTGCACTCACTAATGACACCCCACTAACTGGTGATAAGTGCTTAGAAAAAAAATAACATCTATAACAGAAGCACAATAAGACAACTGGTGCCGCATTCACACCATACATTTATTTCACTATTATTCCACTTTAAACAGTCATGGCTTCCCTCAAAGTATCCTAGGAAGGGTAGTTTGTGAAGTGTGCTGAGAGTTGTTAAGAGACCCCTATTCCCCTCACAGAATTCTCAGAGTAGTTTAACAATCAGTCCCTCTTCCCAGAGAACTCTGGGAACTGTAGTTCTGTGAGGGGCATAGGGGTCACCTAACAACTCTCAGCACCCTTCACAAACTACACTTTCCAGGATTCTTTGGGGAAAGCCCTGACTATTTAAAATGGAATAGTAATGGAATAAATGTATGGTGTGAATGTGGTCTGGATCTTGTGTCATAATTGCTGTATGTTTATTTCACTAATATATCACTGATCATGAAACAGGCAGGCTCTTGTAGGATCACAGAATAAGAAACTCAGAATAAGCCAGGCAATGCCATTACTGGGCCGATTAATATTTAAAATGATGAAAGTAATTTTTTTGTGAGATAAAGATGACTTTGATGTCATATTAGAAGCAAAATGCAGCCATCCAAACAGGGCCCTGTTTATAAAATTAGCCTCAAATGCTCAAGCTTCCCTGGCTGATGTTGCAGATGGGAGGTTGACCATGCCATCTATGTGTGTCTGATCAGAAATAAATCCAATTGAGTTCAATGGGACTTTTCCCCAAGTCGGTATGCATTAGCGACTCGCCCAAGGACCATCTGGTGATGGGTGGGTTATACATAAATATATGGATTGCAATCTGAATGAATATAGGATTGCAGCCTGAGAATCCTTCTCGTTCAAATAAACTATCTGTAGGAGGAATGTTAGCATTTAAAGGAGAAAGATCATCCTGGCCTTCTCAGTGACCTTCTAGTTTTCAACCTGTAGGGAATTGGTTTCATGGTAGAACAAAGAAAACATGCAACCCTTTGCCTCACCTGCCGCTTAAAGTGCTACAGTGTAGGAAAAGTTTTACCTCTTGATTTGGCTGAAGTTGGCCATAAATAAGGATGCTTTAAAAGCACACTATGCCTTAAGATAGCTATAACTACTGAGCTGCTACTGGTATCTTTTTGTACAAACGTGTATTTTCTTCCATGCTGTGACCTGATAATTTAGCTTAGCATTTTCACTCTCACTGATTTGGGGAGTTATACACCTAGCACTCCTTTTTCTCCCAGTGGTTTCGAGTATCTAAAACATCTTACTTTATCTGCCAATTTGTACCTTACGATCTGCAGGGAAAGCCTTTCTTGTGGTCTTGCTGATAGAACAGGGCCTTTACTGTGGTAGTCCCTCATTTGTGAAACTCTCTTCTCCTGAAAATATGTCAGACATCCTCAACATGGAGTTTTCATTGGCAACTTAAGATGTACTTGTTGACCTGGGCTTTGGAGACATCCTGATATAGGGCTAGAGTTTGTCTTGCTTTGCTTTGCCTGTCATTGTCTTGTTGATGTTACTTGGAGTTTACATTCTTGGGTTTATAGTTTTGTCCCCCTGTGTTAGCGATCTACTGATATTTATTGTATTTGTTTTTATCATGAATTGTGAACTGTCCTGCAATCTTTATCAGTGAAGGGCTATCTATACAGGGGTGGGGAGGGGGGATAAACAAATCTGATGTTACTGAAGGCATCAATTATGCAAATCCTCAGACCGTCTCCAAAATGAGATCTGCTTCTCATGTTCTGTTTTTCAAAACAATACTCCTAATCACTCACATATCTTAAAAATGGAGGAAATGATTCACTTGTGAATGATTGTGCAGTCAAGCAGTTTTGCGATGAGACCTGGCAACAACAGAACCAGTGTTCACTGGTTTTGTCTCAGAAGTAAGGACAAAGTAGAGAATTATCCTTTAATTTCAAATATTTAAGAATTCGAGTATGCATTTTAAAGCGGTGTTTTTTGAATGGAGAGCTACCAAACTTGTGAAAAACATCTGTAGATTCCCAAATGAGTGGGCTGTTATGAAGTTGCTGTTTAAATGCATGACTAGGAGAGTTTCTTGTTATCTATTCTGTTTGCAGGAGGGCTTGCTTCTTATTATTGCATGTTAATTCTGAGAGAACTTTTAGGCTAATGAGAATATAACTCTATTATCATCCATTTGCACTTATTTCAAAGAGTAGATAAATGAGAGGGAGTGCTTCTGTGTAATGTGAGTAGTGGCCCTCAGTGATGGTGGATGCTTCCAGACAGGAGTTTAGTATGACATTGGTGCTGCTCATGCACAAAAGGCTTTTGGCGCTGGCCACACAATGATGTCATCATCAAAATGCCAGCCCCTAGTTTTTCTGGTTTAATTCAGATTTATTCATTCCATGGAAATGCTGATTAAATTAAAACAGCCCATTAAATCCGCAGTTACTGCTGGTTGTGGAAGCCTAGCAGTTTTTGTTGGCTGGGTGGGTGGTTTGTCCTGTGTGTGGTGATTGATGTTTTGGAGGGTGGCCTCTATCAGCACCCCCTTACTTCCACTTGTTCCTCACCTGAGCACAGCCTAGCCATTTTCTTTCCAGCAGCCCAAATAAGCCTAGCCTGCCCTGTTTCCACCAATTGTCTTTTGCAGAAGGTAAGGTTCGAATTTCAGCAACCTGGTTCAGAGCAGCTGTTCTCTTGTCTCCACACAGTATATGTGGGACAGTACTTACATCAATAATATATACATCAGTATAGTAGTAGTAGTGATGATGATGATACATGTATCATAAATACATCTGTCAGGAATACATATTTGTATGTATTGGGGGTGATCTAATACATACATGTATGTTTCAGTAATACATACATTAGTAATAATAATAATACCGAGGTCTTGCGCAAGCCTTAGTCAGGTAAATATCAATCTTGGGCAAGACCTCTGTATTAAACTTTTTTTTAAAAAAAATCAAATGGTATCCTCACCCCCCCATCCCCCAAAAAGCACAAAACTCAATTCTGCACATTGTGAAACATTATAATTAGTAATGTTTACAGTTCCATTTTTGATCACTTTCTGGGAAAGCGTTTTTTTAAAGATACATTTGTACAAGTAATAATAATACCTGTGTACATGGCCAGAAAAAGTAGTGAAGGGTAAGGAAGGAGTGATTGAGGGGAGGGACAAAAACCTGAGTCAGATACATTCCATCAAGCTCTGCCCACTAGTGTGGATGGCAAGTGTTGGTATGGCAATGAATATCATGACTGAAAAAAGCAGGAGTGTGTGGATGCTCATGTGCCAATTGTGCACTAAGTAAAATGGAAGCTGAACAACCGATTTGCAAGATAACACTCCTGTCTGGAAGCACCTTCTATATCATAGATTCAATATAACAAATAGCTTGAGTGTTTGTGCTTTGTGAAACCTTAGTGTGGCGGCACCTACCCTGTGGAATTCCCTACCCTTAAATATTAGGCAGGCACCATCTCTGCTATCTTTTTGGTGCCTATTGAAGACCTTCCTCTTTCAACAAGCCTTTTAAGTTGAGACCTTATCCCAGTTTGTGTCTGTGTTGGAATTGCTTTTTAATATGTTTTTAAACCTTTTTTTAAAAAACCAATATGTTTTTAACTTTTTTTATTTTATAGATGTCTTGAAAGCTTTTTTAAAAAATGGTTTTAAATATGTTTTGTTTTAATGTATTTTAAAGTCTGTTTTTTGATATTTTGAAGTGTTTTTAGTGCTTTTGTTTGCCGCCCTGGGCTCCTGCTGGGAGGAAGGATGGGATACAAATCAAATAATAAATAAATAAATAAACCTGTGAACTGGCTTCGCTCAATTTGTGTCTCAACAGCTTCTGAGCGCTCCATCTGCCCCTCCTTAGATGAGCCTTCCCCCTTCTCGGTGCCCTTGAAACCCTATACATGGAGTAGCCTTGGAAATTCTGAGCTGAGACATTTGGTACAGAGCTACAGGCCATGCCCAGCTCTGGAACATAGCTCATCTCTTGGTCTCTTCTGTGAGCGGGGATCTGAGTCCACTCTCTATGGATCACAGCGCAGCTCAGCACTGGGACTCTATGGTGACTTTGGCTCTCCTGGACTCTTTGAGCGACCAGCAGCAACCCCTGGAATCTATGTGGAGGCCCCACCTGGACTCCAACAGGACAAGAGTGCAAATGGCATCAAATTGGAATCGGAGCTCCTCTGTCGCCCCCTGTTGATCAGCACTGGTTCCTACAAGTGTGTCAAATGCAGCAAGGTATGGACCATGTTCTATGACCCTTCAGGAATCTTATTCTGTTCCACCCTAGCCCACTCAGTCAGCAGGGTTTATGCAGAGATGGCAAGGTGTGTGGAGCAAAGGTTGGTCAAGGCAGAGGCACTGGCAGGCCCCACTTTATTGTTTAGATCACAGGTGTCTGACTATGGTGGGGTGTGGGAGTCAGAAGATGTCACATAACTTGCCCTGGGCTGGCCTATTAATTGTTGAGGTTGCTTTACTGGCCCAATATGTCAGCTGCCTGATTTCCACTGTGGTCAAGCAGATGCCTATGGGAAGCCCAAAAGCAGGACAGGAAGGCAATGGTCCTCTTCCACTTTTGTTCCTCAGCAACTGATATTCAGAGGCCTGCTGTCTCTGATCCTGAACATCCATACAGCCAACATTGACCAGTAGCCATCATAGCCATTGTTGACTAATAAATTATCATAAAATTATTTTTGTTGTCTGCCTTTCACCTGAAATGTGGATCCCAAGGCGAATTACATAGATTTAAAAATACAAACCATACATAAAACCATACAGAGGCTAGTAGCCTCTTGCAGGTCTGATTGGACTTCTTACAATGTTTAGTCATTATACTTGTAGTTTTGTAACATTTCTAATCCTTGCTTTTCTCACAGAGACTCTAAACCATTGAAAGTATTTCTAATCAATCAATATAGGCAATTTTAACAAATCCTGCTACATATGACCATGAATGGCTTACTACAATGAATGTCAGAATAAAACCATCATTTTTTTAAAAAAAACTGTGGCTAAAATAAAATATCCTAACAACCTACAAAGCAACATCAAATAAATATGCTAACAGAGCAAACAGCATAAATTATCACAGCAGACCACTTCTCAATCAGCATTTCAGCTTGTAGTAACAGTGGTGCAGTTAGATAAATTTAGGCTGTGGCCTTAATTGTCTTATGAGGGTCCCCCTGCCGGGATGGTAACATGTATTACTTCACTTTCTAAAAAGTATGGTAATCCAGCCTGGTTATATTGGGGCCCCTCCTGTTTATTCTGCCGACTAGGGCCTTCAACCTCTGCCCCAAAATCCTACCCTGATGGCATTAATGTCCAGTAACATTCTTTGGCTTAACCTCAGCAGTAATGCAACAGGGAATTCTCTCCTCAACAGCTCTGATGTCTTAGGTTCAGAATCTGCTATGTCCTTTACTCCTGAGCCAGCATGCTCTTTGTCTTTGCCCCTCTTCTCAGGTCTTCTCCACTTCACATGGCCTGGAGGTGCACGTTCGCCGTTCACACAGTGGCACCAGACCCTTTGCTTGTGAAATATGTGGCAAGACATTTGGCCATGCAGTTAGCTTGGAGCAGCATAAAGCCGTGCACTCACAGGTGAGAGCGCCAGGGAAGGTGGCAAGGGGTTAGGAGTGTTGCAGAACAACCATTTTCATCAGACTTAGCAAGCATGACCAATGGCCAGGATGATAGGAATTGTTCAGCAACATCTAGAGGACTAAAGAGAGTAATGGATCCATGGGACTAGGAGTCTTCAGGCCAGGGAAGGTATGGGGGATGATCATGCACAGCTGGGGATTAATCCTGATTGCAGTCCTATGATCCTTAATCAATTGGAGCTGAAGTGGAAGGTGATCCACTAAAAAGCCAAAACAGTGATATTTAATAAGTGTTAGTTGCAGACCCCCCTGCTGAAAAAGTTACTGAAAACCACTTTCTATGGCAGAATTCCAAATAAATGTGGGCTCCATTGGAGCAGAAGGGTGGGATATAAATTTAATAAATAATAATAAAGGCTGGAATGTTTATATAATTCTTACTGCATAAGTACAGGGGTGTATGCATCCAGGGTTGTGGGGGGGGGGTTGTAGATCTGTTACTTTTTTGAGAACAGGGTCCCAGCCAGGTCCCTATGAATGAGCCAATCAGCATGAAAAGGGAGCATGTCAGCCATTGATAAGTGTTCTTGTCCTTTTGTGCTGATCGGAGCCAATCAGAGTGAAAGGAGCTGAGTCAACCATTAAGAAGACTCTTCTCAGTAGCTAACACACAGCCTTCCCTTTCACGCTGATTGACTCGGGGAATCTGTGCAGTGGAGTGTGGGCTTGGAAGATGACAGGCAGAGGATGGGAAACAAGGGAAAGTAGAAAGGGGGTGTGGCTATGAGGGGTCATCGCTGTGAAGGGAACTGGCACTTCTGAATTTGCCATGACACTACTGCATAAGTAGTTACATCAGTCCAGTAATGTGGAGAGTTTCCATGTGATCAGGCATTACCTGCAGTAAGAGGCTTGATTACTAATAATCTTATGTGGAAAGCCACCATGTGGATGTGGTTTTGGTGGCCCCCACATAGAAGAAAACCTTATGTTAAGTTCTTAGCTGTTCAGTGGCTGATACAGGAATTGAAAGGAGCAGGGTTACTACTCAGTGGCATGTCCAATTATGGTGAATCTTAACCCTATTATATGTAAAAATCTTCCTTCAACTTGTAAAGGCTGCAGGTAGAGTAACATGTCCTCTTTACCCATATGATAATTGCAGCTGCCATGTGATTGGATGGTGCTTGGTTGTGTGAAGCAGCTGTCACTGATAAGCAACTTTTTAACTGTGATAACTTTCTAATTGGCTGAAATTGGTCAGTTCTGTCAGAGCTAATTGTCTTTGGATCAGGGTGCAAATTAAGGAAAGACAAATGACTTCTCTTTAAATTAATGCAAGTGTATGATTTTATTGTTAACATTCTTCCAGATAAGTAATATGATTCCTGGGGAAGAATGGTTAATTTCAGGTGTTTGTGAGATACACTCTGGAGAGAATGCTCAAGTAATAATCAAGGGGAAATGATCCTTCTGAATGGCAGCCCATAAGGGGAGAATATAAAAGGAGAGAATATACTGCAGCTGTCTAGGGAAGATGCCTTCTTGATGTTATTACAGGTCTCAGAACATGGAAGTGAAATTTGCGGGTTTTGTGGTTTGGATGTAGAGTTGGAGAAGAGTAATATCACTGCAATAAATCAAAGTCAATTCCCCCTCCCCCTCCTGTGAATTAGCATTCTTGTCTCCCATTGTTCCCATATGTACCCTCCAAAAGCTTCACTCTTTCTTTTAAGGAGACATGTAGGAGAAGGGCCATAGCTCAGTGGCAGAGCACTAGCTTTGCATGCAGAAGGTTCCAGGTTTGGTCCCCGGCATCTCCTGAGAGGGCTGGGAGTATACCCTGCCTGAAACTCATGTCATTGGTTCATAACATCAGGAAAATGTACATGATAAAATAGAACATTTCAAGATAATCCACTAACAACTACAACACTTAACAAAATTTAAATAGTCATACAAATATTGGCTAATAAAAATATTTGATTTCATATAATATTTGTATGCCCCTTTTCCAGTGCTGAAGTCAAAGCAGCTGACAGTTAACAACAAAACATTAAAAACTAGCAAACAACATTTCCATCAATGGAATCATATAAAAAAACCCACAAGGGCATATAAGGAAGAAAAAACAGTGCAGTTCAATACAAATAATAATTCAAAAATAATTCAAATACATGGCACCTATTTTCCTTCTCCTAAAATCTAGATGCCATGGCAATCTAAAATCCAGATTGTGTTGCAGAAGAGGAAGAAAAAAGTGTCTGAGGTTGCATCCTCCCTCAAACCTGGGAAGCATCACATCTTCTGAGTCTTGTTTGAAACTGGTCTAAGGGAGAGTCAACTTCCCTCTCCTGGCCTTCTCCACCACCACTGTTGGAGAGGGGGGAAAAACATGTTTTTTTATTGGCTGCTCTTCCCCAATTTTTTTTTTGGCCACCATTTTTGCTGCCCTGATAAAGTGAATCAGAACCGAGCTGGGGAATCAGTGTGTGGAGTGAGCGGGGAGAAACCAGATTTCTGTAGCCTCTTGGCAAATGCAGTTAAGCTTCTGGGTTAGTCAGTTTCAACATCAGCTGGTATAGGTTTTCAAGGAAGAGGAGATGGCAAGCTTCGAGATGCTCAACTGCTAGCAGCACAGTCTAATCCTGAAAATCTAATATTAATACATATAAAGTAAGATTAAACAATCCACAAATAATGACTAACAAGAGAAATTCAATAACATAATCCAAATAGGAGCAAAAATACTACATCTAGCCAAAACCTAAATGTTGCTTCTAGTAATAACCCCTAAACAAGACTCCACCCTGATAGTCTCTCCAGTGTTAGCCAACATGGCCCCCTCCAGATGTTGTTGGCCAACAACTTCCATCTGAGTCAGCCAGCATGGGTGATGGGAGTTGAAATCCAACCTTATCTGACTGGAAATGGCACCTCAGTAAGCCAGGGTTCTGCTCTCCCAAGCCAAGCAGACATAAGACAGACAGAGAGCAGAAGCCGCGTCTTTCAGATCTCACTGCCAGATGTTTCTGCTTGGGTTATTTCATACAGGCCATTGTTCATCAATTCTAGAGTGCCTTGGACTGCTGATCTCCTAGCAGAGCCAATAATAGGTAGAGTATTGCCAATCAGCAGTAATGTCAGCTGGTACAGGCTATGCTCCTGTCATACCCACCCTCCACAACTTGGGGGTCCCAGCGTTAAAATGCTAAAGCAGAAGCTCCTGTACAAATTTGCCCCAAAACTATCAAGTGAACAGTTCCACTGTTTTCTATTATGCTTCTCATTCCCAGCCACTGTTTTCTATACAGATGTTAATCTGCAAGAAACTGCTGTGGTGGCAACTGCAATGTAGAAAGGACGTAAGCATGTCAGTGTCTTGGTATATTTAATAGGAGGAGTGTTCTTCTAGAAGAAGATGGAGTTTGTTAGTTTAGAACAGGAATGCTGAATTTGTCATCCTCCAGGTGTTGCTTGACTCCGGGTCCCATCAGGCCCAGCCAACTATAGTTGTAGTCTAGCAGCGCCTGTCTGAAGGGCCACTGGTACCTTACCCTTGGTTTATGAAAAAGGTGATTGTTTGGGGGGAGGTGTGATAGAGCTTTGCAATGTTATGAAAAATGTAGAATGAGTGAATAAAAGATTGTTACCTCTCATACTCCCTCAGACCATTACAGTCTGGGTCACCGATCCATTTAAAGTGATTGATGGTAGGTTTAGGGGAGGAAAAAGGCACAATTTCTTTGTAACCTTATAGCAGGGATGGGGAGCCCGTGACCCTCCATATGTTGTTGGAATTTAGCTCCCATCAGCCCCAGCCGGCATGGCTAATGGTAAGGGATGTTGCATTTTACAGCCCTGCAATATCTGAAAGGCCAGTTTCCTCATGATTTATAGCATTTCCCTCCCGAAGATGCATCGGTAGCCAGTAGTTGAAAATGGATTACACAAATTATGCACCGTAATCAGTGGCTATTAGTTAGAATGTCTAAAAATGGCATTTCTGTGCTCATAGGCAGTATATCTCTGGGTACTGGTGGCTAAGGTCTATATAATATAGACCAGAGATGGGATATCTTCAGAGGTTGTTGGACCCCAATTCCCATCAGCCCCAGGACAATAGTAAGGGATGACGGAAGTTGTAGTCCAACAACATTTGAGGGGCTATAAGTTCCTCATTCCTGATATAGACAAGCAATATAGGGTGGCTATTACAATCATTGCTTCTGAGCTTCCAGGGGCATCTGGTTATCTGATGCCGGCAGCTGAGTCTAATCTAGCTAGACCTTTGTTCTGAGTCATTAGATTCATTTTGAGGCATCGTATATACAGCCTAAAACCAGAGCTTGGAAAAGTTACTTTTTTGAACTACAACTCCCATCAGCCCAATCCAGCGGCCATGCTGGCTGGGGCTGATGGGAGTTGTAGTTTTAAAAAAGTAACTTTTCCAAGCTCTGCCTAAAACACACTGGAGTTTGACTATCCTCTTGGATTAGTACACATTTCTGTGCACCTTTCATAACCTTTCTGTGCATCAGGTTTCAGTGGGATCAGAGCCAATGAAGACAGGTACAGTCTGCCCAATCTGGCTTCACATGAGAAACTGCATCTGCAGGGAATTCTCCATGCAGTTATTAAATTTGCAAGAACACATAGTTCTATATATCATTTGTTGTTCAGGATGGGTACAGTAGGGCCCCACTCATATGGCAGGTTACGTTCCAGACCCCTACCGAAAAGCAAAACCCGCCAAAAAGTGGAACTCCTTCAATTAAATGGCGCTCGACGCTCCAAAAATGCTGTAAAAGTGGAACAAGCGCCATATGAGTGGGGCCTTACTCTAATTTTAGCTGCTGTATTAGCGGAATGCCGAAAAGTGGGCCGCCAAAAAGTGGGGCCCTACTGTACCTTGTGGCCCTCCAGATGTTGTTGGACTACAACTCCCATCAACCCTTGCCATTGGCTATGCTGGCTAAGACTGGTGGAAATTAGAGTCCAAACTCTGGAGGGCCACAAGTTTCTCATCTCACTCAGGGAGTGACTGAGCAGTGAGCACATAGATAGAGTGACACAGTGAAATGGAAAGAAGGAATGGGCCAAAGGAATTCCATCCAGGGACTGATTAACCCTCACAGCCTTTTTAGATTGTTTACCTTCAGGAATTTGTCATCATGATACAATTTTTGTAGAAAACTTTGTCATGGTGGGAAAACTTTCTCAATGACCTAGAATGTGTCCAGACCGTGATTCATCAGGCAGGTTGTGGCTCAATTCATTCCATTTTCAAAGGTTTTCCAGGACATTACACATCTTTCTTGATCAGTGATCACACCAAGAAACTTCTGTCTGAAAACCTATTCTATGAAGTTGCACGTCTCTTTTTTTGTCAGTAGTTGACTTTCTACTCACCTTTGTTATGTTGTGGACCCTTTGGTGACAGGGCTGGCCCTACCATCAGGCAGAGTACAATGACCACCTCAGGCAGCAGACACTGGTCTTGGAAGACAGTGCTGTGTACTGTATGTGTGCCATGCAGGTTGCCCTGAGTCACCTATAGTTAGCCTTTAGTCCTTTGGTGAGGTGGAGGACACGTCCTCGTGCCAGTGTTGAAGTAGTTAAGATCCAGCTGCCACTTTGGTCAAATTCTGTACATGGAATGGGGATGGTGCTATCTTGTCTTTTGCCTCAGGCAACAAAATGTCTTGAGGTGGCACTTTCTGGTGAAGATGAGCCAACAAATGCTTCAGATTCATGAATGTCTGCTGAAAATCTTTTTGTTTAGGCAAGCTGACCCAGAAAATACTATTTGATTATGTCTATTTGTTTTTAAAACTGTTGATTTTATCAGTATTTTGATAATTGTATTAAGTTCATGTGTTTTTTATGTCTGCTGATTTTTATTGGGATTTCCTGGTGAATATTCTACATTATTTTATGTAAACCACTTAGAAGTGTTTTTATTAAGCGGTATATAAATCTTGCTAAATAAATAAAAATCCATTATAAATGCTGTTAAATAAATAAAAAATATTTTTGTAAGCCACTTTGAGATCCTCTCAGGTCTATAAAATTTGTTGTTGTTGTTATGTGCCTTCAAGTCGACTATGACTTAAGGCAACCCTATGAATCAGCATCTGTCATGAACCACCCTGTTCAGATCTTGTAAGTTCAGGTCTGTGGCTACTCTAAATAAAGAAATAAGGTTGTGCAGCTGCCTAAAGTCTTTTTTTTTCTCGGCAGGAGCGCAGCTTTGACTGTAAGATCTGTGGCAAGAGCTTCAAGAGGTCCTCCACCTTATCCACTCACCTTCTCATCCACTCAGACACCCGGCCATATCCTTGTCAGTACTGTGGGAAGAGATTCCACCAGAAATCCGACATGAAGAAGCACACTTTCATCCACACAGGTGAGAGCACTACATTCTTCTTGGCACCTCAGCATCACAGGGGAAAAAATCCTTTTTTCCCCTGCTGTTGGGATGAACAGCTATCTATTCGTCTTGACGAACGGCCTCTTCCAGAGAGATGTAGTCCTGAAGGGTTTTGATTATATTTGTCTCTCTAAGGTGCAAGTAGTCAGCACAACAGGCCCTCTTCAGGTGTTACTTTAAAGCAGAGGTGGCAAACCTTTTTCAGCTTGAGGGCCACACTCCTTTCCGATCAACCATCTGAGGGCCATATGCCAGTGGTAGGCAGGGCCACAGGCAAAAGTGAGCAGAGCAATGAATGCAGATGTTACCTTTGTACAATGGCTTCTACACATACTCATATGTGTACATATCCTCCATCCAAACATGAAAGAGCCAACATCAGACTTGAAGCACACATGCCAGTCAGGAAGAAACATTAGGTGTACAAAGTGAGGGGTGTAACCCTGGGAAGAATTCTGAGGGCTAGAGAGCCACATTTGGCCTCAGGGCTTGCGGTTCCCTACTTCTGCTTTAAAGGGTCCATTAGCACACGAGGGAGAGCAACAGGGCTGAGCAAGCTAACTGCTGCAACTGCCTGCAGCTGGGAGACTTTTGTATCCATGGACGCTCCCCACGCCTTTTAGAAGCAATAATCAGACTTCTGAAATGCACAGGAAGTCTCCACCAATACAAAAGGCTCCTCACTGCGGGGAGTTGCTTTGCAGGCAACAGAAACGGTGACCAGGGGTGGGGGAAGCAGTGTCCCTTCCACCTGTCTGCAGTAGCACATGATGGCTGCAAGTGTGTGTGTGTGTATATGCATATATAATATTGGAGTCCATTTGGGAGGGTGGCGAGGACACCCTGGAAAGGCTAGCAGAAGGTATAACAAAAGGCTCAGCATGTCCACCCCCACCAGCCCAGGTGCCGTTTACACTGCATTCCACCTCCAGTTTTAAAAGTGAGCAGGGGAGAGGTGTGCAAGGGGAAAAAATGATCCATTTCCTCCACTCATTTTCATTTTGAAAGGCCACATTCATTTTGTTGTTCATTTGTTGCAATGATGTTCATTCCGTTGTATTGTTCTGGGTCATTGTTGGAAGAACGGTGGCTCTCACTGTGGTGACAACCTTTCCCCCCACCCCAGCAGCCACAATTATTTTCCCACAGTGTCCTAGAACACAGATGGGGAAACTTTGGCCACCCAGATGTTGTTGGATTGTAACTCCCATCATCCACTGAGTAGCGGTCACGCAGGCTGGGGCTCATAGGATTTGGAATTCACCAACATCTGGATTCCTGCCCTAAAGCAATATAAAGCTCTGCATTGTGCCCCCCCTCCTGAATGGTGTTAATGAAGACTTAATTGCCATGATTAGGACTAATGAGAAGTGCAGCCATTTGTCCCTCAATGAATGGGTCCAATTTTGGTTCCATTTTTCATTTGTTCTGAAACAAGGGCACACCCCTAGGATTGGGCATAAAGCGACGTTTGGGCCACACCGTTAAAGTGAAGAGAGAAAGCACACATCTTATTTCTACAAAGAGGACAAGAATTTTATTGGGGATGGCATTTCCCAGATAGTACACAGAGTAGCATTTCCCTTCAGTCAAGGGCCTTACGTTATGAAAAGGCCAAGTGTGATAAAGGTGCAAAAAAGACTCGGCTTGTTTTTTTTAAATTATTGATTTTTTTTTTGGTAACGCACCATACTTGTAACATATACTTATAAAACACTTCTACAGGAAGCTCAGGGGTTTACATGGAACTTCCACAAGTCCCCCATCCAGGCATTGATCAACTCCACACCTGCTGAGGTTCCAAAGCAATGCATCACCTGGTGCTTCCATATCATTTGCTAGGCCCAAACATAGTTTTATCGATAGTATTTATGCCATAACTGAAGTCCATACAAGGCAATCATTGTTTGAATAGGGTTCACTATGGGCTTTTCCACCAAGGTCTTTCTGTATGATGCTTTGTGGCACAATTATCTTACTGTGGCCTTAGCTTGAGCTGGAGAGATCCTGGTACATGGTTACAAAGGGTAACTGCACTGTACCCATCCCACGTCATCAATTTATAACAGGAGCAGCATCAATGGCAGCCTCATCTAGACAGGGCTGGCCCAAAACATGATGTTGCTTGAGGCAAAGGACAAGAAGGCACCCTCCTCATTCCATGTGTACAGAATTTGACTGGACTGACAAGTGAATCTTGCTTTCTTCAACCCTGGCAATAGGATAGCATCCTTTGCCTCACCAGAGGGCAATAGACTAGCTTTAGGGATGTGTGGCATATACAACACTGCGCTCCAGTGCTTTGCTGCTTCTCTCAGCTGTTCAGGATCTGCTGCCTGAGGTGGTTGCCTCACTCTGCATAATAGTAGTGCCACCCCTATCTTGCCACCCTGGGCTCCTGCTGGGAGGAAGGGTAGGATATAAATCAAATAATTAATAAATAAAATAAAATAAATAAATCAAACTGGAGGATGCAGATCTTGATATTTGCTCGAAAGTTATCTGCGTATTGAGCTTTTCCCATCAAATAATTTTCAGGCTATAACCAATGGCTGACAAAGGACCATGATCTCAAGTTTCATTGTCTGTTCCAATGAACACGGAAACTAATAAAATGCAAAATGAATAACTGACGAAAATTGCTAGGAGAAAACCAAACAAATTGCAGATTTTATTGGAGATTTTTTTCGCTGGGTATAGCAGCCTTCTGTCTTGGCTGAAATTAAAGTAAATTACAAAGATACCATAATAAATAACAACATAAGAAGAGTTTTGCTGGATCAGAGCAGAGGTCCATCTAGTTCGTCATCCTATTTCCCATAGTGGCCAACCAGATGCCTATGGGAAGCCCACAAGCAGAAGTACAATAGCCCTCTTCTGGCTTTTAGCAACTGATATTCAGAGGCATACTTCCTCTGATACTGGAGGCAACACATAACCATCGTGACTAGTAGCCATTGAGAGTTTTATTCTACATGAATTTGTTGCATTCCTTTTTAAAGCTGTCCAAGTTGGCAGCCAGTGGCCATCACTACATCTTGTGGTAGCCAATTCCACAGTTTAACTTCATTGGATCATCCCATGTTCCAGGACTTTGAGAGATGGAGAAAAGTGTCTCTCTATCCACTTTCTCCACACTTTGCATAATTTTATATACGTCTATCATGCCTCCCTTGCTCACCTTTTTTTCTAAGCTTAAAAGCCTCAAACATTGTAAAAAATTCCTCACAGAGGTGTTGTTCCAGCCCCCTGATTATTTTGGTTGCTCTTTTCCAGCTCTACAATATCCTTTTTGAGGTACAAGCAGTTGTACCATAGATGTGTATATAGGCATTATGATATTGGCAGCTTCATCCTATCCCAATGATTCTCAACATGGAATATGCCTTTTTCATAGCAGTGCCACCCCGGGTTGATGTTTATATTCTGCTGTCCACCACAGAATCTCTTTTCTAGCTAGTCAAGGCCAGTATAGACCTTATTAATGTATATGTGAAATTAGGATTTGTGCATGACTTTACACTTGTTAACATTACACTGTATTTGCCATTTTAATGCCCATTCACCCAGTTAGCAAGATCCTTTTGGTTGAAAGTTCTATGTTATTCTCTAGGGCTGGTGTGAAAAAGTGCTGCATATTATATCTTGCAAAAAGCAATTTGTTGTCGTTGCTGTTGTGATATTCCTAGTGGAGTCTGCTTGCAAAAGCATCACTGACCCCTAAAATGAATATTGCCCTTCTCCTCATTACTAACTCCACCTTCTCTACCCATGTCTGCCCCATGTTTTGACCTTTTGTTGATTTTAGAAACCAAGCACTTGTCACAGTTTTAATGTGAGGTGGTCTATTTTCAGTATGATGTCACTTATTTTGAGAGTGTCTTGATGGAAAATGTTGCTTAACAAAACCTCACAATGTCACTTAACAAAACCTCATAATGTCACAATGGCTGCACAATTTTCCCTTGGAAGCATGAGCATTCCCATTTTAGAGATGTGGAACAGGGCAGCGGTGGAGGCTGGTGGCTCTGATGTCAGTGGGGCAGTGAATCCTCTTCAGGTTTTAGTCCAAACTTCTAAAGATCTGCTCCTTGAAAGTTCAGACTATAACCCAGAGTGGATTCACTCCCCCACAGGCATCGGAGCCACCAGCCTCCACTGGGGGACAGTGAAGGAAAAAAGGCCCCCTGTGATGAGGGCAAGGGCAAAGCTGGGATTTTTAAACCAGATTCTTTCACTTCCCAAACATGCACACTGGCTTGATGCTCAGTGAGGGCCATGGTGTGTGCATGGTTGGGAGAAGAAATTATTTGTGCCATTGGAAAAAGAAAGAACAATCCAACTGCATTGGAACTGGGGCTACTGAAATTCCCCTTACAGAGCAGTGTGGAACAAGCCACATAGGGGAGAGTGGGGAAATCTTCTTTGGAAGCTTTCAAGGAAAGCCTGCCTAGAAGTTTGCCAGTGATGGTTTAGGGCAGAAAAAAGCTAACGTCCTAAGTGTGAGGACTGAAATCCTCACTGAGCTGGCTTAGGCTGCTTAGTGATCACAGCCTCCAGGCCCTGGCATCATTGCCGTTCCCGGAGTTATCTGAAAGGTCAATGTGAGGGCTGCCTTGTCACCTTCTTTTGACTGTGCCTGGAAAGAGCTGCTGGATCAGATATTTGACCTAAACCAGACCCATTAAAATCAGCACAAATTTTAACAAGGACCGTATCCTTAGTATTTATCCTGAGTGACCTACCCACATTGGATATCTGGTGGGGAGTGACAATTCATTTCCTGTTGGACTTTTCAAACTAGTTTGCTAAGGATGCTACATTGTTTAACTGCATGTCCATCTTCTCGTAATCCACAGGTGAGAAGCCCCACAAGTGTCAGGTGTGTGGCAAAGCTTTCAGCCAGAGTTCCAACCTCATCACCCATAGTCGGAAGCACACGGGCTTCAAGCCCTTTGGCTGTGATCTGTGTGGCAAAGGCTTCCAGAGAAAAGTGGATTTGCGGAGACACCGGGAGACACAACATGGTCTGAAATGAGAGTCATGCAGAATCTGGGGGAGGGGGGAACCCAACAAAAAAACCCAAACACTATGTCAACAGACTTCCTCTTCTTCCTGGTGAGCTGCCTTTTTCCTGCCCCTGCCTCTCTGGTATGACCCTTCAGTCCATTTCCTGCCATATTCTCACTAAAGAAGAAGTCAGTGCAGGCTGGCCACCATTTTGCAGAATTTCACCAAAAGGTCTTGGAATGAAAATGGGATGCCAAGGCTGAAGGAAGGTGGGGTGGAGCCCCTTTTTCTCTGTGTTCTCTTCTTTTAAAATTAAACACTGGGGGAAAAAACATATACACCCCACCACCTTGAAGCCCAATGTCTTTGTATAGATAAGCTACTGGTGTCCATGAACCAGAAAATCCTTTTTATTAAAAAAAGAAACCCACAAATTTCCCAGTTACCCTCTACTTCTTGGGAAACGTAAACTACATGAGTTTACACAGTAAACACACTGAACAGTTTGACAAAGGAGAGTGTGGCTATATTTGATTTTGTATCACTTAACAGTTACAACTGGTTTAAATCAACTATTTCCATCTGGGAACTAAAGGCCTTGCCTTTTTCAGAGTGAATGGAGCAAGTGGAGTTTAGGTTTGCTTCTGATTTTTGAATTTCCCTCTTCTCTTTATAATGCTGAAGTGGTCAGGCATGGTGCTAAATCGCGCAAATGGCAAAGAAGGTCCCAGGAGGACCATTGCCAATAGCGTCATTCAGTCTTGCGTTTGATCATTCACACATTGCAACATGTCTTTCTGACTCTGGCCATTTTCTGTCTGCTTGCCTACATTCTAAAGTCAGCCAAGGAAATCTAATATCAGAAGCAATATTCTGGATTTACTCACTCAGGCATTAATTATTTGCCAATTTCTAGCCTGAAGGGGACTCTTGGGCTTGGCATGGAGATATGCACTGGGGTAGTCCTCTCATTATAGTGCCGCAATGATAAGAGAAGGTGTGAAGCTCTGTAAGGGCATGGCAAAGCCTTCAGCCACAGCTGTGGCCTCAACTGCCACAGTTCACAAGTACATTGGATTCAAATGGGCATGGCAATGAATTATGGACTTTTTGAACTTCTCTTTGACAACCAATCATTAAACCAGGAATGGAGAGCCTGTGGCCCTCCAGATGTTGCTGGCTTACAATCCCATCATCCCTGGCCATGGATTGTCCTGGCTGGGGCTGATGAGAGTGAGTCCAACCACATTGGGAAGGCCACAGGTTCCATGCTATGTTAAAGCATAGGGCTAATCACTAGGGTGGATTAAGTGAGTAGAACACTTCTCAGTCTTTGATGGGAGTTGGGGAAAAAGAAGCTTAATAGACTCCTCAAAATTCTGTACTGCAGAAGATCCTATTTACCAACTTCCTAAGATTGCTCCCAGTCAGCTGGTCCTAGACTCCAAGTTTAGGAGTGTTGGTTGGTAGCCTGGGCTCACCCAAGGCATTTTTTTCAGCTGAGGGAAAGAACTCCTTGACTACCTCAGTCAAGCATCATATAGACTTGAGTCCTGGCCTAAACCTGGTTGAGACTGCCTTAATGAGTTGGAGGCCAGCATTAAATTGCTGAGCAGATCCCAGCATTTCCCATGTGCTCCATGCTCTGTTTCATAAACATGTCTTCTCCAAATTTTAGCTTTCATTGCACACTCAGGCCGTGTATTAAACTTCAGGAGCCCCTTCAGTCCACGGATTTACAATTTTTAGGACAACCCGATGCTCCTCCTATCCAAGAGTTTCAATTTATCTAGTTATGTCCAGGTTGTTATGTGGCGCATGCATGGCTTTTACTTTGCATCCATTTGGAAGAGCTGGTAAGGAAGAGCATTATTACTAAAAACGGTTAGGTTTGCCCATGGGTCAAAAAAATGGGATAAGGACAGATTTTCCTTCCTAAATGTAATTGGCATTCTATAATTAGCTAACCAGTGGGTGAGAAATCGCTGAGGAGCTCCTGATACTCTGACATGAATATTTGGGTTATTTGTTCTCAAATGGTTTTGTGCTTGGAAAAACCCATAAATTGGTATAAGTGTGTTAAAATATGAATTTGCCTTAACTAAGCCTGTGCATACCTCATGGGGGGGGAATAATCTGTTTTTACTTTATAGATAGGATTGTAAATGCCTTTATTTAGATTTTTCAGTGTGTCTTATGTTCATTGATGCATATTTATTGGAATAATGTTTTAAATTAATAAAGTACTGAGGATCCTCAGAAGTAGTATTTATTTCAACAGGAAGTATTAACCAAACCAGGACAGTGATCCTAAATGTACTTACTTGGAAATCAGGTCCACAAATCAATGGGCTTATTCCCCCAGTGATGTAGGAGTTAGCATGTTCTTTGTATGTGTAGGATGTGCACAGTTTATGTGCATGGCAGTATCATGATCATGCATAGCTCTCCAGTTAGAATCAAGGTGTGATTTGTATCTCAAGGGGTGTTTAATCCTGGGCTCAGATTGAAAACATGTATATAATTTTCACACAAATCAGTAACAAATCTTGCATAAGCTTGAACAAAAACAGGAAAACCAAGCACTTTCTGGTACATCAAGATGGAGGAGACATGGCCCAAATCGGCCAAAATGGTGTCACTTTAAGGCCACACTTTGCAATGTATATTCATCAGTCTGTGCAGCCCAAATATGCCAGGATATTGTCAAGCATATAAAGGTATGGGCAGTTGCTCTCCAAACAATCTGACTCCCCCATAGAGGTGCCCTCCCCAGTGTACTCACTGCCTTGACCATTTATATTCCATATGGTACAAAAAATCTTGACTGAATAGGACTATAGGTAGGCTAATTCTTTTTCTTTTTTAAAAGTGACCCAGGGTGCAATCCGATAGATACCCATTCAGAAGCAACTCCCATTGAGGTTAATAGGCACTCCCTCTCTGGTAAACTGGAATAGGATTGCAGCCTTAATCTCCTTCACAAGCAGTGTGCATGTATCCTACATGGCAATTACACAGACCGAAAGAGCATGTGGAGGAAGATGTTTTGGGATGTTAACAGGATGATGTAGCTTTGTGAATGAGAAAAGAAACATAAAGCACAGGATTCAGAAAAGGACTTGATTTACACACACATACACTGACTTTCTTTGCTTTACATGTGGAAAGCTCAGAGAAATTAATGCTGTGTTATTGATGGCTGGGGAAATCACATTCAAGAGGAGACTGCCAAGCTCAGGCATGGGAAACTGTGGCCCTCCAGAAGTTCTTGGTCTACAACACCCATATCCCTGACTATTGGCCATGCTGGCTGCAGCTGATGCGAGTTGGAATTCAACAATGTCTGGAAGGCCACAGGTTTCCCACCGCTAAGCTAGCTAGTTTTAGTTCTCGTTCCTAGCAGAAGCTTCTTTCCCTTTTTTTAACTTCCAGTTGTTTTTTAAAATAGTTATGAGGAATGATAAGCAATTCAGCACCGTAAATCTCTTTGTTGATCCATTTCACTAGGAGAGTATGATTATTCCACCATGCTCCTTGGTGATGTGTTTCATTCTTATGATAGATTATAGGCACCTGGCTGTAAGTACTGAACTGGGGTTCAGTTTGCTTAGACCAGAGATAGTGAGGAGGAAATCAAGTGTCAAGTAGAAACCACTAGGGACTGTGCAACACCAGGGAGTAAGTAGGGCTGCAAACCTATACCCACTTTCCTGGCAGGTAGACCCTGATGAGTAAAATAGGAGTTTATTTATTTAAGTTAACATTGATGCCCCACTCTTTAGACAGAAAAAGGCACCCAGACTTGCTTAGAAAGATCAACTTGCTTAGAAAGACAAGCCCTGCCTGATTTATAATCCAAACGACATGATGACATATGAGGAAAATGGGCTGGGGGGGGGAGAAAAAGCAAGTCTAGGCATCACTTCTAGTTCAAGGTAACAAAATGATACAGTTCTGTCTTTGCAGATTCTGGCTGTCTTTGAAAACAACCCTCTCCCCATGCCATGGCCTGCTCACAGGGCTGGCTCCAGCTTTAAGTGAAATGAGGCAGCCAGCTCAGGTGGTGGGTACTGGTGGAATGAGGAAGTAGCCGTGAGGTGTTGGAGGGCCTGTTCTTCACCCTTCAGAAGGGCCGTAGCTCAGTGGTAGAGTATCTGCTTTGCATGCAGAAGGTCCCAGGTTCAATTCCCAACACCTCCAGGTAAGGCTGGGAGAGAACCCTGTCTAAAATCTTGGAGAGCTGCTTCCAGTCAGTGTAGACAATACTGAGTTAGATGGACCAATGGTCTGACTCTGTAAGGGCTCATCCAAACTTACATTGATAATCCACATTTTCCATATTTGCTTTGTAATCAGAGAGTCCTCACCTCGGCTGTTTGTTCACTGTTTTCAATATTAACAAATCTGCAGTTTTCACACCCAGACGTGAAACACATTCATTTCGGCTTTTCTCAACGCTCCACCTGTCACTCCGCCCATATGAGCCAGTTGATCAGCAAAATATGACTTGTGCTACCCCCGTGTTGTGCTGAATCTACATTTCAATGCGCATGTGCAGATTTGCGCATGCGCTATTGGCTGGCAAGGAGAGAAGGGGCTTGGGAAATGACAGGGAAACACCCCTGGACCGCCCCTGGAATGACCATTTAAGTAAAGTCCGTGGCATTGCATCCGAGCTCCATGAAGGTAATGCAATTGATTTCTGCTTTAGAAAAGCAAATCGATTTTTCCAAGGAATCGCAAATGTGGCTTTTTGAGCACAAAAATCCACAACACCTTGCAACATCGTATGGACCACAGAGAATTAATCGCTACACAAAGCAATTACATTGCGGATTATACAGTAGTTTGGACGGGGCCTAAGGTAGCTTCCTGCGCTCCTACTGGTGGAGAATGCTGTCCTACCACACAGCTCTTTCCTCAGACAGCTGACCTGACGGTTGTTGTAATCCTTCCAAGAGGGGCCTAATGGAGTTGTCCTCCTTCCTTGTCAATGTCGGTGGTGGTTCTAGCTGCTTTGTCCTAGGCAAGGAACAACCCCTCTCCAGAAGCACTCTCCCCCTCAGATCAAATCTGAAGCAGAACAGGGAACAACCCCAGGGCAAAGAAAACAGGGCTGCTTGGCCACACAGTTCTCATCTCAGACATAATCTAAGTATTCAGATATAGAACTGCACTGTGGGAGATGGAATATTTGACTGCTCCAGCTAGCCTGTCAGGGGGACCTAAGTCAAGTCTACCCCCCTCCTTCCATTACATGCTAGTGCAAGGAGGTGGTTCTGGTACAACAAAGTGTTCAGTCGTGAACTTCCGAGGCATTCTGAAGTCATTCAGTTCCAGGAGGGCTGTAGCACATGATTCCTCTGAACATATCGATTGGACTTCAGAACATTTTCCACACAGAATTTTTTCCAGGTCTTGGAACTCTTCAATCAGCAAATCCACAAACCACTCAGCTGTACTACTTGTAACTCTGACAGATCTATCCACAACAGTCTGCATGTAAAATTAAAGTAATTATTAGGGACAGTATGGATAGTCAACTCAAAGGAAAATGTAACAAAATCATATTGAATCTGCCATACTGTTCCTTTCCCAGGCTAATTCTGCACTTCCACTTGTGTCCTAAGGCACTGGATGACATAGAGCTCCCTTTGAAGATTATGCCTGCCTTATTCTATAGTGATTTGGGATGAAAAGTGATGGCCACAGCATTACTGCTAAAAATAATTTTAAAATACAGCTCCATATCTACTTGGCAGGTTTCAGTTGCCTGCAAGCTCTGGCTACATGATTTGTCAGAACGTACCAAGCTCCTAACAGAAAAGTGTAGCGATGAAGGATGGACATATCTGACAGTCTCCATTTGTCTCAGTTTCTCATTTTTCCAGTCTTTAGTTCAATTCTTCACTTTTGCAATTAAAAAAAAAAACCCTCATGAAAATTCATCAGCATTTTAATGTAATTTATCCTAATACATCAATATTTTTATGCAATTTTGCCTTATTTTTGCAAGCAATTTTCCCTAATATGCATTTTATATGTAATTTTTCACTAATACATACACTTTCCCCTATTATATACATTTTTGCATGCATTATTGGATTGGAGAACTGTATCACATAATTTGGAGAAGTGCAAATTTCAAAGGATAGCTGTGTTTCGGTTCACATTGTTCGAAAAGTGCAAATTAAGTAGGTTCACTTAAAAGCCAAACCAAGCCAAATTCCTCCATCCCAAAGTGGATTCAGGTCACTGCGTGACCAGAGCCTACAGTTCAGCTCCCTTCCCCAATACAAAGGTCCATGATGCAAGACATTTATTTCGCATGGTTATCTTTCAAAGCAATGATCATAGCACATCACTTTTTTCACCCCAATAACTCTTTGGGATATAGTTTACTGGGTCATCTCTGATTACTTATTAAATGTACTGGCCTTTCATTTCAAGTGGAAATACCATGGTGGTTCACAAACAAAACATAAACACCATAAACACCAGATGAAATTTATCTGCACAGTGCCATTTTAGACAGGCAGGTCATTAATGTTTCTAAATTCTCCAAATGGTATAAGCTCTATATAGATGACCATCATAGAGCTGCATACCTGACCCAGCCTTTAAATCTAAAACTTAGGCAAGCATTTACAGCGCTTCGTTTCCAAACTATGCCGAACGCTGTGCTGGATGGTCGTTACACACAGACCCCTTGGTCCCAGCGTCTTTGCATATGTGGTGTCTTGGAGGTTGAAGATCTGCCTCATTATCTACTGTTCTGCCCTTTATACTCCTGTCCCCGAGCTAAATACTTGAATTGTTTGTTGGCCCGTTTGTGCCCGGACCAGATTCTCCAAATCATCTCTTATCTTATGTCTGATTTAGACATTTTTGTAACATATAGGGTTGCCCTTTTTGCACTCGCAGCCCGAAAGCTACGTGCGAAATACATCTCCGATCATGCGATAAACTGTCAGGGGGATGCCCTATGGTAACAGTCTGTAAGTGTTAACAGGGTTTTAATCATTTAATAGTGGGCCTTTAGCTGGGAAGCACAATAGTCTGTTGTGACTTTCAGGTTTTAGTTGGTATGTATCCAATGAATGAATATTAATTTAATTTTAACTGTAACTTGTGTACTGAAATGCTGCATGCGTTATCTGTTGTGCGATGGCCTATGGCTAAGCAATAAAGTTATACATACATACAAACAAAACAGCAAAATATCACATAAAACCAACTCAATCAAACAATGTTAAAATATAAGTCACAACAAAATGACATTAAAATATAAGTCACAGTAACCAGGAATAATGGTTTGGTATTAATGGTCAAGGAAATGACACTTGGCTGGCCACTGCTACAGGCAAAAATAAGACACAAATAGTCATTTAAAAGTAAAATGTTAACACTTAAAAAAAAAAGTGGGAATATCATAATAATCTAACCTGCTAAGAATCAGAACAGGTTATTGAGACTGTTACAGTGTGAAATTTGAAGATTGCAGATATCTTCTTTAACATTATTACTTGGCGGTATTAAAAATGCATTGCGTATATTATGTGACTCATTATTCATGAAGCAAGTTCCATACCTTTTGTCTGCAGAGTAACTGAAGGAAAAGGTAATAGGAGACACCGCAGTGAACACCTTTGTGCCTCTCGCTGAATTTTTAATAACACCTCTAGCTAGCCAGTTGGTGAAGCTCTGTGGCCACACAAGAGTGGAAAGGCAGAGCTATCTCAGAAAGACTAACCTTTTCAGCAGCTAATTTGAGCTTGTGTTCATTCATGCCAGCGGTGATTAAATTACCTATCAAGTGTGCTGAGCTATCATGATTCAGGGCATGGGAGGTGGATTTCATCTGATTGATTTAAAATATACGAGAAGGGATGGGGCAGGGGTGGAAGAAATGAGCTGAGAAAAAGAACTGACAACAAAGAAACACCCCACCCCTCTGCTTGCTGCTGTTATTGTTTGCTTTTGGCAGAAAATGGAATTATTTTTTTAAAAAATGTTAGGGTTTTTAAACCATCATTTTTCTTCTACACTTCCTCCAATTTACTCAGGGTGGCATATATGCCTCTTGCCCCTGCCCCCCCTTTACCCTCAGAACAACCCTGCGAGGAAGGTTAATTTGGGCTGAGCGATTAGGTTAGACTGACTGTCCCAGGGACACCCAGTGAGCTTCATTGTTGAGTGAGGATCTGAATCCAGGTCTCCTTGCTCAGTGGTACAATTAGATGATTTTAGGGGAGGAGGGCTCTTTAGAGGGTAATATGCATGTTACTTTCCTTACTTCAAAATATGGTAAGTCAGCCTTCTTACATAGGGGGGCTCTCCTGTTCATTCTGCTAGGGGAAGGCCTGGGTGTCTGCCTCAAAGGCCTGCCCTGAGTGCACCACTGCCCTGGTTCCAGTCCAGCATTTCATCTTGGGGGCACGGAACCTGTGACTCTCCAAATGTTGTTGGACTACAACTCCCAACATCTCTGACCGTTGGCTGGGGCTGATGGGAGCTAGCATCCAACACCATCTTAAGGGTGGTGATGTCTATTCAGAGAAGCTTGAGTCTTGCCCAAGATCAGCTTCAGGTGTGTGTGTGGGGGGGCTTGCAAAGTGCCCTGTGATGAGTCCCTGCCTACTGTCTTGGCTAGGGTTGGCCTTCCTTTAGGCAGAGCGAGGTGGCTACATCAGGCGGCAGCTGTTGAGCAGTGGGAAGCAGAGACAAGGTGATGGAGGACGGAGTGGTGTATCTGTGTGGCACACAGATTGCCCTACACCTCCTTAGCTAGCCTGCTGCCCTCTGGTATGATGGAGCGAGGACACAGCCACAGTTCAAGTAAGATTCTACTGCCAATTCAGTCTGCTTCTGAGCATGGAATGGGCAAGTGTGTGTGATCTTCTCCTTTGCCACAGGCAGCAAAGGTCCTGCTCCTGGCCATGGGCACTTCTGATAGCAGCAGTTGGATATAGGAAGCCATCTGCCATTTTAATTTCCTGCTGGGAGGAAGGCAGTATATATATAAAATAATAAACAAAAAAATAAAAAAAAGCCACACAGCGATACTTTGTCAGGTGTTTTGTGGCATTGTGGGGAAATCAAGATGGTGGGCTGCTTCCACAGCCAGTGCTACCAAAGCCAGTGTGCAGGGTACCAGGCTGGCAAATGGACCCTTCTGAGTTCTCCTTTGTTGCTCAAGGATGTGGGTGCTGCCATCAGCCTTGGGCTCGGTGGCTGGGCAAGAACACCAGAGGTTAAGTCTCCATCTCACTTGTGTCCCTTCTATTTCTTCCCATTCAAATGTTATATAAAGTCCCCTTAACTCTTGGCACTGGGTTGTCCCCAGACCCTGCTGACAAAGATCTTGTAAGGGATTGCAATGTGTCTGTACAAGCCCTCCTCCATGCACCCCTGACTTGTCATAATGGTGTGTATGTTGCTAGCAAGAGAGAAATCTCCAGTCCAAACTAGATGAGACACCTGGAGACAGGTGATCAGTCTTCCAACAGTTGTGGCTTTTTAAATTATTATTATTGAAATGCACCTGCAGGGGACTGAGAATCTGATAAGAGCACCAGTGTGAGAGGAAGAGAAGGTGCTGAACCCCCATCCCTTCAAGCCATTTTTCCAATCAAATTTGAGCCCTCCCAGCTGGCTTCCAAACCATGGGGCAAAGAAACAGAAACTCTTCATTTCCATTCTTCCCTCCCCTTTTTTCCTTTAAAAAAAAAATCTCTGAATCTCCTGGCATCTCATCTAGTTTGGCCCTCACTTCATCTGATCAATCTATATTGCACCTGCTCATTATATGCGTATAAACTACATGGAGAGCAAATATCAAGCTGCGGGGAAAGAAGCCTGCATCTATAAAAATGTCAGGCACACCTCCAGTGGGGACATTTACTGCCCACTGCCTAGCAAATATTAACTTGGTATTGGTCATAAAATCTTTCAGAAAAAAATATTTAAAAAGGAGCACTTTCAATGGGGCGTTGCTTCCATATTCTGATCTTCAGTTTCTTGAATGTAAGAGAAAAACGTTCAGTAATTAAAAGGATTTGTTAGCTTGTGAACTTGAAATCTGAATCTCGCTTTAGAATATTTTTTTACTTCTCAGTTAGTATGCACCTTCTTTTGTATGCTTATACAATAAGAAATTGGAATAAGGCAGGAGCAGTAAACTATACAGCCACAAGAGTGGCTGTATACTATAGCCAGCATGGATTTTTCGTTTTTTGTGACGTTAAATTGAAAATACCCCCCCATGCCATTCTGCTGCTTCCCATAAGCTCATTTCAAAACAAAACCATACAAATCATATAGTCCTGAACTCTGAAATGCTTGCTTAACAGCCCTCTAAGTTTTCATGGCGATACATAAAACAGTCAGAGAGAATCGAGAGTTCAAAGTGTAAAATGAGGGGGGAAATCCAGACCCCTGTTGGACTTCCTTCTGTCCGTGGTCTCATAATTTGTTGATTTCATGGCGATACACAAAACGCTCAAGAGAGAATCCAGAATTCAAAGGATAAATCCAGAGGGAAAAAATCCAGACCTCTGTTGGACTTTTTTCTGTCAGTGGTCTCATAATTTGTTGAAATTCATTAAAAATCAGCCATGTTCACAGAGTATCTGTAATCCTATTACTCACCTTGCCCCATATTCTGACCTTCATCTTCTGCAAGTTAAAAGTTAAAAAAATGCCTGGCTGATTTTTAATTTAAGAAATTTAGCATTGAAGTCAATGGTAAGCCTGGGCATGCTCAGTAAGAACCAACTGTCAGTGTTCTAAAAGCCAGACTCACAGCTGTTTGGCTTGCCTAATCAGGGGGCCACACCCACACGGAACATTTATTTCACTTTAGACAGTCATGGCTTCCCCCAAAGAATCCTGGAAGTGTAGTTTGTGAAGGGTGCTGAGAGTTAGGAGACTCCTATTCCCCTGACAGAACTCCAGTGGCCAGAGTGGTTTAACCGTCAGCCCCTCTTCTGGTGATTGTAGCTCTGTGAAGGGAATAGGGCCTCTTCTAGCAACTCTCAGCACCCTTCACAAACTACACTTCCCAGGATTCTTTGGAGGAAGCCATGACTGTCTAAAGTGAAATAAAGCTTTGGTGTGGATGTGGCCAGGACATGTCTTATTTTGGTTATTTGGGCTGATTGCAGTTATTGCCACCACTCACCATATGCTCAGAGGCACTTGTTACCAAATTCTTCCAAGCTACACAGCAAGTGGATTGGACTGTGAAAGAACAACCCAAATTGGGTTTGCATTTTGACAAATTTGTAGGGCAGTACAATATCTCAGAGAGGAGATCAGATCTCCCGCTCCCCTGGTGCATTCACTATAGCTGCCCAATTTCCCTGCTTTTAAAAGTTTGATAGAAATATCTGTTGGCTATAGGTACATTCTTAAACAGCAAGGGTGAATACTGTCTTATATTGACATTTACTTTGAAATCAGCACATTTAAAGCAGCTAAACAAATGACAGGAAAACACATGCATCATCAAACATTTGCGTTGTTTTGATGTTGGTCAGTGCCCATTTTTCATCCTGTTGCTTGGCTTATACAGTTTTCCTGCTACTTCTATGCCCTCATGGTGTTCAACCTCTTTTATCCACACTCCTGATTAATCCAATTATCTATGGTGAACAACATGATTTTGTTTACAAATGTCCATGATGTCATCGTGTCAGACACAGGCCTGGTTTGCACATCATGTTAAGCCAAACATTGGCTTAATGTGAAAGTGTGAACATGTGCCATCATGTTGTCAACAAAAATCATGTAGTTTGCCACAGCTAATTCGATTAAATAGCAGTGAGGGCAAATGAGGTCGAGGACAGTGAAGGCAAGGAAAACAGAAATGTTGCTCAAAATAATAGCACAAAACTTGAATATGCTTGCAACAGGAGGCAGTTTTCAACACTCATGAAAAGAAATACGAAATCAGGCAAGCAATTTTAGCTTAGCTTTGCTTTGAAATGAAGCATCAGACTGTATATGCTAATAACCATAATGATTATGATTATGTACAGTGTTTTTTCTTTCCTGAAAACAAAATAATATATAATAATAAAAATCAAGGAAAATAATGCATTGGAAATAGAAAGTAGTAGAAATCATTATTATATTGATTTTTCAGCAGACAGAAATTAGCAAAGCAATCTAAGGCAATGATTTGAAATTATATCAAATGCTATATATTAAACAGCATGACTGGCAATTAACACAAAGATTGTATTTACTTATTTATTCATCATCGCCTTTGTATCTTGCCCTTCATCATAATGAGGCACAGAGCAGCTCACTTCACATATACATTTACATACAATGCATAAAAATTAAACCATCTGTTAAAAATACATTACGGCTGCAATCCAATACATGTCTACTCAGAAGTAAGCTCTACTGGGTTCGATGAGACTTACTCTCAGGTAAGTGTATTGGTTTGCAGCTGCAATCTCAGCAGCAAAAACTATTATAGTTCTGACCTTATGAAATAAAAAATTCAACTCGATCCAAAGGCCTGAATGCTGGGCAGTATCCAACCAAGTAGATCTGCTACCACAAGGACTTTGGGCTGAATGTGCTATGGAATTTCCTCTCCCTCTCCTCTCCCCATAGGTGCTCCCCTAAATCTGTTTTGGGTTTCTCACCAACCCCTTAGAGCAGACTTGGGGAGGGTTCAGGAAGAGGAGAGGGAGGGTAAGTTTCACCCCATAAGTGAAAATCCTTGCGCTATTGAATCTACTTCATTGTAGATTTCCAACTTGTTACAGACTTGTCTGTTTTCTCTTGATAACTAGATTTGCTAATTTAATAAATTCAGACTTCCAGCTAAGAGAGGACTGAAGGGTTATCAAGTATCACACATTAACTCACCAAATAAAATATTTAAATTATTGTGCAGCGTGATCCTGTGCATATTTATCCAGAGGTAGGAAATCCATTGACTTCAAAATCCCAAATAAATGTGTATAGGATTACAGCCTGAAAGATATGCAATGCAGTTCGATAATTAAGGTAGAAATGACCATTCAAAGCCTGGAGAATAAATGTTCTGAAGGATCAATCAGTGGAAAGCAGATTTTTTACATGTACAATTAAAAATATAAATTGTAAATGCTACTACCAAATGTCTGAACACATGTATGATAAAATATATGTCTGGGAGCTGGGACTGACCCACACAGAGACTCATGGCCAGTTCTGGCTCCCTGATACATATCTGTATGGTACATGTGTTTGCAAATATGGTTGTTTCCTTTATAATTTACATTTTTGTTGTACATATAAAATGCTCAACATTTATTATACCTTAACAACCCAAAGCACACAATCCAGCTTCCTGTTTGTGCACAAAGGACATGTTGCAGAATCTTCGGCTCCTGTAGTAGTCCATTGGAAGATCCCTGGGGTCTAGAGGCACATGCTCTCGAGGGCTTGGTACGTGAGTGTAGTACACACACCAAAACCAGTTATGGAGTTTTGGTTGTTTAAATAGAACCAAGGATGTGCTTGTTTAGCACTTCCTGTCCTAGCAGTGCCAATTTGCAGGTTAGAGCTACACTGCACAACTTATGACTCACCTTGCTGAGCATAAGTCATCAGGCTTGCTTTGAAAATCCCCCTATTTTTGTAGCTCCAGGCAGGCGGCAATAGCTGAAGGTTGATCGGGCTCCAGATAAACCTCCAATCAGGGATGGAGAGAAATTCAATTGGCATTTAAAGCGGAATCTGTCAAATGCACACTTTCCAAAACAGTATGAGAACCAAAACACAGCCATTCTTCAAAATTTGTACTTATCTGAATGTTATGATGCAGTTCTCTAACCAAACAATGTTTAGAAGAATGTATATATTGGGGAAAGTGTGCATAAAAATGAATATATTCGTGTAAATAAATAACAAAAATGCTACTGTTTCCAAAAATATGTACATTAGTAAAAATGTGTTTATTAGCAGAAATTCACATTAAACTCTGAAAACTTTTCACGAGGACTTTTTATTTAAACATTTGCAAATTGCTGCAGAAATGTGGAGAGCTGAATTTGAAATTAGAAAAATGAGAAACGTAGAGAACCAACATTGCCAGATCCATCTATCCCTTCCTCCACTACACGGCTGATGGGCTGTGTTTGTGCCACGAAATACTGTTCCTGGGACCTAGGAGATGGCTTCAACAAAGAGAATGTTGTGAAATGAGGATTTACACAGTGATAAGCACATTGGGCCCGAATTCTCTTGGCAGCAGCTGCCGCACCCTGTAAAAATATAATTAACTACTAACTTGCAATTGAGGATTTGAAATCTGTAAGGAAATTTGCCTCTTATTTCTTTTTCTCTGCCAGATACCCACTTTTCTTTTGTCTGATATCTTCCCCCCTCAATACTCAATGTTTGTGAAAATTCTGTGGCAGCTCGGACAATGGCTTGGTTGGGTATGTAGGCCTCAGTCCAGTGAACAGTACAGTCACAGAATCATAGAATAGTAGAGTTGGAAGGGGCCTATAAGGCCATCAAGTCTAACCCCCTGCTCAATGCAGGAATCCAAATCAAAGCATTCCCGACAGATGGCTGTCCAGCTGCCTCTTGAATGCCTCCAGTGTCGGAGAGCCCACTACCTCTCTAGGTAATTGCTTCCATTGTTGTATGGCTCTAACAGTTAGGAAGTTTTTTTCTGATGTCCAGTCAAAATCTGGCTTCCTGCAACTTGAGCCCATTATTCCTGCACTCTGGGATGATTGAGAATAGATCCCGGCCCTCCTCCGTGTGACAACCTTTCATATACTTGAAGAGTGCCATCATATCTCCCTTCAGTCTTCTCTTCTCCAGGCTAAACATGCCCAGTTCTTTCAGTCTCTCCTCATTATCCGTAAGGCACACTAAAATCAAAGGAAGATTTAACTTGAGCACCATAGGATGTAAGCATGATTAAAGTTGCAATCCTATACACACTTACCATGAGTAAATCCCATGTACCCTTTGTAACCTTATTGTATACCATTTAGAGACTACAGTGTTAAGCATTATATACAGTAAATTGTTAAAACAAATAAATTGAACTCAGTGGGTCTTATGTGTAGAAATGCATATGATTGCACTGAAATTCAGTTGGATTGGGGATGCAGTGGTTAGCCTATAATATTGCCTGATTAGCATGTCCATGTCTCAAACAATACAAATGATTAGAGGAGTCAATATCTTCATGGAATTAGGATCTTTATGGAATTCATACTCAGTGCAGTAGCTCAAAGGTGATTTACACTTAACCCAGTTTAGTACTTTGGCCTTGAGGAGAGTGCTATCTCCCATTTGAACACAGAAAAGTATGCCAGCTGAAAATATCTAAGATCTGTCATGAGGAATTGGCAGCCACAAGTGGTAAATCATGCTCTATGAAAACAATGTTCAAACCTGACACTTCAAATGCACACTCACAAGGGCAAGGGAGAAAAGCCATAATGAAAGCACTCCAAAATCATTCACAAAATGGAAAGTTGTGCCAATACATATTTGGGTAGGAATGTGGGCCAATAATAAAGCTAGTGGAGAGTAGCTAGAAAACAAAGAGCAGAGAGGAGTAAGAATGGGAGAGAAATTCATTGTACGTCGTATTTAAAGGCAAACCTACCTAATTCACACTTCCCCAAATAATACATGAACTGATACACAGCCATCCTTCAAATTTTGCAGTTCTCCAAACTTTGCAGTGCCGTTCTACAGTCATGTAAGATGCACAAAAATGCATATATTAGGGCATGGCATGCATTACACTAGGGTAATGCATACACTTAGGGTAAGGCATGCAATATACAGTGTGTATATTAGGGAGAACGGCACACCAAAATGCGTTAGAGAAAACTGCTTGGCAAAAATGTCTATTAGGCAACACTGCATACAATAATGTGCCATTAGAAATAATTCACACTGAAATGCTGATGAGTTTTCATGAGGATTTTAAAAAAATTGCGAACAGATGTGGAACTGGGGAGGACTGAATTTAAGATTGGAAAAATGAGAACCTGAGAGAAACCACATTGATAGATTTGCCCATCCTTAGAGGGCAGCAATCCACAGCATCTAATCAAGCTGGGTTTAGAAGGGTAAAATGAGGGAAGCCAAAGAGAAAGGCAACAGACAACGGCTGTGTCCCATCCACTTTGAAGCACAGTGATGCAACCCAGATTGGGAAAGAAACTGTGGAGGAAATACACGTTATTAGAACATATCACCATTTGACTGGAATCAAAGGAGAGGTGACAAACGGACAACGAAGCAATCACGCTATCTTTGCAGGCCACAAAATCAATCTAGAGATTGCTAAACCTGTAAGGAAACAGAGTGCAAATGAGGGCCCCTTCCATAGGGCACCTGACAGGGAACAAACTAAACTGTTCTGCCACCGCAAATTGGCTCACAACACAAAGAAATTGCATGGGATGGAAAATCACACAGGAAATAAAGAAAGGGGGTGGTGGGGGAAGAGAACTCTCCAGTCTCTAAAGGCTATGCTAATAGGGAAAATTCAGGTCCAGACAAAGCCATTTTTCCCATTTAAGGAATCACAGAGTTAAATGTATGACTAACACTGGAAAGCAAAAAGAACGCCTAGAAAAGCTTTTTGTTCCTTGTATACCAACTTCTGGATTTGTACTGGGTTTTGCCTTACACTGACTAGAGCAAGGGGAGTCATTTAAATTTTCTGTATGGCACAGATGAGCAACATCAGCATGGCGATTGGTCAGGGGGTGATGGGAGCTGTATAGTCCAACACAATCTGGGCGACACCACCCCTGCTGCAGAGGGAGGGGAGAAAAGGTCACAGGAGGAGCATCAAGATTCAAAGAAAGGTACAAAGCCTACTTTGGGGTTAAATTCAAGATTAAATAGGAAAAAATAAGCCAATGTATTTTAAGTCAATCTATAGTGGTTACTTTGTTATGCCTCTTACTAATCAGATATGGGTGTTTCTGAAGAATAATCACAGGTGATCTCACCTCTGGGAGGATGGGTGGGGGTGACTGCTTCCTGCCCCCTCCCTAAATGGCAACCCTGACTGGAGCATATCCTGCCACCATAGCAACAGGGCTGGGGAAATGTTGGCTTTGTGGTTTTCGTATCTGATCTTACAACTCTGCTTTTATTTAGTGAACGCTGAACAAGTTTTGAGGGTTTTTTTAGTATATCACACTGTAGATATCTGTGATGCACAAAACAGAAACACACACACATATATGTATTCATGCTATAGGTTGTAGAGTAATGTACATTTTGAAGTCAGCTGTTTCCAAACGTTCTTCACTCTGGTGCACCAGTCACTGGAACCAAGGGCAGTAGATTCCTCGCTACCTCAGTAGCTATGGGCAAGGCCAGCCCTACTATTCGAGAGAATGAAGCAACTCCCTCAGATGGCAAATGCTGATGGATAGCAGCACAAGCTGCCCCCAGTTGTTTCTCCCAAGCCCCCCAGTCATTCCATTGTATTGCTACGTGGCCTTTCCTAGGCTCTTCATTCTGGCTTGCTGCCACATGTGTGGGGAGAACACCCTCCTGTCAGCAGCACTGAAGGGCCGCATTTGCACCATACATTTATAGTGCTATTATGCCATTTTTAACAGTCATGGCTTTCCCCGAATCTTCTTGTGAACTGTAGTTTATAAAGGGTGCTGAGAGTTGTTAGGAGACCTCTATTCCCTTTACAAAGCTATAACTCTCTGTGAGGGGAATAAAGATCTCCCAATACCTCTTGGCCGTAACAAATTATAGTTCTGAGGATTCTTTGGGGGAAGCCATGACTGTTTAAAGTGGTGTGATACTGCTTTAAAAATGTAATGCCATTGGGCTCTGAGATTCAACTGCCAGTCCAGTTGGCTTCTACACATGGAATGGGGAGGAGGTGCCATCTTGTTCTTTGCTTCAGGCAGAAACATTTCTCGGGCCGGTCCTGACTATTGTGTTGACATAACTATTTCACATTAGAAAAGAACAACAGGTATGCCTATTTAGTAACATAGGAAGCCGCCTTATCCTAGGTCAGATTCTTTGTCTATCTAGCTCAGGACTGGTAACAGTTCTTGTTGGAGTAAACAAATATTGCATGGTCACTTTAAGGGATATTTGGGGAATATCCCATGTACCTGTTTACCATGATGTAACTTCCTAATGGGTGGGGTTTAGTTACCTGATTTCCTTCTCCTTTGTCCTGGGGGATTTTTGAATATTCTTCATTGCTGATCTTCCTACCATTGAGAGAGGCCGCATGGCACAGATGCTATATCTGAGAGCATCCATACCAAAGACTAAGATGGACTGAGACTATTTTTCTTTCATCTAAGCTAGAACCTATGTTTCTGAACATATGCAGAATTCATGAGTAAACATTTTTTCTTTTACCTAAAGGATTGTGTCTGTTGTTACTTATATAGAGAAAGGTGGGGGCTGGTTTATATTCTCATTCTGCTGCTTGTATTCTTACAACTCTGCTAAGAAATAGGACCAACCAAATTAGTTCCTATTTCTGTGTGTATTTTTTATAATACCGAACAGTTCTCCAGTGTCTTGGGCAGAGAAATGCCTTTCCCATTATCTACTCCTTGGTATTTTTGACTGGAGACAGCAGGAACTGGACAGCAGGAAGCTGCCTTATACTGGGTCAGATGGTCAGACCCATGGGTCCATCTACCTCAGTATTGTCTATGCTGTCGGGGACTGAACCTGGGACCTTCTGCATGCAGGGCGAATGTTCTGCCACTGAGCTATAGCACTTGGATTTTCTGCACACAAAGCATATTTCTATCTGGCTATTTATGAAGACAGAGTAAAACAGATCATGAAATAGCTGTACTAGCTGTCATGTGCTTTTCATATGAGCAAATTGTGTAAGGTCTGGAACTGCATTTTCCCCCAGTGTACAGATCACCTGATTCATGCTTATATCCATTGAGGTCTACGTGCATAAGCCCCTCGGATGAGGTTCTGCCCTACACATGGACTTTACTGTGGAGGGCTGAGGGCTGACCACAATTATAATAAACCTCCTTCATGCATTGGGAAGAATGGAAGAAATCCATACAGGATTCAACTGTACTGTAAAAAAGTATAGATAAATCAGTGGCTTGAGGGCTGCAATCCTATACTCCCTTACCTTAAGTAGGAGTAAGTTCCATTGAATCAAATGGGGCTTACTTTGGTGTAGACATATGTAGGCTTGCCCTATATGCACCATTTACAACATAATCCTGTGCATGTTTACTCAGAAGTAAAAGCCACTGTGTTCAGTTGGACTTACTCCCAAGTAACTGTCAGAGGATTTTGGCCTTATATCACAATATTTTGGGGGGCGGCACCTACCCTGTGGAATTCCCTCCCCTTGAATATTAGGCAGGCGCCATCTCTGCTATCTTTTTGGCACCTTTTGAAGACTTTCCTCTTTCAACAAGCCTTTTAAGTTGAGACCTCTCCCAGTCTGCGTCTGTGTTAGAATTGCTTAATATGTTTTTTAAATAATGTTTAAAACCCTTTTTTAAAAGATGTTTTTAAAACTTTTTTTAAAAATGTTTTTAACATTGTTTTGTTTTAATGTATTTTAAGGTCTGTTTTTATGATGTTTTAAAGTGTTTTTAGCGCTTCTGTTTGCTGCCCTGGGCTCCTGCTGGGAGGAAGGGCAGGATATAAATCAAATAATAAATAAATATACTTATGCACTATCATGTGAGAGAAAGCTCTATTGACCAAAGCAGTGAGACTTACTTCCAAACAAACATGCATACAGTTGTGGTTAATCTGATTATTTGGTTTTTTTTGGCTTTTCATTTTATTCTAATTTTTCCTTGGAAGTTTTTTTTTTTATATTCTCTCCACTTTGATGACTTGTTGACTCTTAAAGCTTGAATTTTTAATTGTTAAAATTCTCAAGTCATCATCATGGGATAGGGACATAATGCAAACAGCTCTGAAAAGTGAACAAATCCACCCACTGCTTTATTTTCCCAAATCACTCCTTTAGTTAATGTTTCAAAGTTGTACCACGCGACGCATCTGGTGCAAACCAAACATTTTCAGTCAGATGGATCGCAAAGTTAATATTTGCCCATTAAATTGCAGACACTTTAATGAAGTTCTCGAACTTTGAGAAAAGTGAAAGGGCCATTCCAGGATTGTTGGCAGCTTTCAATCAAAGTTAGATCTTGGCCCAGGCGTGTGCTAAGTAAACGTAATCTTGGACTTCCTGGGTAATGTTTGGCTCTTTTAAAATCCATGGGTCACTTAGGCCCATGTTTCTCAAACCTTGTTGAACTTGGGATGCCTTTCTGTATTTACTCTGCCTTTTGACTCACCCTCCATATCAATAATCTGTTTCACATGTATGGGAGAGTCTCATGTGCAGATTGGTTTTAGCCTGTTGTTGCAAGGAAGGTTTTATGGATTAATCCAACACGGGCAGTAGAAAAAGGACACCTCTGATCTCTTTATGTCATATGTATGGAAATTATAATTAGGACAAAGGGACATCGAGAACTGGTGTTGTCAGCATCTAGTATCCTTAGGCTGCTGCTAGGGCCCCAGTGACACTTGCCCCGGAACCCCCTTTAAGAAAATGACCTGGTGCTCTGAGCAGCTGAGTCCAACTGCACAATACAATCTAGATCACTCTGAGGCATTGTGGAAAATTAAAATGGCAGCTCCTAGCCATTGGATGCTGCTGTGCCTACCTCCACTGCCAGGCAGGGCTTTTTTTCTTTTTTTTAAGCATTTTGTGGGTTTTTAAAAGTTTTTTAAACAGTTACATAAACAAAAATAAAAACACACAATAATCTCAAATTCCAGCAAAAAGCCTCACTCCCCACTCCGAAACACATGACAGTATCCTACAAAAGTTTTGTTTCATGTTTTCACATTTTCCACAGCATATTAGCATTTGTTTCACATCTTTGACATTATGGCTCAGGTCTGCTTTCCACACATTCTTAAGGCCAACCAATTAACCCAGCATAGACCCAACCAATCCTTTATAGATTTGAGATACCATCCCACCAGGCAGGGCTTTTTTAAATGGGTAGCCAGATTCAAAATGGCCAGTTACAGGGGAAAAAATGGACAGTTCAAAAAGAACATTTTGGCAGTTCAAAATTTGTATTCCGTTAGGTGATACCTTCCGTGGCACAGAGTGGTAAGTGGCGGTAACGCAGCCGAAGCTCTGCTCATGGCCGGAGTTTGATTCCAACGGAAGGAGGAAGTTGAATCTCTGGTAAAAGGAGTTGAGGTCCACTCAGCCTTCCATCCATCCGTGGTCGGTAAAATGAGTACCTGGCATATGCTGGGGGGTAAAGAAAGGGCGGGGAAGGAACTGGCAATCCTACTCCATATATACGGTCTGCCTAGTAAATGTCGCAAGACGTCACCCTAAGAGTCGGAAACGACTCGCACTATAAGTGTGGGGACACCTTTACCTTTACCTTTAGGTGATAACAATGTGAAAAGTAAATTAAGTAGTCCAGGCTCCTCTAGAACTCTGATCCCAACCATGCATACAGATATTGCTCCTCCCCTTGCCAGAGTCACTCCCCACACACCCCACAGCTACTCTCCACCCTTTTCCTGACAACTCCACAAGTGATGTGGAGTTGGCAATGTAATGATAAGGGGGGGTTGATGCCAGAAATACCCACTATGACATTCTTAATGGGGAACTTGCTGGGGGCACAGCTACATGAAACATTTGTGCTTGAAAATATGATCACAGCACAGAATTATTGAATTTGAGCTTGGGGAAAAGTCTTTTATCTAGATTTATTACTCTAATGAGAGTCAGCCAGATATTGACCTCAAAGTAGAAAGCATGAGCTCTCAGTTCTTCCAAGATTCCTCTTCACACCAGATGGGAACAAGTCCAAAGTCAGCCATGTCCTACTCCCTCCACTCCCACAACCATCCAATCAATAAATCAGCCCACTCAGGCAATGTTGGTGAACACACCAAAAGCTCCCACAGAGGTCCTTCTATCAGAGGGCTGGCACCAGGCATGATTGGGCCCTTGGGCACCAGCCTGCCCTGGGCCCGCAGCGCCATAGCCCAACACCCTCCTGATACAGGTGGTGTGGGAAGCCCGCCACCATCTTGGGTGATGGCAGGTATTCACACACAGTGCACATGGCATTCACACTGACGGGAGAGGTAGAGGCAAGTTAAATCGCACTAGTGTGAGGAAAACTCTCTTCACATGCTTAAAGTATAACAACTACGACTATTTTGTCTTGTGTGTAGAATATGTGGTAGAATAATTATGATTTCTTTAAGAATTGACTTCCTGGTTGTTCTAGGATCTGATGTAATCTGTCTGTGTAATAAGAAGGGTGTAAGCGGAGGCTTGTAGGCCTATTGTACTATGTCTGTGTTTCTGTGGGGTTTTCCCCCTCTCTTGTTCTTCATTTTTAAAATATCTCTTACTCCATCTATAGTTGTATTGGTGTTCATGATGCCTCATGTCATGTGTAAAGCTAGACTATAACATTTTTCTGCATTAGCACTCCTGTCCAATTCACAGTTCTGAGAATTTTCTCTTACTATGTTGAGGCTTCTAAATGGGATTCTAAGGAAGAAAGCATGTATGCACCCATGAGGAAAATGCACAGGTGTGTTACAGCAGTATGCACTTTGCATGCAATTTATAACCACATTACCACATATTGTTAGACACTTCTGAATTTTCCTTTTAAACATGCCAGGGGCTACAAACACTTTGTTTAGTGCCCCCTCAAATGTGGAATCAGTCCTGGCAGCAGCTCTTCGTCAGCACCCCTTATCCTAACTCTGGTTGTGATGATGGAGCCATCGGGGTGCAGTGCCTTCCATATGTCCAGTGTGAATCAGTGTAGGATTTTCTACCAGGGCACATTCAACCCCCACAGGCCTTGGGTGGTGGTGATGGTGAGGAAAGGAACCCCTGCTTTAGGAGCTTATCCTTCTTTGGGCCTTTGCATATCTCTTTCATGTGTCTTGTGCCTCCTAAGGTAGAGGTTTAGGCAAATGTCATCAGTGGAAAAAGAATATCATTTATGGTATTTTTTTTCTTTATAGGTTCTGAATCTATCTTCGGGTGAATAAAGAATTTCAAATTCAGATCCATAAATACATAATTGGTGGTATAACCAGACCTTAATCTGAGGCAGGATTCAGCAGGACTCAGCCATCTAGAGAGCCAGTGTGGTATAGTGGTTAAGGTGTTGGACTATGACCTGGGAGACCAGGGTTCAAATCCCCACACAGCCATGAAGCTCACTGGGTGACCTTGGGCCACTCACTGCCTCTCAGAGGAAGGCAATGGTAAACCCCCTCTGAATACCGCTTACCATGAGAACCCTATTCATAGGGTCGCCATAAATCGGAATTGACTTGAAGGCAGTCAATTTCCATTTTTCCAGCCATCTATTGGGGTTTGTGGCCTTTCTAGCACAGCTAAAGTACCTCAGTTTTACTCCAGTGTTACAGAGCTACAGTTTGCAGAGTGATTTAACAATCAGTCCCTCTTCCCAAGGAACTCTGGGAATTGTAATTCTCTGAGGGGAAGGGGGGTCTCGGCTCAGCATTCTTAACAAACTAGAGTTCCCAGGATTCTTTGGGGAAAACCATGACAGTTTAAAGTGGTATGATACTGCTTTAAATGCATAGTGGGGCCTATTATGTCTCTTTATGTATGTAATGATCTACTGAATCGTCTCCACAGTTTTAAAAAGGAAGACATGCACACAATATCAGTAACAACTGTTATGCTTTCTCATGTATACATATCATCTAAATAACTGGATTTAACAACACAGGTAGTATAAACGGAATTATAAAAGGATCAGGTATATGAGGCTTTATTGTAACACACATGCACACACGCACACACACACATGCACACACAGTTAACCTGAAAGAAAGCTGAGTTTTGCCTGTTGCAGGCAGGTTGATTACTACATCCTCCTCTACTAAACCACTTCATTTGGTTTATTAGTAACGGTCCACCTTGCCAGTCATTTCTCCTTCCTAGTTTCTGCGCCATTGGGAGCTGTTGCTCTTGATTTTCTTCTTTTCCTTTAAGATAAGAGGGGGACCCAGCTATAAACATGACTCATGCAAAAAGTCATTTTAGAGAAAGAATTTAACCTATTTTATTAGTTGGATCATTTCTTCATGCTTCAAATTCATTACATTAATGTAGTCCTCTAAAAGGCAGCATGTCACACAACAATGTCGGGAGGCTTAACCCTATAATCCATGGCAAAGGTCTGATGAAGAAATCCAGTCTTTTCATAGAGTCCAGTCCCACAACCCAGCAGTGCCAAAGCACTCAGCTTTAAGCCAATTGAGCCTCATTGAAATCTATAGAACAAAGTGCCTTGAATCTGTGTCCTTTGGTTTAGCTAGTAGGTGAGGTTGATCAATGGCACCTTATTCAGAGAAAGTGACTTCATAGCCGGAGGAATCAGATCAAGCTTCCAAAGATATTTCTGCTTTGTGACTTTTTACGAGTGAATTGATTTCCACTCTCATTAAAACAAAACAAACCACAGATATCTGGCAAGCCTCACATTTTTAACCAAGTTGACACACACCCTAATCTTAAGATTGACACAGTTGTAATAAGGTTAAAAATGATATTGTAGTGGCAGTTTCACCCTCTTAAGGCTTAGGACTTACATACATATCAGTTCCTAAGACATGATAGTGAATTAATTAATGCAAAGTAGGTTTTTGCCATAGTAGCGGGTGGTCTGAATGCCTATAGGATGATATGTAAGTGAATTTTCTCCAGTTTCCCCACCAAATTGCTTAGTCTCCACCCATTTGTGTGCCATGTGACAAATTTGTATGATAATATTTGACATTTATCAGCATTGGCTCTTTGCAGCATTTGCTATATTGCCACAATGGCCTGATTTAAGTATATGCTAAATTTGCTTTTCCACATCGTACTCAATATAACCAGTTTCACATTTAAATTGGGGTCTCAGCTGCTAGACATGCAGTAGCATGCCAGGACACCATGGCTCAGGTGGGTGCTGTTCTAGGGTATTAACTAGTGACCCAGTTTAAATGTGACCCTAACACTCAGGTCCTGCTGGTGGGCTTCCCAGAGGGATCTAGTTGGCCTCTTCGAGATCAGGATGCTGAACTAGGTGGGCCTTTGGCCTGATCCAGTAGGGCTCTTTTCTTTTCTCATGTTGTTGTTGTTGTTATGTGCCTTCAAGTTGATTACAACTTATGGTGACCCTATAAATCAACTACCTCCAACAGCATCTGTTGTAAACCACCTTGTTCAGATCTTGTAAGTTCAGGTCTGTGGCTTCCTTTATGGAATCAATCCACCTCTTGTTTGGTCTTCCTGTTTTTCCGCTCCCTTCTGTTTTTCCCAGCATTCTTGTCTTTTCTAGTGAATCATGTCTTCTCATGATGTGTCCAAAGTATGATAACCTCAGTTTCATCATTTTAGCTTCTTGTGATAGTTCTGCTTTAATTTGTTCTAACACCCAATTATTTGTCTTTTTCGCAGTCCATGGTATGCGCAAAGCTCTCCTCCATCACCAAATTTCAAAGGAGTTGATTTTCCAACGTTCACATCCATACATAGAGATCAGGAATACTGAATGATCCTGCCTTTAATATTCAGTAATACATCTTTGCATTTGAGGACCTTTACGAGTTCTCTCTTAGCTACCCTCCCCAGTCCTAGCCTTCTTCTGATTTCTTGACTATTGTCTCCATTTTGGTTAATGCCTGTGCCAAGGTATTGAATCCTTGACAAGTTCAATGTCCTTGTTGTCACCTTTAAAGTTACATAAATCTTCTCTTGTCATTACTTTAGTCTTCTTGACATTCAGCTGTAGTCCTGCTTTTGTGCTTTCCTCTTTAATTTTCATCAGCATTTGTTTCAAATCTGCAGCTTGTGCAGAATGCAGCGGCCAGATTGGTTACAAGGACCAGACGGTTCAAACATATAAAACCAATTCTGGCCCGCTTGCGTTGGCTGCCTATATGTTTCTGAGCCTGATTCAAGGTGCTGGTTTTAACCTATAAAGCCTTACAGGGTTTGGGACCGCAACACCTGATGAAACACCTCTCCTGACACAAATCCACCCGTATACTACACTCAACATCAAAGGCCCTCCTCCGGGTGCCTACTCCAAGGGAAGCTGGGAGGCTGGCAACAAGGTAGAGGGTCTTCTCAGTGATGGCCCCCAAATTATGGAATTATCTCCCTGATGAAGTTCACCTGGCGTCAACATTGTTATTTTTTGGGGGCCAGATCAAGACTTTCCTTTCTCCCAGGCATTCTACCAGTATGTGCTGAGCTCTGACCCCAGGTCTTTTACCTGGTTTATCTGTGCTTCATGGTTTTAAACTTTGTACGGCTTTTAAAATTGTATATTTGTTTTTAATATTCAATGTTTTTAATTTTTGTAAACCTCCCAGAGAGTTTTGGCTATGGGATGGTATATAAATGTAATAAATAAATAAATATAAATAAATAAATCATGACTCGTTTCTGCTAGCAGTATAGTATCATCTGCATATGTTAAATTATTGATATTTCTCCCTCTAGTTTTCACACCTCCTTCATCTTGGTCCAATCCCGCTTTCCATATGGTATGTTCTGCATATAGGTTAAACAAATAGGGTGATAAAATACACCCATCTCACACCCTTTCCGATTGGGAACCAGTCAGTTTCTCCATATTCTGTCCTTACAATAGCCTGTTGTCCAGAGTATAGGTTGCCCATCAGAACAATCAGATGCTGTGGCACTTTTGAAGCATTCCATAGTTTTTCATGATCTACACAGTCCAAGGCTTTGCTGTAATCTATAAAGCACAGGGTGATTTCCTTCAGAAATTCCTTCATCCGTTCCATTATCCAACGTATGTTTGCGATATGATCTCTGGTACCTCTTCCCTTTCTAAAAGCTTGGACATCTGGCATTTCTTGCTCCATTTGTTGTAGAATCTTGAGCATTACTTTACTTGCATGGGATATTAAGGCAATATTTTGATAATTACTGCATTCCCTGGGATCCCCTTTCTTTGGAATTGGGGTGTATATTGAACACTACCCATCTGTGGGCCATTGTTTAGTTTTCCATATTTCTTGACAATTTTTTCTCAAAATTTGGACAGATTCAGTCTCAGTAGCTTGTAGCAACTCTATTGGTATGCCATCTGTTCCTGGTGATTTGTTTCTTCCAAGTATTTTAAGAGCAACTTCCACCTCGCATTCTAAAATTTCTGGTTCTTCATCATACAGTTCCTCCATGAATGAATGCACAATAAATGCTTGGGTCATGATACATAAAGATGATTATGTGCTGATCCAGAGATGCCTGGTGAAAGTTGAAAAGTACTTTCACTTGCACATAGCAGACCTGATATATTCCCATCACACTGCCCCGTGCCCGATCACACACCATTCCAGAGGGTCCCACAAACCTGAGGAGTGGCTTTTGGGGTATGTGCAGGGGGCTTTGGTGGTGGTGGGAGGAAGGAGTCAGTAACACTCTTTTGTGTGAGCAGTGATCCTCTTGTCTATCTCTACCCATTATCTTTTTTTCAGTGTGTTTACACTATTGAAATTTGCTTCAGGTATCTAAGGTCAAACATAGCTCCTCTGTCGGCATGGTAACCTTTCTGATATATGCTAAATATTTATTTAGATTCCTCTGTTCTTCTGCAGATATTGTTCCTGGCAATGTTGAAATTATTAGCTGTGACAGCATGTTTTACATGTTTTTAGATTGTTTTAATTTTTTTGAATGCCTTAAATATGCTTTTATTTTTAATTGTATTGTTTTATCACTGATGTGTTTGCCACCCTGTGGGGAAGGATGGGATATACATTTAATAAATAAGTTACATAAATACAGCAGGGATGAGGAACCGGTGACCTGTTGGACTACAACTCTTATCATCCCTGACCATTTGGCCATGCTGGCCGATGCTGATGGGAATCCAACAACACCAGAGGGCTAGAAGTTCTCTCTGCCGTACAGTGTTCTTGCTTCCAATGAACCACGTGATGTGGCCCTACTTTCTTTTGTCCTCTTATTCATGCTATTGTAAAATGTGTGGAAAAAGCATTAACATTTACCCAGACTGTTAGGATAAATGAACTTGTAAAGTATTTACACTGCTTTCCTATTAAAGTTTTTTTTCCCTTGGTGTGTGCGTGTGCGCTCACTTCCACATAAAGACTCCTAGCAGTTAGATGAGCCAAGTACACAGTTGCTACTGGAACTCTGCTGAAATCAGGAGTGTTGCACCATAGATGAATATGTCTCAATTATTTCCTTCTGGGGGTTATATGTGGAAGGTCTCAACTTCCCCCAAGTCCTGTGGCTTCAAAGGAGAGAGAGAGAGAGAGATTCTCATCTTACGAGCATCGCTACTGTGATGCTCCTTTGACTTGCCAGAATCCTAGAGTTGGAAGAGATATCAAAAGTCATCTAGTCTAACCCGCAGTCAATTCAAGTAATCCATTACTACAAAACTCCTTGTAGATGGCCATCCAACTATTGTTTAAAAAACTCTAACAAAAAAGAATCCACCACCTTCCAAGGCAGTCTGTTCCATTAGGGAACAGCTCATACCATCAGGAAATGCTTCCTAATGTTTAGTCAAAGTACTCATTCTTGTAGTAATTTAAACTTGTTGGTTCAGATCCTATCCTCTGCAGCAACAGAAAACAAATTTGCTTCATTATCTTTGTGAGAGGCCTCCAGATATTTGAAGACAGCTAACATATTGCCTCTTCATCATTTCTTCTCCAGGCTAACATACCCAACTCCTTCAACCTTTCTTCACTACACACCTTTCCACACTGTACATTTAAAGCACCTTTATATCACGTTAACAGTTATGGAGAATCCTGGGAACTGTAGTTTAAGGGTACTAGGAACTATAGCTCTGTGAGGACAGCATCCTTAACAAACTACAGTTCCCAGGTTTCTCCATGACTGTTAAAGTGGTATAAGAGCGCTTTAAAGGTATGGTTTGGATGCGAGTCTTCAGATGCTTCCCCATCTCTGTTGTCTTCATCTGGCTACATTAAATTTTGTCAATATTTTTCTTAATCTGAGGTGCCCAGAACTGGACAAGTACTCCAGGACAGTGGCTTTCTATAGTGTGGTGATATTTTAGTGATTCTTGGCTATGGATGATCCTGCCTCATTTACTGGATTGGGAGATATGTATCCACACGGACACATGCTTGCTTCCTGGAGCCTGATCTCTGGATCCAGAAGCCAAGGCTGCATGGATGGGTTCCATTCTTACAGCTGAAATCATGCCTGCAGTTTCAATCATGTGTGTCTAGACATGACTATCTGCCAGTCACATTATTGATATTGTCAGCTTTTACAACATTATCACCAATCATCTGTACCAGGGTAGGTAGAAGGATCTAATTCAGCAACCCTCTGGAATTTATTACTGGCACTGCTAAAGCTGACAGTGCCAACCATTTGATCAGCTGCTTGCTATGGGTATAATAATAATAATATTCACATTTATAAAGATACAAAAAGAGAACCAGCATGGTATAATGGTTAGAATGTTGGACTGGGACTTGGGAGACCAAGGTTTAAATCCCCGCTTGGCCATGAAGCTCAGTGAGTGACCTGTGGCCAGTCACTGTGTCTCAGCCTAACCCTGTCTCATATGGTTGTTGTGAGAATAAAATTGGGAGGGGGAGAACCATGTTTGTATGCCATCTTGAGGTCTTTGGAGAAAAAGGTGGAATATAAATGAAATAATAATAATAATATGCCAGACATTTTCTAAGCACTGTACATATATTTAAAGATAAAATAGACATTCCCACAAACACAATCTAATGGACACAATACAAAAGAAAGCAAGGAATATGGAAGGAAGAGGAAAGCAAGCATTGGAGCAGCTGCCATGATGTTCTTCCAGTGGCCCTTAGTGCCCTAGCCACTTGGCAGACTATGCTTCCCTTTGGTTCTGCAGTCCCAGGGCAACCAGCAGTTGGAGCAGAGTCTTCTTTTGCAGGGAAAGAGGGAATCATAGATATCATGTGCGGAAGTGGGATGGGAAGCCCTCTGTTGTGTGCATGTGTGTGATTTAGGGACAGGTAACAGGTAATGGGAAAGACTTTGGCGAGCCATTGCCAGAGTTGACCATAGTGGGCTACATAAGAACACCCTGCTGGATCAGGTCAAAGGGCCATTTAGTCCAGCATCCTGTTCTCATAGAGGCCCACCAGACGTCTGTGGAAAGTCTGAAGGCAGGACCTGAGCACAACAGAACTCTCTCCACTTGTGCTTCCCAGCAACAGGTACTCAGAGGTATATACTGCCTCCAAAAGTGGAGGCAGAGAACACACCCATCGGGGCTAGTAGCCACTGATAGCCTTATCTTCCATGCGTTTGTTTAATCCTCTTTTAAAGCCATCCAAATTGGTGGCTGTTGCTACCTCTCGTGGGAGCAAATTCCATACTTTAACTATGCACTGTGTGAAGAAATACTTTCTTGTCTGTCTTGAACAACATTCTGCTTCACTGGATGGCCTCCTGGGTTCTTTTATTATGGGAGAGGAGAAAAAACATTTCTCTATCCACTTTTTTCACATCATGCTTAATTTTATACACTTTTATCATGTCACATCTGACTCTCCTTTTCTCTAAACTAAAAAGCCCCAAATGTAACCTCCCATTCGGGAGTTCCTCCATCTCCAATATTTTGGTTGCCATTTTCTGAACCTTTTTCAGCTCTGCAATATCCTTTTTGACGTGAGGCTATACACAGTATTCCAAGTGTGGTCGCACCATAGATTAGTGTAATGGCTACACTGACAAACAGTCTGACCGGGTATAAGGCAGCTTCCTGTATTTCTTCCTATGTAACAGCAGATGCAGGAAGCCCCCCAAATCTGAATAGTATCCACCATTCATTGTCAGAAGAATGATGTTTTTATATTCTCTAAGACGTCTATGACCTGGTCCTATGTATATTTACTCAGAGGTAAGTCCCTGTGAGTATAGTGGGGCTTACTCTTAAGGAAGTGTGCAGGGGATTTTGTAGCCTTAGTGAAATTTATGTGAACAGTTTCTTCCTTATATACACTCAAAGTTTATTTGTTTGTTTGTTTCTATCCCGCCCTTCTACTCCACAATGGGGCACTCAGGGCAGCTTACAATAAAATCACACACACACATAATAAAATTATACAGAATAAAAACACAAGACAAAACAGTAAGTTAAAATACATAAAATACAATTATTTAAAATAATAAAATACAATAAGCATATATATACAAACAAACCGAGAAACCTACATGTATATATATGTAGGTTGTAAGTTGCAGCTAGGTCTGCTTTTTAGGGAATTCCAGACTAACGTGAAAAGCAGATTAAGTACTTTTTTGCCCATGGCTGTTTCACTGGAAATCTGGGCAACGAAGACCTCAAAATAAGCATTTGTGTCAAAAAGTAATGTTTTCAATGCTTCTGCTTGAAAAGGACTCATATGGGACTCCTTTTTGCCCATATATTGTTGAATGATTATTTATTGATGCTTTCAGAGGAAGCTAGAAGCTAAAGCTTGCTGTGACTTTGATAGCTAAATTTGAACCATTGCACAAACTTCCTGGAGCTCAGACAACCTTGGCAAAATGTCATTGACTCTTGACTAGAGTAAAGAGAACTACATGCATGTTCCTAAACAAATAAGTAATTTTGTTTCCATTTTGGGCAAATTCTACCACTGCATAGATACTATCCCATTTTATCTAACTGGCATAATGAGGCATGCACACCATCTATTTACTATGGACATGGACACAGACCATTGGTCGGACTAGCTCAGTATTTTCTATACTAGGTGTGGGGAACATCTGGCTTGCCAGGCTGGTCAATTGGGCCTCTGCAACTCTTTTTGGCTAACCAGTGGCCACACCCACCTGTCACTAGGGATGGAAGGATCTGCCAATTTTAATTCTTTCAGTTTCTCATTTTTCAAATCTTTATTTATTTCTTTATTTATACACTGCTTATATGCCAGAGTGGCTTCTGTAAGTTGACCATATTGGACTATTCAGGTTTTCACAATTCAGCAGCAATTTCCTTTTTTTTTTTTTGTCTTCGTGAAAAGTCATCAGCATTTTAGTGTGAATTTCTCCTAATAGACACATTTTTGCAAGCAATTTCTCCTAATATAAATATTTCTGTATGTTATTTTCACTAATATATTCATTTTTATGTGCACTTTCCCCTAATACTGTTTTTTTTTTGTAGTAAACATTGATTGTACAACCACATCAACAAATTCAGGTACGTGTGAATTCTAAAGGATACCTGTGCTTTGGTTTGCTTATTGTTTCAGAAAGTGTGGGTTTGGTAAGTTCACCTTTAAATGCGAACTGAATGGAATATCTCCCCCATCCCTACCTGTCACTCACCTGATGTTACATTATGTCAGATGAGGGACTAGTAAAGTGGCAGCTGCCAATGAACAATCAGGGTTTATGTTTAGTGCTATTCATTGGCAGAGGGGCTTACATTTGGAACTGTTTACATTTGGCACCAAATGCAAGCTCTGCTGAGATTGGAGCTCCTGAGTAAAGCTAATCCATGCTCAGAGGGGGAGTGGTTTGTGTTCAGTGCTGAATATAAACACCACCAAATGCAAGCACTACTGCCAAACAGAAATGGGTTGCACACGGCCTGGTGATTGACAGGTGGGTGGAGCTGCTCACCTGTCAGATGTGACCCATGGAGGGGTGACCACTTTTGGATCTGGCCCACTGGTCCAGAGTGGTTCTCATCCCTGGTGTACCTTGACTGGCACCAGCTCTTCCAAGGTCTCAGACAGGAGCTATTCTCAGTCTTACCTGGAGTTGCCAGGGATTGAACCAAGAACTTTCTGCATGTAGAGCTGGTGCTCTGCCACTGAGCAATGCCCTATGAGCAGCATAGGGATTCTATGTGCAGATCTTCCCTACCACATGTCCCAAAGGGTGTGGCAGGTGAGGGGGAAGGAGAATGACTTTCCATCCAGTCTTAGGGCTGCATGCATAATGTTCATCCTCCGGGCCTCAATTCCTTCCTCCCCAGCAGATGTTTAAAAATTTCAGAGATGATGATCAATTTGTTGAGAGAAGCTATCCTCCTTAAATGCAGCTGATCTGGTATGGTTCAATAGAACAGGGCATTGGTATACAAAAATGATCCAAGGATCCTCTTTCATGTAATTTAAGAGGATGCGAAAGAACACAGTCATATCTTAAAATATAACAAGGGATAGCTGTGGTTACACACATCTACTTCTAAGGTTTACTCAGGTGTTAAGACTCACCGGGTTCAAAAGGGCTTACTTCCTCATAAGCATGGTTAGGATTGCAGGCTGCATCTTACAGTCCTTTATACAGTATCTATACACATTCACTTGAAAGAAACTCCCATTATGTTCAGTGGGACTTATTCCCCCAGAAAGTGTGCATAGGATTGCAGCATGCTCAATGCTCATGGGCTGGCTGACTGTTTGGCGGGGGGTGGGGGTGGGAGGATGGAAAACTGGGGGTCGAGGGTGAAATAAAACAGATGGACTCCTGAATGGCATTTTGTCAGAGGTCCTATTTGTATATTCATTCGCTATTCAATCATGGGAATAGAGGAAGCTGCCTTATCCTGAGTCTGCCCTTGGTCCATCTAGCTCAGTATAGTTTTCACATCAGTGTTTCAGGCTGCATTCCCTCCCACCCCTCCCTGCAGATGCTGGGGACTGAACCTGGACCCTGCATGGGTGGGATTTACTAGGAGGATGGGGCTCCTGTTGGGTAGTGTAGTGGCAATTCAGAAGTGCAGGGTCCCTTCATGGTAGTCACAACTACCCCCTCCCTTTTATCAATGCTGGGTTGAGAATCAGATCCTTGTTAATGCCTTTTCCCACAACAACAGACATCCCTAGGAGCCAATATGCATGAATGGGGAGAGTGTATGCAAGTGAAAAGAGCCTTCTCAGTGTCTAACAGTCATGCTGACTGGCTCATAGGATATTCTGGGACCTTGCTCCCTAAAACATGGGTCTAAGACCCCCTGAGACCCTGGATGACTACATTCCTGATCTTGATCTGTGGACTAGTAAGTTGCCAGGCCCTATGACCCAATGCTGGCGCAGAGTGGGAACTCCACACTCCCAGCCTAAGGAGGGGCCCCTTAGGGCCCCTTCTGGGCCTCAGGAGCCCTTGGTCAGTGCCTGACCTGGCCATCCCCTGGTGCCAGGCCTGCCAAAGTCTTACCCTGATGTGGCTCCACTCTCTGTTGAAGAGCTGCAGGGCTGTATCAAACAGGGAGCTGCTGAGACTTTACTCTAGCAAGTACTTTCATGAGTTTTGAATGGGCTGTAAGTTAGAAGTGATTGTCAAGTTCCATTAGCATGTCATGCTGCACTGTTATTAGTAGGGATGGAAAGATCTATCTGTTTCTGTTCTCCCAGTTTCTTCCCAGTGTTAAATTTAATTCTCTATATTTCTACAGCGATCTGCAAATTAAAAAAAAATCCTCATGAAAATTCTCCATCATTTTAGTGCAAATTTCTCCAGATAAACACATTTTTGTAGCCAGTTTTGACAAAGGTACACATTTTTGCAACCCAATTCTCATCATTTCATGCCTTTTTTATGTTATTTTCACTCATGTATTCATTTTTATGCAAACGTTTCCCTAATATATGCATTTTTGTACATGTTTAACTGGTGAACTGCATCCCCAAATGCTAATAAATGCGAATATCCAAGGATAGCTGTGTTTTGGTTCTCATATTATTTTGGAAATTGCAAATTTGATAAATTCTGCTTGAAATGCGAACTGAATCAAAATTCTCACCCATCCCTAGTTATGAGTACTTTCTTGGGAGTAAGTAAGCCTCACTGAACTCAATGGGACTTACTTCTGAGCAAATATGTAAAGGAATGGGCTGCACATTTTGTAGCGTGGGTGGGAAGGGTACTGTGATGTGAAACTGCTTTCCTGGAGACTTTCCCAAGAAAAGCAGCTACCAGGAAATGAATATGTAAAGCCTGAAGACCTTTTCTGCAATCCCAACAGCACATTGAATGGGTAAAGCATGGCAAGTGGTTTTATTGGTTTTGCCTTGGGGGCTATCTTTCTCATATTCAGAACAATCAATCTGGAATGAAGCATTAAAAAAAATATCCAGCTTTTGAGTTTTTGACCACAGGCGTCTTGAAATATGAATGGGATGACCCAGAATTCAGAAGTAGGAATCTATATTGAGGAATGAAAAGATCTGAGTCCAAGGGTCAGTGAATCTTGGAGAAGTTGCAATGAAAGCTTCTTGAGCTTAATAGCAATGCTTGAAGTCTCTCCTTCAAGTTTTGCATCTCTTCCATGGACTTGGTAGGTGGTCTCTTATGCAAGCTGCTGTAGCAGGCCTTCTGCAAAATGGGGAGATTAATAGTGACCTATCTTACAGGGTGATTGTAGAGATTCCTGAGATAATGTATGTGAAAGTGTATGGAACATTCTAAAGGTCTCTGTCAACATGATTACAGTTTTCTACCTTTGGTTAGTTCATAAGAACTTACAGGTTGTTTTGCTTTTCTGCCTCATTGTGCAAAAATAATATTAGGACTGTATTTCAACAAATACAGATGACTTCTTACCAAGTGGTGATGTATCAGGATCTGCATCGAGCCATCAGGTCCCCTATAACAGGGGCAGAGAACCTCTTTGCAGCCCGAGAGCCAAAATCCCTCCTGGATGACCTTCTGAGGGCCACATACTGGTGATTGGGGGAGCAAGAGGCAAAAGTGGGCAAAATAACATGTGTACCTCTTACCTTTGTATAGTAGACTACATTCCAGCTGCACAAAATTCAAAGTTCTCTCTCTCTCTCTCACACTCCCTCCCTCCCTCCCTCCCTCCCTCCTACATGTATCACACCATCTAGGCAAGAAAGCATTCTCACTGTTCAAGGACATTGTTTCCCCAGGAAAAAACCCTTGAGAAGGATGCAGAGCACGGCTGGGTGTGTGTGTGTGTGTGTGTGCAGCCTGGGAGAGTTCAAGGCCAGATGCACCAAAGCAAAGGGAGTGGTGAAGTTCTTCATGTCACTTTGCAAGATGTTACACAGCTGGCCACAGGGCTTCCATGCTCACCAGGCTAAACTGCCATGAGGTACATGTGCATATGTATCCCATCCACTTAGTAGGCTTGCCATGTCAGAAGCATCCCAAACCCTGAGATTTCAGGGGCGGGCCCTAGTGATATCATGGGGTGGCCCTAGTGATGTCATTAAGCATGATACATTAAGCGTCAACCACAGTTGTTTGGAGCATACCACTTAAACAAAAAAATTCTCTGATTGGAATTAAGATAGAAATCTTAGGTAAATGAGAGGGTTCCCAGGTCCAGCCAAAATGATGGGATCATTCCTTCTCACCTGCTTAGAGAGCCAGGGTAAGGAACATTTAACCTAGCCTACTCACCTCTGGCAGGAAGGGTTAAATGCCCTCAGGCCAGGCCAGTCACCAGAAGGCCACTGCAGGAAGAAAAGAGGCTAGTGTGTGGAGATGTTAGATGGGAGCACTCAGGAGTAAAGATGGATGCCCCTGAAGGCTGCAATTCTAAACACACTTAATAAGAGACCCATAGAACTCAACAGGACTTACTTCTGAGTAGATATTGTTAAGATTGTGCTGCTGGTAAGGCTTGACTAGGGATCTTCCGTAAAAATATCCATAACAAAAAAGATTGGCAACCCCCTGCCTGGAATGCCTGCCTGCCTTTTAACATGGCTGCTCCAAACCTCTTTACAGACTTGACCCTTCACTTCAGAAAGAGGTCTGAGAAAGGAGTAAGAGTTAAGAAGATTCTCTGCTCTTTCCTGCCTACTCTGTGGGCTGCTATAAACTCACTTTGACAGGCAATCCAATTCCAGTGAGTATTAACTGACAGAGAGAAAACACACATGGTTTGGTCTACCTTCACAGGCAGTAGATTGGGAATAACAGCAATTGAAGCCACACTTCCCAGTATGTGAATTCTCTTTTACCACTGTTGGGCAAGAATCAAATCATCATGCAAATAACAAGCAAATTCTGTTTGGATATATACTCTTCTATTTTTTCTGAGGGAATTTCCTGACACTTGTACAAAGTTGAATAATATTGATGGAAAACCCTTTGGATTTTTAAATTATCTGTCAACATCTCATCTCCTTCTTGTATCTTTAAAATAAGATTTTTTTTGTCATTCTTTTCTTAATTTATATGCTAGCAATTTCCCCGGTTTATTTGCAAATTCAAAAGTCCTTTGTTTAGCAAAATTTAATTTCCTTTCAATTTCTCTAACTGTCAACATTGACACTTGTTTCTGTAACATTTTAATTTGATTTACAGTAGAGGCTTTAGTTGGATTCTTTTTCAATTCTTCCTCTTTTTGTTTTATTTCTACCAAGATTAATTGCATTTTCTGTTGTTTCTTCTTTTTTAATTCAGAATTACATTTAATAAAATATCCCCTCATAAATGCTTTACTTGTATCCCAAACAATATTTTCATCTGTTCCTTTATGTAAATTGTGTTCAAAAAACTCTTTTAATTTCTTCTTACATTCCTGCACCATTTTATCATTCTGTGATAAAGATTCATTTAGTCTCCATCTAAATCCAAGATTTTTTTGTTAAAGTCAATATCACTGGATTATGATCCGAAAAAGTTTTTGGTAACACATCCATCTTGGAAATAACTTTCACTAAATTTTTAGACATCCAAATCATATCAATCCTCGAAAATGTTTTATGTCTTTCTGAAAAGTAAGTAAATTCCTTTGCATTGTCATTTATATATCTCCAAGCATCCACCAATTCTAAATTTTCCATCAATTCGAAACAGATCTTCGGCAATTTGCCCAGTGTCTCTTTAATATTTTTCTCAGAAAGTCTATCCATTTTTGGTGAAATTACCCCATTCCAATCACCCATGACACACCAATGATCATATGCAAACTCTGATAATTTTTCCATAAGTCCAGTATAAAACCTTGTTTTATCTTCATTAGGAGCATAAATGCCCACTATCAAAATTTTTGTACCCTGAATGGTAATTTCAACTCCCACAAATCTGCCACTATCATCCAATAATATCAATTTAGGAGACAATTGTGAATTAATATAAAGAACCACACCATTTTTTTTTTGAATCCTGCCGAAATAAATTCTTCACCCAAATTTTTACAAATTAAATATTTAGAATCTTTCTTCTTAATATGAGTTTCTTGTAAACAAATTATATCCAATTTTAATTTTTTCAAATAATGAAATACTTTCTTTCTCTTCTGCAACAAATTAGCTCCATTTATATTCCAAGTTAGATATTTGTAATCCATTTTTAAGCATGTATTTTAGAAAAGTCTGTGCCTGTTGCTCCCTTTGATCCATCATCATCCTTTTCTTCCTCTACCTGTTTCTGTTGACTTTGTTTCCCAGGAATTATGCCCATGTCTTTGACTTTATCTTCTTCCATGTCTTTTGAAGCTTTTCTCAAGAAATCCCTTGCTTTTTGAACAGTATTTAATCGATACTTCTGTTGTCTAAATGTAAAAATCACTCCCTCTGGAACATCCCATCTAAATTGAATTTTACATTAAGTTTTTCTGTGAAGAAAGCGTAATCTTTTCTCTTACGTAGAAGCCTAACAGGAATTTCCTTCATCACCTGTATTTCTTTACCGTCAATTTTGAAGACATTGTTAAAATGATGTTGCAAAACCATATCTCTGGTCCTCTTTTTTAAAAAATAAACAAGCACATCTCTTGGGATTTTTTTTTTATTGTTGCATATCTGGAATTAATTCTATAAACTTTATCTATTTCAAATTCCATCCGATCTTCGTTCCTGTGGAAGGATTTTGCCAAGGCATTAACAATTTTCTCTCTGATATCTTCACCTGTTTCCTCAGGGATTGCACGGAATCTCAAGCAATGTTCTTTATCTCTAAGTTCCATAACAGCAATATAATCCAAATTCTTTTCCAATTCCATATTTGTAATATCTATTCTATTCTCTAAGGTTTGCACCTTATCTTTAACATTTTTTACATCCTGTGTTAGTTGCCCAATGTTATTTTTAATCTCACCCACTTCTGTTTTAATATGATCTTGTAAATCTTTAAAATCCTTTTTCATATTGCAAAATTCATCTTTAAGTTGTTGTCTGTCCTGTTTCATCTCTTGTTTCAACTCTTGTTTAAAATCACTAAATCCCTCCATAATTTTCTGGAACATGTCCATCCCTTCCTGTGTATCAATTGAAACTCTTCGCTCCAAAACTTTGGCTGCTTTCTTAGTTGTCATTCTTGAAAAAAAAAACCTTTTCTATTATTAGCCAATGTAGAGGCAAACAGTTTCTTTTCTCCCAGCAACAAAAAAGTTAATATTCCAGGCCTGTTTAACCAACAGAGTTCTTATCTCCAGCACATTCAGGAATGTAAAACAAATCCAGTTCTCAACATCCAGCAGTTAGTAAGATACACGAACAGCAGATTCGTTCCAAAAAAAAAAAAATTAATCCAAAATAAAAATAAAAAATAAAAAAATATTCTCAGATATATTTCCTTCAAATAATCAAATCATCTTATCTAATAAGTTGCCTCTTATCCGTTTAATCTTTGTAATTCCAGCTTTAAGCCAGCTTTTTGTCATAAAAAATAAAGTAGGTTCTTTGGATTGCTCCCTTCTTCCTTAGCTTTGTATAATACGAAAAAAGTGTGACTCACCCAAGTTTCTGAATTGCCGATTCGTAAACAAGTCTCTTTTACAATAGTAATTTAAGTTAGTTGATAAGATTTAGACAGAAGGAGGCTAGCTCGTTAAAAACGTTTTTAAAAGAGAAAGAAAAAAAGTCTCGCTTACTTTCAGCACAGCCTGTTGGAAATCCAGACTCTGTCTTCCGCTGCTAGAAATGCCTTCTTATCTCAGGGGGATTCCTGATCAAATCTAGCAATCTACAGCTTGACAGAGTTCCGTGGATAATCTCTTCGGTTCCCCTTTTATCTTGGAGAACATTTACGCCTGTCAAAAATTCCTCTTGACTGGCTTTTAACTGAAATAAGCTTCCTCTGAGATAGAGCTCACTCAGAGACGACCACCAGCCAGCACTCCTGTAATGGGAAGTCCATTACAGATCTTCAGAGACAAGCTATTAATGGTCCTATTACGTCAAGAGAATTATCTGAGGCTGTAAGTAAAATTAAATTAGGAAAGGCGCCAGGACCGGATGGTCTATCAGCAATGTATTACAAATGCTTGGAGGAGGAACTTTTACTACCTTTACAGTATACAATGAATTCTATTTTACAAGAGGGGAAGATACCGGATAGTTGGAAAAATGCCAATATAACATTAATACCTAAAGAGGAGCAGGATTTAACCAAAACAAAAAATTATCGGCCAATATCTTTATTGAATAATGACTATAAAATTTTTACAATGATTTTGGCTGAAAGAATGAAAATAATATTGCAACAATTTATTCAGGAAGATCAAGCGGGTTTTTTACCTAAAAGACAATTACGTGATAATGTCAGGAATGTTTTGAATGTGTTGGAATATCTAGAACAACGAAATGACATACAAGCTGCTTTGATTTTCTTGGATGCTGAGAAAGCATTTGATAATTTGAATTGGAAATTTATGTTTAAGGTTCTAGAGCAAATGGACTTTGGAGATAATTTTATAAAATGGATCAGATCGATTTATACATCATAGAAGGCACAGATAATTGTCAATGGGGATTTAATGGACTCATGTGAAATACAAAAGGGTACAAGACAGGGATGTCCATTGTCCCCCCTTCTATTTATTCTGGTTTTAGAAGTGCTGCTTAGAGACATAAGGCAAGACAAAAGGATTTCAGGAATAAAGATAAAAAAAGAGGAATATAAATTGAGAGCATTTGTTGATGACTTGATAATTGTATTAGAAAATCCCTTGGAAGGAATCAAAGTATTGATGGATAAACTAGAAGAATTTGGACCATTAGCAGGATTTAAGATCAATAATAAAAAAACGAAGATGTTGGTGAAAAATTTATCTTTAAGAGATCAAAACGTGTTAATGGAGAAGATAGATTTTAAAATAGAAGAAAAGGTGAAATATTTAGGTATCATTATGACAAATAAAAATTCAAAGTTGTTTCATAATAATTATGAAAAACTATGGACAGAGATTAAGAAAGATTTGTTAAAATGGGATAAATTAAAGTTGTCATTAATGGGTAGAATATCTGTAATAAAAATGAATGTATTGCCGAGAATGATGTTTCTATTTCAAACAATACCTGTCATATCCTCTGATCTACCTTTCAAACAATGGAAAAAAGATATTTCTAAATTTGTTTGGCAGGGGAAAAAACCAAGAGTTAAATTTAAATTATTACAAGACGCCAAAGAAAGAGGAGGGCTGGGATTACCAAATTTGAGACTTTATTTTGCTGCTTGTTGCTTAGTCTGGATAATGGAATGGATTCTATTGAGGAATAAAAGATTATTGGATTTGGAGGGCCACAACCTGAAGTGGGGATGGCATGGATATCTATGGTATGATAAAGTAAAAGTTAATGTGGATTTCAATAATCATTTTATAAGACGTCCTTTGTTGAATATATGGAATAAATACAAAACAAGGTTTTTTTCAAAAATACCACTATGTGTTTCAAGTCAAGAAGCATTTTATAGAAGAGAAATGGCTGGAAAAGAGAAATGGTTAACTTACCAAGAACTATTAGAAAATGTGCATGGTGAATATATAATGAAAGAGAACAACTAATAAAAGAAGGATATAGTTCACAATGGTTTGCCTATTTACAATTGTTAGAAAGATTTAAAATGGACAAGAAAATGTATGGGTTTGAAATAAATAAATCTGATTTTGAAATAGGTTTGTGTACAAATGATGAATGCATAATTGCAAAAATGTATAAATTTTTATTGAAAATGGACATGGAAGAAGAACAAGTAAAAGAGTGTATGGTTAAGTGGGCAAAATTTTTTAGTTATAATATACAAATGGATCAATGGGAAAATATGTGGAAAAAAGGTTTGAAATTTACACTATGCTATAATCTTAAAGAATTTTTTTATAAAATGATGTATCGTTGGTATATGACTCCAGAAAAGTTGTCAAAAATGTATAGTAATGTTTCTAATGTATGTTGGAAATGTAAACAACAAGAAGGATCTTTTTATCATATGTGGTGGTTGTGTAAACAGGCAAAATCATTTTGGGCACAGATAGGTAGGATGATGCAAAAAATCTTAAAGATAAATATTCAGTCAAAACCAGAATTTTTTTTATTGGGTTTTATGGATAAACAAAAGGAAAAGAAATATGGAAGAATAATATTATATATGATCACGGCAGCAAGATTACTATATGCACAAAAGTGGAAAATGGAATCGATACCAACAATGGAAGAATGGCTATTGAAATTAATGGACTTAGTTGAGATGGACAAATTGACATGTCTTATTAGAGAAAAAATGACAGATACATTTCTTAAGGAATGGAAGCCTCTTTTGGACTTTTTGTTGAAAGAAAAAAATGAAATGATGATAATGGGATTTGACGATTAATTAAGATAGACTTTGGAAAAAAGTGAATTTCGTATGTTCTAGGAGACAGGTTTGATATATATTATATACTTATAGCTGATCTGTAACAAATCGGAAGTCAAGTTTTTTTTCTTTTTTTTCTTTTCTGTTGTATTGTTTTTGTTGTATTTGTATTTGTTTTATAAAAATTTGAATAATAATAAAAAAGTTATTATATCATGCAAATAACAAGGTGGGCAAATCAGTGGGTTCAACGGGGTTGAGCTGAGTGCATGGAACCACTGTTATTGCTTCTATGGATGTAAGAGAGTAAGGTCAGAGGTAAATGAAATTCAAATAGAAAAACAAAAACAAAATACAGTGATGATTTCCTGAATGCAATACCAACCACAACAAGATTGCTGTGAGTAAGACAGAAAATGCACCATCCCACAACCAGTCAGGGTTCCTAACAAAACAAAAAAAAATCCTGGCAACCAATCAGCCAAGATCAAATAAATCCTTGGAGCACAACCTGATCCAGGGGCTGCAGTTAGTGCAGAATGCTGCGGCATGATTGCTGACATGAGTGAGACACTGTCAGCACATAATACCTCTGCTCTGAAATCTGCACTGGTTGCCATTTTGCTACCAGGCCAACCTCAAGGTGTGCTTTCCATGTTACAGGTTCCACACAGTACTTGTTCTGCTCTTGTAAGAAATTGATCCTTTAAGTGTGGCAGTACCTATACTTTGGAACTCCCTGCCCATTTACATTAGGCAGGCACCTTCATTGTACTCATTTTGGCACCTGCTAAAAACATTTTTGTTTAGGCAAGCCTACCCAGGCATCTAGAAGCTATTATGATTTCCCCCCCTGTTTTTAACTCATTGTTGGTTTTATTGTTTTGAATGTTTTTAAATACCTGTCTTTAACTGTTTTTGCCAATAATTTTATTGTTTTAATTCCTTCTATAAACTGCTTTGAGGTTTTTTACAATAAAGCAGTATATAAATGTTGTAAATAAAATACATAAATAAATTTCGGAGTCACTTTGGGTCTCTTTCCCCTTTTATACCGAGTCAGGCCATTTGGTATCATCTAGCTAAGTACTGATGACACGGACTAGCATTGGCTTTCCAGGATTCCAGGCAATAGTCTCTTCCAGAGATTGAATTTTGGACCTTTGCATGCAAAGCATGTGCCCTATCACTGAGCTACAGCCCTGTTTAAAAAAGTATCTTTTAAAATTGTTCTTTTCAATTCACTAATGAATGCACAGCACACTAGGGCAGATCCACAACATGCATTTAAAGGACATTCAACATACATTTGAAGCACATAAATCCCACCACAGAATCATGAGGACTGTAGTTTGTTAAGGGTGGTGGGAACTATAACTGTGAGGGGGAAACTACACTTTCCAGGATTCTTTGGGTGGAGTCATGCACTTTAAATGCGAGTTGGATGTGCTTTAAATGTATTATGTGGATCTGCATTACTTCATAAACTTTGCCTGATTAAAATCATTTTAATTAAATTTTAAAATGGAAATAAGCTACAAAGTTTACTGGGTGACCATGGGCTACGCACCATTTCTTAGCCTAATCTGCCCCTCGGTGAAAACAACAGGGAAGGACCATAACCACCCCAGGGAAGAAGGGCACACTTAAAATGTAGAGGAAATAATAACTTGTAAATAATAATTTGCAATCATAGTGTAAAATCAGATGCATATCAAGACATAGTATAAAGAAATATTTGCTGCCCTGGGCTCCTACTGGGAGGAAGGGCGGGATATAAATCAAATATATTCTGTGCCTCCATTAAATCTTCAAGTAGCCGTCCAGAGGAGCTTTTCCATATTGTCAGGGGTCTGTTGACATCAACTCCAGGAAATGGAGTTTTAGACCCTTCGGAGGCTCACTGCGAATTGTTTGCATGGCACTTTGAGGGTAAAGTTGTTTGCCTCCGTAGCAGTCTTGATGCCCCATGCACATCTACTGTAGTCCCCAATGAGGTGTCCAGTGCAACGTCTGCTGCAACTTCTTTCAGTTGATGCGGCCTGATGACGTAGACAATGTGTCCTCTCGACCCTTGCCCTTCTTGGCTTATTAAAGCTTGCCGAGGGGGTTTGACCGAGTGGATCCAGGATGTGGTCAACATGTCTTCGCAGGAGGGAGTGATCCCAACCACCCTGAAAGAGGCGGTGATCCAACCACTCCTGAAAAAGCCCACCCTGGACCCATTGGTTTGTGACAACTACTGACTGGTTACAAATACCCCCTTTTTAGGGAAGGTGATTGAGAGGGTTGTGGTGCAGCAATTGCAAGTACTCTTGGATGAAACAGATTATCTTGACCCATTGCAGTCTGGGTTCAGGCCTGGTTATGGGACTGCATCGGCCTTGGTCATCCTGATGGATGACCTTTATCGGGAGAAGGACATGGGGAGTGCGACCCTGTTATTCTTACTTGATCTCTCAGCGGCTTTTGATACCATTGACCATGGTATCCTTCTGGGCCAACTTGGTGAGATGGGTATTTACAGTGGTTCCAATCCTATCTCCAAGGTTGCTCTCAGAGAATAGCATTGGGTGACTGTCTTTAGGCCCCCTGTCAGTTGTGCTGTGGGGTGCTGCAAGGTACCATCTTGTCCCCCATGCCATTTAACATCTATATGAAGCCCTTGGGAGCAGTCATTTGGGGTGAGATTTGGGGTCAGCAATATACTGACGATACCCAGCTCTGTTTCTCCATAACATCTGAATTGGGAGAGGCTGTGCAAGCCCTTGGCCGCTGCCTGGACTCGGTGGTGGTCTGGATGAGGGCCAATAAACTGAGTCTGAATCTGAGCAAGATGGAGGCACTGTGGGTTGGTGGTTCCCGAGTTCGGATAATTGGTCAGTTGCCTGCTTTGGAGGGGGTCATACTCCCTCTGAAAGAGCAGGTCTGTAGTCTGGGGGTGCTCCTGGATCCATCTTTGACACATAATGCCCAGGTGACCTCCGTGGCTAGGAGTGCCTTTTACCAGCTTTGGCTGGTAAGACAGCTGTGGCCATTTTGGACCGGGATAATAATAATAATAATAATAATAATAATAATAATAATAATAATAATAATAATAATAATAATAAATTTAATTTCTTCGTCGCCTATCTGGCCAATGGCCACTCTAGGCGACTTACAAAATTGTTAAAATACAATAGATAAAATACAGTAATACAATATAAAACAATATATCTGCAGCAACAATATTAAAACTGGGCAGGAGGCATTACAGTTATAACAATTAACCCTCCCCGGATACCCCGAAGGCCTGCTGAAAGAGCCAGGTCTTTAAGGCTTTCCGAAACACATTTAGGGAAGAGGCGTGCCGGAGATCTTGTGGGAGGGAGTTCCAAAGAGTGGGGGCCGCCACTGAGAATGCCCTCTCTCTAGTACCCGCCAATCTGGCTGTTTTTGTTGGCGGGATTGAGAGAAGGCCCTGTGTGGCAGATCTTGTCGGGCGGCATAATCGGTGGCGTTGAAGGCGCTCCGTGAGATAAACTGGGCCGAAACCATGTAGGGATTTAAAGGCCAATACCAACACCTTGAATTAGGCTCGGAAAACAACTGGTAGCCAGTGTAGGCCAAACAACACTGGTGTGATGTGATCTCAGCGGCGACTATTCGTAAGTAGTCGAGCCGCCGCATTTTGTATCAGTTGTAATTTCCGGACCGTTTTCAAGGGTAACCCCATGTAGAGCGCATTACAGTAGTCCAAACGAGAGGTGACCAGGGCGTGTACCACTAGTGGGAGCTGTTGAATAGGAAGGTAGGGTTGCAGCCTTCGTATGAGGTGTAGTTGGTACCAGGCTGCCCGGCTCACTGCCGAAATCTGAGCCTCCATGGACAGCCTGGAATCAAGCACAACCCCAAGGCTGCGGACCTGGTCCTTTAGGGGTAGACTCACCCTGTTGAACTTCAGGTCAATGTCACCCAACCTTCTCTTGTCCCCCACAAGTAGTACCTCGGTCTTATCAGGGTTCAACTTCAGCTTGTTCCTTCCCATCCATCCACTCACGGATTCCAGGCACATGGACAAGGTCTCCACAGCCAACTCTGATGAAGATTTAAACGAGAGATAGAGCTGAGTGTCATCCGCATATTGATGACACTGCAGCCCAAATCTCCTGATGATTGCCCCCAGCGGCTTCATATAGATGTTAAATAGCATGGGAGAGAGGATAGAGCCCTGTGGCACACCACAATTGAGAGGCCAAGGGTCTGATACCTCCTCCCCCAACGCTACCTGTTGGTACCTGTCGGAGAGAAAGGAATGGAACCACTGTAATACAGTGCCTCCAATTCCCAATCTCTCCAGGCGAAACAGAAGGATACTGTGGTCGACAGTATCAAAAGCCGCTGAGAGATTGAGGAGGACAAGAAAGGTGGATTCTCCCCTATCTAATGCCCTCCTCAAATCATCTACCAGAGCGACCAAGGCTGTTTCAGTTCCGTGACCAGTCCTGAAACCCGATTGGTATGGATCCAAATAATCCGTTTCATCCAAGTGTGCTGACAACTGGTTGGCCACCACTCACTCAATGACCTTGCCCAAAAATGGTAGATTCGAAATTGGGCGGAAGTTATCGAATACTTGGGGATCCAAGGAGGGCTTCTTTAAGATGGGCTTTACAATTGCCTCCTTGAAGGCTGATGGCATCACACCCTCTTTCAAGGATGCGTTTACCACCGCTTTGATCCCCTCGCCCAATTTCTCTCTGCAGCTCACAAGGAGCCACGAAGGGCAAGGATCAGTAAGACAAGTGGTTGGCTTCACAGATGAAAGCACCTTGTCCACTTCCTCAGAAGGGAGAAGCCGAAACCAATCCCAATTTACCGGCATGCAACTGGCCAACTCTGGTTCATCGACTGTGTCCACGGCGCACGGGATCGAGCTCCGTAAGGGATAGCCTGACCACTGTTGTCCATGCACTGGTAACCTCCAGACTGGATTACTGTAATGTGCTCTATATGGGGCTGACCTTGAGGTTGGTCCGGAAGCTGCAGCTGGTGCAAAATGTGGTGGCGAGACTGTTCCCTGGGCAGGGTATCGTCAACATGTCACCCAGCTGCTGAAAGAATTACACTGGCTGCCCATTTGCTACCGGGTCAAATTCAAGGTTCTAGTTTTCGTGTACAAAGCCCTATACAGCTTGGGACCAGGATACCTGAAAGACCGTCTTACCCCTTATATACCCAGTCAATCACTGCACTCTGCAGGTGAGGGCCTCCTGCAGATATCATCTTATCAGGAGGTCTGTTCTGCACAACATAGGGAATGGACCTTTAGTGTGGCAGCACCTACCCTGTGGAATTCCCTCCCTTTAAATATTAGGCAGGCGCCATCTCTGTTATCTTTTTGGCGCCTTTTAAAGGCTTTCCTCTTTCAACAAGCCTTTTAAACTGAGACTTATCCCAGTCTGCATCTCTGTTGGAATTGCTTTTTAATTTGTTTTTTTAAAAACCTTTTTTTTAAAAAAACAATGTTTTTTTAATCCTTTTTTTTAAAGATGTCTTTAAAGCTTTTAAAAATGTTTTAAAAGTTATTTCATTTTAATGTATTTTAAGGTCTGTTTTTATGATGTTTTAAAGTGTTTTTAGCACTTTTGTTTGCCGCCCTGGGCTCCTGCTGGGAGGAAGGGTGGGATATAAATCAAGTAATAAATAAATAAATAATAAAATATTTATACAAGCATGAATGTTTAATATGTTTATTATTTACACAACCTGCGAAGGTATTTATAGTGCAATCCTATGTATGTTTACACAGATGCAAGTCCCAAGGTATTCAATGGGGCTACTCAGACAGGGAAGCATGCACAGGACTGCAGTTCAGTGATAAGGAACATCACTCACTGAGTCCAAAATTCAGAATCATGCCACGTTAAGCTGTTTTGCAACTGTTTTATACTTGTTTTATAGTTATTGGATTTTAACTGGCTTTATTTCTTGTTATGAGCTGCCTTGGTTTCCAACCCTACCTCACAGGGTTGTTGGAAATATTCCATATACACACACACTAATGATGTAAAAATACATTCACCCCATATACTAGTTTATTGTCAAAACCAGTTGGCCATTGCAGAAGTTTTTTAAAAAGCATTTGTTTCCTGCCAAATAAAAACAGTGACACTTAAGTAAGCCCTGCCTAACTGCTTAAAAAAAAAGGATAGGAGGAGGACAGAAAGATTTACAAGACAATCCTTTTCTATGTTCACTCAAAAGTCCCATGGATTTTCAGGACAATCCTAACCATGTCTACTCAAAGGTAAGTCCTACTGAATTCAGTGGGGTTACAATACAGGTATGTGGCATTAGCATTGCAGCTTTACTCCCAGAAAAGATTCCAAACAGTTTATGAATAAGACAAATAAACTGCCCTCTTCAACAATCCAGTAAAATTTAAACTTGTTTGACTCCTTAATTAGAAAAGTATAACACTGCAGTATATATACTTTTAAAAACTTCTGTTCAAAAATAATTTGAAAGAAAAAATGTATAATATGCCATTTTGCAAGTAATTAAAAAACCCTGTATGTACACTTTTATGCCTACCAAGATCCTGCTGTGATCTTCTGTTGTAGTGCAATCCTATGCATGTTTACTCAGAAGCAAGTCCCAATCCTTTACAGAGAAAATACTGTTTGTGCTGCTGAAAGCTATATATTTACTGAATTCCTGATGTGAGACAAGCAGGAAAAGGAAACTGTGGGTTTAGGTATTATCTGGAGGTCAACAAAGTCAATCACAACCCTGACTTATTGGCTAAAAACCTGAAAGGGCAGGGATTAGAGCAGCCAGTACTAACAGAAGTTGCAGAGGAGGTGGCTGACATTTTGGGCAATATCTTTTGAACCAGACCACCTAGAAACTTAATTTTTTTTTAAATGAAAGCTAAGAGTCTGGAGATTAATGTGACTCACCCAGAGACCCAGAGAGGACCCCCAAAAACCTGAGGCTCGGGGCAAAAACTGGAGACCTGGCAACCCTACTACTTAGGTTAAGAACATAAGAAGGGTGCCACTGGATCAGGCCAAAAGGTCATCTAAGTCAATCATCCTGTTCTCACAGTGGCCAACCAGAGGCTTATGGGAAACCCACAAGCCGAACACGAGGGCAATATCCCTCTACTTCTTGTATTTCCCAACAATTGGTATTCAGAACAGAAGCACACTGCTTCCAACAGTGGAGGTTAATTGACTGCTCCGTGTTTCCCAAACTTTTGATATCTGTGAGGCAATTTATTTTCTGTAATGAAATTGGAGGCACACTTTGTTGTTACACTGAGAAGATATATACATTCTTCATAAGTTTCCTGGACAATGTGCTAGAATTCTCCTTGCAACTGCAAATTAGCTCATTTATTATTACTTCCTGGCCATTTGCCCTCCTCTTGTTTTCCTAGTCAGTCAGAGCTGAGGGATGGGGCCATGTTTTCTGGGCAACAGTAATACTTGTGGGATTTTGCTGGGCTTGTCAGCTGAAGCATAGGCTGCATCAGGGAATTCGAGTGTACCTTTTTTTCTCCTTGGGTGGTGTTATTTCCCATATATTGAGAGAGAGAGAGAGAAAGAGAAAGAGAGAGGAACACCAGGTCACACTGGAAGATCTCTGCTCTGATACAGGCATGAAGTGGTGGAAGCACCAAACATTAATTAATTAATTGATAGTATTTATGATTCACCATTCTGCCCCCAAGTGGAAATACAATAATTAAAGGTAACAGTACATATCAAAAACACCAATTAAAAGCAGAAACAGAACTATCATTGAAACAAAACAAGAGCAGGATATAGAACCCATTGAAAGCCAGGCGGAACAAAACCATTATGATGGTCTGCCTAAACCTAAAAACAGAGCCAATCTGGCCTCCCTATGGAGGACAGGAATTTCATAATCAGAGTTACTAAAAAGGTCCTGTTCCTTGCCTCTGGCGAAGATATTACATTTCAGGCAGCCTCATACAGGAGAAGGGTGTCTTTCAGATATCATGGAATCATAGAATAATAGAGTTGGAAGGTGTGATATGTTTGGGTTCGATATACAGAGCCAACAGTTAACGAGGTAGTTTTATTAAGTAGTCATTACAACATGTTTTTCTCCTCAAGCTTCTCCAGTCAGCCAGGCCCCCACACCTCATTCTTCAAGGATCATCTCTAAACTCCCATCCCAATGTTTCTTATAAGGAAATTCTCTAAATTACTACAGTCACTACAGAAGGGGCCTATAAGGCCATCAAGTCCAACCCCCTGCTCAATGCAGGAATTCAAGTTAAAGCTTACCCTACAGGTGGCTGTCCACCTGCCTCTTCAATGCCTCCAGTGGTAGAAAGCCCATCACCTCCCTATGTGATTGGTTCTATTGTTGTCCCACTCTAACAATTAGGAAGATTTTGCTGATGTTCAGTCGAAATCTGGCTTTCTGTAGCTTGAGCCCATTATTCTGTGTCCTGCACTCTGGGATGATCGAGAAGAGATCCTGGTCTCCTCCGTGTGACAACCTTTTAATTACTTGAACAGTGCTATCATATCTCCCCTCAGTCTTCTCTCCTCAAGGCTAAACATGCCCGGTTCTTTCAGTCTCTCCTCATAGGCTTTGTTTCCAGTCCCCTGATCATCCTTACTGCCTTCCTCTGAACCTGTTCCAGTTTGCCTGCATCCTTCTTAAAGTGTGGTGTCAAGAACTGGACACAGTACTCAAAATGAGGCCTAATCAGTGCTGAATAGAGGGGAACTAATACTTCATGCGATTTGGAAATTATACTTCTGTTAATGCAGCCTAGTGGTTCACGACAGATGCTATTGGGGGTCGCTGATTCATAGGGTTGCTATAAGTTGTAATCAACTTGAAGGCACATAACAACAACAAAATAGCATTTGCTATTTGCTATATCTGGTACCAACTGTTTAGGGCTGTATAGGTAAGGATCCACACCTTGAATTGTGCTCTGAAAACAAATTGGAAGCCGCTACAGTAGATACAACCCATGTAGTTGGCAGCTTAACTTTTCAAGACATCATTCAACCCTCTTGCAGCATAGTAGTCATCTGTCATCTGGTTACATAGCTGAAGGGAAGGAGGGCCACCACTGACTCTACTGAAAGACCAGCTTTGTTGGGCCTTCCCCTCTCAACTGTCCCTTGTCTACAGCACAGTGAGGGAAGGGCAGCAGGGTCACTCCAGCAACTGTGACTTCTCCTTGAATTATATCCATTCCAGGAAGAACTGGAACTAAGAACTAGCACCCGAGTTTGTTTGTTTTTCCTCCTCCCTCCCAATCCTTTTGTGCTGTGTCTTTTAAATGGCAAGGACTGTCTTATTACTGATAAATGTAAGCCAGTCAGGGAGTCTTTTTTATCTAAGGAATGGTGTTAAAATGCAAACCAACCAACCAACCAACCAACAAATGTTCTCTAGCATGCAGTGTGGCAATCATTGGACCAAACAATTCCATGCCCAGAGTCTTCATTTTCTGTTTAAGCTCTCTCTCCCTCCCCACATTCCCCTGGGATATAATTTATCAGAACTGTGGTACACTGGAAAGTGTTAACTCCTCACCCCCTGCACACTATGGCTCCTATTGTAGATATAGAATTATTAAAAAAAACAGATGTGTGATGTTGAAATTCTCGCCCATCCCTATGCATTTCACATATTATCACATTTGGCCTTGAAGCCATTAAAATATGCACCTACCTATTTTAACTAGCATGTCCACAGGACGCCAGCTGTGAATGCCACTGAAATGGCATGAAAATGGCGGATAGACATACTACTCTTTGGGATCAGAACAAGGAGGTTCTGTTCTCTGAGGCTTAGGAAGGAGACTTTACTTGCACTAAGAGGACTACACTGGCTCTAGAATCAAAGGGTACATGCCGTGGGTTAGTGTGACTAACTCGGGTTTTCACTGGAAATGGTTCTTCTGGGGTCACAGATTCAAATCTTGTGTTTTGCCCTGCTGAGAGGAAGTTGAGCTCCATCCTGTAAACAAAACAAAAATGGGGAAGGCGGCATAGCTCAGTGGTTACAGCACAAGTTTTGTATGTGCAGAAAGTCCCAGATTCAGTCCCTGGTATCTTCAGGTTAAAAGCAGCAAGGCTGGACTGCCTGGGGCCCTTGAAGGCTGCGGCTAGTTAAGACAGACAACATAATTTAGACTAGGGTGGTGAAACTCTGGCTTTCCAGATGTTGCCAGATTCCAACTCCCATCAGCCCCAGCCAGTATGTGACCACAACTCCCATCACCCAGTATGGCCGATGGTCACTGATATTGGGACTCTGGGCCAACCTAGATGTGGAGTCAGTAGCAAAAACACAGTTAATGTGCACAGTGCATGTTTTTGTCTTATGTAAATAGCAGCTGCAGAAAAGCCTGAGCAATCTCGGGACCACAGTGGGTGGAGAGGGGACCACTCCTTGCCATGGTCACAACGAAAAGTGCCTTTCTGAAAGCTGCCATTACCATTTCAAGGGATGGCTGCCTTGGCACCAGTGGAGGCTTCCCTTTACATTCAAATAGCAGCTTTGGAGAGGGATTGTTTTTGTCACGACTATTCCAGATTCTCGGCAGCTGCTATTTATAGAACAAAAAACCTTGCATGTTGATTGCATTAATGCAATTAATGTCACATCTAGTGTGAACCCCAGTAAGAGGCAGGTTTGGATGTGAGGTACTTAGGAAGCTGCCTTATACCAAGTCAGAGCATTGATCTATCAAGCTCAGTATTGTCTCCACTGACAGGAGCTCACCAAGTTTTCAGAAAGGGATATTTTCCTATCCCTAAATGGAGGTGTCAGGGATTGAGCATGGGATCTTTTGCATGTAAAACAGGTGCTCTACCACCAAGTGTGGTTCTTCCCCAAGGTACAAGGCTGCTTGTCCAAAGTTGAAGCTGATCCAGATTGTTTTTTGGGAAAGCGTGCATCATTCCATTTCATTTTAAAAGCAAGGTGCTTTTTTCTTTCAATCCTGCATGCTTGTAGGCTCGTAGGTTTGATGTACTGCACAGCCCAGTACTATTTTCAGACTGAATTTGTATTTTCTGTTCAAGAGGATGCATCTGTGGTTATAGAAACACACACACACACACCAAGAGTCTTCAAAGGTGAACTGTGTAAAAATCAAAGCTTAAGAGGCTTAAAAAAATAAAATAAATGAGAGTATCAGGGCATGTGATGACTTTGATTCCTTTCCGCCTATACATGTGGCAATCTTTGCTTGTTTAATCCACAAAGGTTTGTTGAGTTAAGCCTGTTCCTGGTTGCCTGAGAATCTCTGGTGTGGCCCTTTCTGGTCACTTGCTGTTCTTTACTTTGGTCTGTATCAGGGATGGGGAACCGGTGTCCCTCCAGATGTTGTTGGGGCTACATTTCCCACCACCCTTGATCATTGGCCATGCTGGATGAGGCTGATGGGAGCTGAAGTCCAACAATATCTGGAAGGCCACAAGTTCCTCATCCCTGTTCTGCATTATCATCTAGAACAGCCTTCCCCAACCTGATGCTTTCTAGATATTTTGGACTACATCTTCCATCAGCCCCAGCCAGCATGATTTAGAGTCCAATAACATCTGGAGGGCACTGTGTTAGTTACCCCTTACCTGACCTAGAGTTATAATCTAGATTATGGTGTTTGAATCTGCAGGGGTATTTTGTACAGGCATGGTTGCTTCCACATCAAGGAGTGGATAACTGGAGGAAAGAATCAGCCCAATATTAAACATGTTTCCTCAGCAGTTAAGTCTTTCTGGGACTTACTTCCCAGCACTTAGGAAAGTTTAATGTTTAGGATTGCTGCTGTCTTCAAATACTTGACTTTCACTTTCTTTGTATTCTTGCAGCTCTTCTAATTCCCCATCTTCTTTCTACTCTGTGCAATGCCAGCAGACTCCCCTCATTTCCTGTCTTTCCTTCTTGATTTTGGTCCATCTGTTTTGGAATATTTATAAATGTGTTTATTTCTTTAAAAGATCATTTTAACACTGCCTTTTGGCCCTAACAAGGATCCACAAGGTGGTTAACAACATCACAAATACAATCAACAAAATAAAAATGTAACAACAAAATTAAAACATTTTAAGAAATGAAGAAGAGCAGGATAAATGAAAAACAATTATATTTATTTATAAAAACACATCCTCTTCTTCCATCATGATAATTTCTTCTCATCTTTCTCATTTTTTCTCAAATCCACCTCTTCTACCGCCCTACCACTGCTGCCACATCTTTTCTCCATAGCTTTCTACAAGCTTATCGTTCCCATCATTTCCTCACTCCTCCACAGTCAAGAATTGTCCTATCTCTTCAGTGCTGTACAGGCCATTCTGGAAGGTTTGTTCCAGACCTTCTAGTATACTTCTTAAGTACTTTTTGTTTGAAAATATTCCACATACTGGCTCCACTCAAATCTCGTGGTTACCATTGGAAGCTGCCCTATAGCAAGTTATACTAAATTTCCATCCAGCCCAGTATGATATACTCCATGCCAGGAGCCTGTGTCATCCCTGACCACTGGCTGTGCAGGCTGGGGCTGATTGGAATTGAAGTCCATCAACATCTGGAAGGCCACAGGTTCCCATGCTCCACTCTGACCAGCAACAGCAATTTAGGGTACCAGGCAAGGGTCTTTCCCCTTACCAGCTACCTGATCCTTTTTGTAGCTGGAGATTTAGCCAAGGATCGAGGCTGAGACCTGAAAAGTAACAGGTACACCACCATGAAACAATGGTCTGTCCCCATACATGGCTTCAGGCCTGGCCATGGCACTGAAACTGCCTTGGTCGCCCTGGTTGATGACATCTGTCAGTAGAGAGATAGGGGAAATGCAACCCTGCTTGTTCTCTTTGATCTCTCAGTTGCATTTGATACTGTAGACCACGGTATCCTTGTGGAGCAACTCAGGGAAGTGGGGGTTGGGAGCTCTGTGTTTCAATGGTTCCACTCATACCTCCAGGGCCACTTCTGAAAAGTAGTTATGGGAGGTTACTGTTTGGCACCATGGGAGCTGTCCTCTGGTGTTCTGCAGGGTTCCATCTTGTCTCCCATACTATTCCACATGCATATGAAGCTGCTGGGAGCTGTCATCAGGAGATTTGGAGTGAGGTGTCATCAATACAGACCCTCTCAGGTGTTGAGATCAGTAGAGGGGACCCTTTTGGTAGTTCTGCCACCCTTGGAAGCCCAGGAGGTGGGGTGGCCTAGGAGAAGACATTATATGGGGTGGCCCCTAAATTGTGGAACTTCCTTCACACCGAGGTGCATCTGGCAACTTTGCTGTACAGTTTTAGGCAAATGTTGAAGACATACCTCTTTATCCTGGCCTTTGACACATAAGACATGTTTTTAGGACCCATCCTATTTTGGGATTTTAGGTTGTTTTAAAATTGTTTTTAATGTCATATTTTAAAATTGTTGTAACCTGCCCTGGGACATCTTTGGATAAAGGGCAGATAATTGATAATGATAATGATAATAATAATACCATGTGAGCTACCTACCTTGTTATCAGAGCTTGGAAAAGTTACTTTTTAAAACTACAACTCCTATCAGCCCCAGCCAGCATGGCCAGTGAATTGGGCTGATGGGAGTTGTAGTTCAAAAAAAGTAACTTTCCCAAGCTCTGCTTGTTATCAGTTACAGATATTACAGTGTGAATCCTGACCATACAAAAGCCAGACAACTTCCAGTGGTATCTAATGAACTGATTGGGAGATGCAAAGAATTAGTGGTTAATTTGAAAAACAAAAGGAAAGAATGTCTCTGGACATTAAAGCTTTTCCCCCATACAAAATATTAATTGTAGGGGAAGACACTCTACATAAACTCATAAACACTCTTCTCCTTATTACTGTGGCTGTCAACTGATTAAATAGGCATTTAGCCCCCTCCCTTTAAACAAGTCACTGATTAAATGTATGTATATTTGCATATTACCAATATCTCAATCCAGGTGCCATTTTTATTTTTATTTTTCATTCCATAAATTTAAACCATACCTGAGAACCCAAAAAGCTTCAAAAAGTAAACAAGCACGCACTTGACCTGTTAAAATTGGCCCCCAACCAATTAAAGATTCAGTTGAATCATTTACTGATTAATTTTTAAAGCTCTAATCATTGCTCTCCATATTTCAGAGATGGAATGCAGCACTGAAAAAAGGCTCTGGAACTAATTGCAGGCATGAATCTTGGGTGGACTCTGACGTGTAACTCATCTGAGCTGACATGCATATGTCATACATGGCTAGAGTACCAAATAATTCAATTACAGCAGCTACCTGCTTGGCAGTGACACTTGACCTATGCTTATTCTGTCCTTCTTGTCTATCAGTGTTTTTTTTCTGAATGTGGGCCAGGTTTATTGGCCTGAAATGTTTATAGGAAATCCTGCTCAGTAGGAAATCTTGATTAGGAAACTGTTATCTTCTTTGCATGAAGGGTGAGCTCGCGACAGGCTCAGCATCTGGCTGTCATAAAAAAAGGGCTTCTGGTGGTGAGTCAGGGTGTAGCTACCAACTGTGAGGAACCAGCTTGCTTGAGCTCCACTGATAACTGAGTACTTATCGTTCTTTATTGGGTTTTTTCCCCTAACATAAATTAAACAAACCAATACTCTATCACTGTATACACACACACAGAGAGAGTCCTGTGGCACTTTAAGGTTTAACAGATTGATTGTGGCATAACGTTCCTGAACTAGAATCCAGTTTATTGCATGCATGAAGTTTTATACTAGTTGGCAGTAGACACAGAAAACAGACACAGAAAAAGAGAGAGAAAATGGCAAATGGTGGGGCCAAAAGGCAATGATATGTGAGATGCAAAGAAGGGAATCTGTGGCCCTCCAGATGTTGCTGAAGTCCAACTCCAATCAGCCATTATGGGAACTAGTGTCCAATTACATCTGGAGGGCCACAGGTTCCCCATCCTTGATATACAGTCTAAGACCTTTCCAATACCATGTTTTTATTATAATAACCTGCATTTAAAACTCTCTGATCCAAAAACATGATTGGAAAAGGACAGGGCAATCAAAAGAAAATGTTTATATATACGTGCAGTCAATTATCATTTTCAGGATATCAGAAGGGGGCTTTGTTTATGGCAAAGTCCCTCCCTCCCTTCTACAGGAAGTTGTAGATGGGTAATCCTCTTGAAAACAGCATATTCAAGAAGATTTTTCATCACTTCATGGCATACCCTGAATCTGATGTCCAAAAACACATCATGGATAGAACTGATTCACAGTGAATGATGATATCAATCACAGTTCTAATGGTGGGAGTTTATGTTTTTGATAAGCAATGCCTAGAACAGAAACATAGCAGCTTCCAACCACATGGACAGGATACCCATGGAGCCTAAAATCCACAATAGGCATTTAATTTCAGTGGAAGGAGCAAACCTGTATATATACTTAGTGCTTTGAGATTGCTCCATGTATTCAGTCGCCACTCTGTTACCAACAATCTGGCAAGGTACTCATGAAGTCCCTGTGACTTGTGTGAGGGGAATTGTTGGGCAAATTTCCTATACTAGAGCTGCACACTCAGATTTCCACATGTCCAAGAGCCACAAGACAGGCACTCCCTCTCAGCTACATACTTATTGCCACCACCTCTTTGCAATACCTCAGCTATTGTATCACCCTCACCAAACCCCATTGTTCAGCCTAGCCCATGATCCCCACAGGGGCCCTAATTTCCCTGGGGGGCAGCAAGGGGTAGACAAAAGTGGGACAAATAGTTCTGTGACAATCTGGGCAAAGTTCCCATGCAACATTTATTAGTTTAATTTGTGAAGGTTTAGCTTCATTAATACAATGTAACAGTGGTCCTTTTGCAAGCTCAACTCTGAAGGTAAAGTCCATTCAAAGATGGAATTAGCCAACAAAAGATGTCTAGACAAGGCAGTTAAAATGATGTTGGGTAATACCTGTTTGTGTCCCCACAATTTGATGGAAGTTACACCACACCCAGAGAAAAGGTCAGAAAAAATTTCCATGTGGGCAATATTGGCAAATATTTGACTGACTTTTACGCAGATACAATGGAAACATCCATTAGGAGGCCTGTAAAGAATACTTTAAATTTTATTTTAATTCTCCTTTTTACACCCCCCCACCAGATAAACTATAACACACATAAATTAAACAACTGATGCAGTTGTGTCTAATTTACAGAATTTAGTTCCGGCTGCATAATCTGCATTTCTGAACACTGGGCTCCTGCTGGAAGGGCGGGATATAAATCAAACAACAACAACAACAATAATAAAACACTGAACCTGAGCTTTTAAAATATGGAGGTCTAGCCCTGCTCCTCTCTTCTCTTCTGTAATTGTGGGGGTGAGGAGGCAGGCTATGTGGGAAGGAAGTACTGAGCAGCTGGGCTGGAGGAAAAGGGGGCACTCGAAGGGCTAAACAGGGAAAGGCTGGTCTATTGGGGCAAATGGGGCATCACCCCACTGACTTTCACCTGCCTGCCTTCCTACTTCCAACCAGTTCAGGGGGCAGCACTGGCTGTCAGCGTCCTCCTCCTCAGTCTTGCCGTTGTGGAATTCAGGAGGCAGCAGGATGGGGACAAAACTAGAATTAGTTGGCTCTGCTTGTCATTGGCTTTGGTTAAGTCCACTGTTGGTCACCTTGCCTCCCTTCCTCCTAGTCCCAATAGGCACCAGGCACTGCTGGGCTGAAGGGGAAGGGGAGAGAGCTTTGTATTCATGGCCCAGTCATGGAAAAGGGGGCTCTGATAGAGATTGTGAACAGGAATACAAAGAAAGGTCTGAAGGGGAAGGGGAAGTGGTTCATGCTCTGGTAACCTCACGTTTGGACTACTGCAACGCGCTCTACGTAGGGCTACCTCTGAAGACGGTTCGGAAGCTACAGCTAGTGCAAAATACGGCGGCCAGACTGCTAACAAGAACTAAGCGGTCTGAGCATATAACACCTGTTGTGGCTCGCCTGCACTGGCTTCCAATATGCTACCGGGCCAGATTCAAAGTGTTGGTATTAACCTATAAAGCCTTATACGGCGCGGGACCATGATACCTGCAGGAACGCCTCTCCCGTTATGAACCGGCTCGTACACTACGGTCTACTACGAAGGCCCTCCTCCAGGTCCCGACCCATAGGGAGGCCCGGAGGGTAGTAACAAGATCTAGGGCCTTCTCAGTGGTGGCCCCCAAATTGTGGAATAGTCTCCCCGAGGAGGTACGCCTGGCACCGACACTATTATCTTTTCGGCGCCAGGTTAAAACCTTTCTCTTCTCTGAGGCATTTTAATCTAAGTTATTTATGTAAATGTTGTAATTGGTATTTTAGATGATGTACTTTTATATTTGTTATATTGATCTTGTAATTTTATTATTGTATATGTTTCTATGTTTGCCGCCCAGAGAGCTGTTTGCTAGTCGGGCGGGATATAAGCTGAATAAAATAAATAAATAAATAATAAATAAATAAATTGTATATGGAAGGCAGGCGAGCGAGGAAGACCTTGAGTGGGGGCCTGTGACCATCCAGAAGTCCCAGGTCCCCTAGCACACTCTTCTTCAACTTTGGGACCCCAGATATTGTTGGATTACAACTCCCATCATCCCCAGACAGCATGGTCAATGGTCAAGGATGATGGGGGTTATAGGCCATCAACATCTGAGGACCCAAGATTGAAGAACAGTGTGCCTAGTGCTTCCAGTGATCTCAGCCAGCCAGGCCAAGAAAAGACCTTTGCCCGAGGCCTTCATCTGTTGACTTTTCTTATGAGGGGAGTGGGGTCTTTCGATGGAAAAGTATATTACTTCACATACTTCAAAATGTGGTAAACCAGAGCTGCTACATTTCAGGGGAGGGGGGGTAAGCTTCTGCTTATCTTGCTGAGTGGGGCTTGGACTTCTGCCCCAAAGCCATGCCCTCTCTTTGAAGGCAGCAGCTACTTCCTCTTTGAATTTTCTCCAATTTGTCTATATCTCTATTTTGCAATAGCAAAACCAACTCATACCAGTTCTTGCCCTCTGTCTGACCTACAGTAGCCTCTAAATCAATCGTCATCCAGTTGGCGGCTCTCCTGATGCCTTTCATGTTGCATATATGCGGTCATTTTGATGTTATGTGTTACCACTTCTCCTGGCTTCTCCTTGCCGATTATATTCCACTGTGCAGGTTTTTAGCTCTTAGCACACCACTTCCCTGCCCCTGCTTCATCTCCCAAGTGTTTTTACTTGGCTGGAATGGGCCCGTGAACATGTCTTGCTTGCATGGATGGAGTAGTGTAAGTATGTAGAAACTACTCTATTGTACAAAAGTGGCATTTACATTAGTTGCTGTGCCCCCCTTTGCCACTGGCATGTGGCCCTCGGAAGGTTGCTCAGAAGGGAATGTGGCCCTTGGACTGGAAAATGTTCTTGATGTAAAGGTTGCAGCCTTGTGCTTGCATCTTCTTTTATTGCTGTTGTTGACTTCCAGACTGGAAAGGAAATACTATATGCAGAAGAAAGGCGTGTGATTTTTAGTCTATATCCTCAGCATTTAATCAGTAAGGGTAGAAAAGAACTGGCTGTCAGGTGGCACAGGGGAATAAAAGAGTTTTACAGGCAGCCTAGTTCTGCCTTACATACCATCTGCTGCATCCAGAAACCTAAGACTTGCTCATACAAGTCAGTTCTGTGTTTTCAATATTTAATGTCAATTTGGAAGGACATTACAGAGCTCTGTGCTACACCAGTAGGGTGCATTATATCCAGAGTTTTACTCACAGGTGTGGTTGCAGTAGCTTTCTCATAAGCTGCATAACAAGTCAGAAATCTAATAAATGAAGAAGCTAGTCGTGATTAGCTCATCGCGACAGAGATGTCACAGCAGCAAACTTGGCTTTGCCACTCATGCTTAAACTACTCATGATACGATCTCCATGGCATTTTTTTTAAAAAAAACCCGACTTTAAAGCAGCCACAAGGGCTGAGATTTTGATCAAAGCTGCAGTGCTGGCTGTGCAAGTGTTTAACCCTTTCCTACATGTCACTTCCTAATCTACCCCCTCCATTCAAAGCTGCTAGTAGCTCTACAATGGGATGGCGATGGAAGACAGGCACAAAAAATACCTGGAGGGTGAGGAACATGCACCTGTGTATTTTTCCCAAGTGTGCACAGTGGGACTAATAGCAGTTGAGGGGGATTTAATTTAAGTGTGGGAATGGTGGTTCAATACTCCCTCCTGTAGCACCACTGCTTCAATGAAAATCAGAGCCATTAAATCATGGCTGTTTTAATATAAAAATTAAAAAAACACAGAGAACTAATTATAGGTGTCCTATGCTGACTCTTATTTGGCCCTGAGTGTATACTCAACAGATAATGTACATACCTGTTAAGCCCTGGCTTACTGTTGGGGTGTACCTCTCCAATCCACATTTTCCATCACACGTTTGTTACATTCACACTTTTAGGTGTGCACACAGAAAACATGAGTGAAGAGGTCCTAACGCAGGTTCTTCAGAAGTATACCAATAACATGCCGAGACCTTGAATTTTACCTAATTTTCACTAGTTCCTTCATGTGTACTGTGATTATTTTCATTTGAGGTAAAAGGGAAAAAACTATTCCCAATTACAGGCATTCTGAAGTGCTGTGGGGCAAAGTCCCATCAATCCAGCACTTCTGTAGACATATGGGAGCTCTAATGGCCATATGGAACTCATGCATATAATTGCCCCTTTTGCTTCAATGGAAGCATCAGACTTCTGTGTGATCGTCTTTACAGATGAAAATCTGCTGTCTTCATTTAAAGGAGCCAGCACATACACATTTTTCATAATACTAGAACTGAGGGCCAAGGAAGCTGAATGTTGGAAGATTCAAGGCAGACAAAAAAGTACTTCTTTACAGTACACACTGCACAGTAAAACTACGGGATTTGCTCCTATAGCATAGGAAGCTGCCTTATACCAAGTCAGACCATTGGTCCATCTAGCTTGGTATTGTCTACACTGACTGGTAGCAGCTCCCCAGGGTTTCACACAGGGAATCTCCCCCGGCCGTTCTTGGAGATGCCAGGGATTGAACCAGGGACCTTCTGCATGCAAGACAGATGCTCTACCACTGAGCTACAGCCCTTTCCTTTCTTCAAGATGTAGTGATGGCCACCAACTTGGATGGCTTTAACAGAGGACTATCAATGGATAGTAGCCCTGATGGCTATACTCTGCCTCCACTGTCAGAGGCTTTTGTGTACCAGTTGCTGGGAATAACACATGGGAAGAGTGTTGCGCTCAGGTCTTGCTTGTGACCTTCCCATTGGCATCTGGTTGGCTGGACTATATGAACCCTTGGCCTGATCCAGCATGGGCCTTCTTATGTTAATCACATGGGCACATCCCTGCCCAGATTAATTCAGAGACATAATAGTCTGATGTCAGTGTCAACAATACTCAAAATGGCTGTATTAGTCCTGCAAAGCAATGACCACACAGGAATCCAAAGCTGTCAACAAAGGGCAGCTGAGGATATGAGAATGTTAAGATGGGAGGGATCAATGTCTAATGGATGTATCAGAGAGCTCCAAAAGAGTATACTAGAATATTTACTTGTGAAAAGGGGTGATGCCATGTTACATTATCCAGGAGTACTTCAGGAACCAGATCTGAGCAATGCATGGAAAGTGTCTTCTTTTATTGAAGAAATGGATGATGTGCTTGGTGTGCATTGCTTTAAACCTGGGTAACTACATGTGGCAAATATTGTTCAAGATATACTTTGTTATTCAACCGCCTGCAAACAAAATGAAACACTCTTCCCCCCTACCCCAGCCCACATCCTTCGTCTGCATTCTGCATACTTTTATGCTGAAAAAGGTATTGCAGTAGGTGTGTGGTTTCTAAAGCAATCACCACTATCCGCTTTTTCACATGAAAGACTGGGACTTTCAGAAAGGGGAGGAAGGTGGTTGAATTGTCTTAGCATATACAAAAAGTCTGAACAGTTCAAGGGAATCAGACTTGGAAGACCATTGGCTGGACTTAAAGTATTTTTAAACCAGTTTGGTCTGTTTCTGCTTTTAAAGAGATTTTACAGTCTACAGTCCATATGTAGATCATGCTTAGTTTCATAACATTTCATTTCCAGGGCTTACCAGTTTTCAGCAGAGTTCAGACATAGGGCACGTGGCTTAATAACAGTGCATATTAGCACATGCAGTGTGCCTTTCCATCACCACAGCTAACACCTGCATATTGGAGATGAAGGAAACAGCTTTTCAAAGTCATCTTATCTTTCAGATAGGATGCTTTCTCACTTTTGAAATCAAGATGCAATGTTGGTTTTTAAGGGGATAATATAAGCATGTACATGTGCACATGAAATGTGAGGATAACACTTCATGTACCCTGGAGGGAGCCAAGAACTAAACTCTAGATCCTCGTCACATCACCCACATACTCTAGCTCAGAAAACTTAAATGTGGACAATCAAACCCCACACTACACTTCCAGTTGTAATTATTCACATAATCCCTTACCCAGGGAAGCCTTGATGAGCAAGCAGCTGTCCTGAGGATACAGCTCTATACTCATGGAAAGGCTGCCAAGAGATTGAGGGGATTGGCAGCAGCAAACTCCCACATGCAGGGAGTACCATGGAGGGAGGGAGGGAGGAATAGGGAAGATGCAAAGGGTCTCTAGATTGGTCTCACTTCTTTAAGATATCAGTATTTACAACTGAAACTGAAATGAAGGGGAGCAATTCACAGAATATGAACTGTAACAATCTGCAGCTAAATATGTGAGTTGTGAATTTCACTAATTAATCACTTAAAAGAGAAAAATGTCAGGCACAACTCAGCACTTTCAGATCTCTCAGATTTTAACAGAAGGCATTAAAATACATGCTTTAAAAATTACGTTGAACACAAGGTGACTTAAAAGTACTTCACTTTGGCTGGATTGTACACAAAAGGATGTCTTATTTTTGTTTCCAGATTAGTTCTAATTGCTGCTCCACTGGTGTGAGATTTGAAAAGGGGTGGTGCACAGCCTGATTAGACTCACAGGGCACAACCTAACGTTGAGAGTAATGGAATGGCACTTGCAGTTTGATCCTAAGCATATTTACTCAGAAGTCTCAGAAGGAGTGTTCACACATCACATTCCATGAGTGGATAATTTCTGTACCTAAAGACTCTGTAGTTAAAGTGTACAGTCATGCAGTTACTCACATGTAACTTTCAATGAGTGTACAAGCTGTGTACCTGTGTACATAGTAGTTGTGGTATGCTGATATAACATTTTAAAGGGATTATATGAATATCTGCTAGTGGAAATCTTAACGTGGAGATTGGTCACCCTCATGAAATTTTCTGGAGCTGTGGATAATATACAAAGAGAATAGAGGGTCCAATTCAGTTAGCTTATAGCAAAGGTTGCAATGCTATCACATGTACTAGGTCACACGACACATTGAAATCTCTAGGCTTGTTCACACAGTCAGTTGAACACAGGTACAAGCTGTCTCTACGCATATACAACTGTTTGTGTGAAAGAGTGTACACTGTTGATATAAGGAAGCCAGTGTGGCATAGTGGTTAGAGTGCTGGACTATGACCTGGGAGACCAGGGTTAAAATCCCCACACAGCCATGAAGCTCACTGGGTGACCTTGGGCCACTCACTGCCTCTCAGCCTCACAGGAGGGCAATGGTAAACCACCTCTGAATACCACTTAGCATGAAAACCCTATTCATAGGGTTGCCATAAGTTGGAATCGACTTGAAGGCAGTCCATTTCCATTTTTTCATGTTGATATAAAATGTACCCAAAACAGTCTCAATTTCAAAGAGCATTAGTTGCACAAGTGACTTCTGCTTGGATTTTGCCCACTTTGATTTACATATGAGCAATCAGAACTTGGATATATAAAAAATCATTTTCACTCCCAAGCAATTAAGCATAAAAGATACCCACAGAAGTCACAAATCGCTAGTAACCATATTGCCTTCCCTCATATGTACCTGTCCAGGCCTCAAGATCTTCATTGGAGGCCCTTATGCAGGTTTCCTCCTGAGGTGGGGTGGGTGGTGACTAGGAAAAAGGCCTTCTTGGAGGAGGTGTACTAGCTACAGAATCCTCTCCCCAGAGAAGTTTGTGTGGCACCCACGTTACCAGTTTTTTGACACCAAGTAAACCTTTCTCTTCTCCCAAGTTACTAAAAATCCATTGCTTTTTGTTCTTAAAACTATTTTGCCTTCCCTTGCTAGTCTTTATGTGCTGCTTGCCAATGTTATGCTGTTGTATGATTTACACTAGGATTTATAAATTATGTGCTGCTGTTGCTTTTATATGCTGATTGTTTTTAGTACTATTGATTGTATTTTATTGATTTTACATGGTGAACCACCCAGAGGACACGGTTGATTTGGGCAGTACTGAAATGTCTAAAAACAAAGAAATGAAGGGTTGACTCTAAGGCATTGAGGTCATGCAGTGGAACTTCCCCTCCTCCCGTGTGCAACCCCACCCCAAATGGGGGAACCCCCCTGAGCATTTTTAGGGGTGCACGAGGCACATGGAGGGGAGGGAAAGTTCCACTGTGTGAACAAGTCATTCCACTCACAAAATGACTAAGTTGAACGCAGCCCAAACTAACCTGCATGTATGCTAGTGTGTGCTTTTTAATTTTTTTTAAAAGCTGAGTTTGTAGAAAACTAAAGGCACCGTAATCCCACATCAGACAGGTGCAAAATTCTTTCTGCTGCCTCAGTAGGGTTTACAAGGAAGAGCCTACTACCATGAAAAAATGCATTGTGGGGGACATGTTTCTGAAACTTTAGTAAGTTCTTCCTAAGACTACTCTGAGTGAATCAATTAAACTTGTGGTGTTGTCAACAGGTTTTGTTTGAAAGTTCTGCTTCATCTTGGTTCATATAAAGGTCAAGCGTTACCACAGCTGAAAGAATGTGAAACAATACTCATTGTTTAACACCAAGGGGAATCTTGGCCCATCCAAGACTGAGAACAGAAATTTATTATTATTATTATTATCATTAACCTCCTAAATTCTGAAACCAAGAAAAGAAAATGTTGTGACTAGAATAACATATATAAAATATACAAATATGTACATGTCTGATTGCAGTATTTGGGTCTTTGTTTTGTTCTAAATTTGAACTTTAAAAAAATATCTTGGGTGGTATCTACGGTTAGCCATGATCAACATAGACCCACTGAAATAAATGGATTAAAGTAACTTGTTAATTAATTTCAGTGGGTCTATTCTGAGTATAACTTAGTTGGCTATCACTCTTTATTGTGGGGGTCTGGAGAAGTAATACTGGGAAGCAATAAGAGCAGAGAGTGACTGGGATCAAGGATGTGGAATTATAAGGACAACTCATGGTAAAAGTAGAATAGTTAACCAGTGGGATACTCCCAACGTTCCTTTGCCTTGTTTCAAATTTCTCATAATCTTGAAGGCTAGAAATGCATTCCCTTTTGGAGGGGAGAGTGATGTTAAATTAAAATGAAAGTCAATATTCTCAGGATTCCACAGAAGTTCCTGGGAAGCAGTATGTTAAGGGTAGAAGTCATGCTCTTTTTCACATAAAAAAACCCTTCTCCGATTTCTTAGCAATTAGCAGAAATACATTTTTTCTTTATAATGCCAGTGTAGGCTAGAACAGAGGTTCCCAAACTGTGGTTTGTGGTCTGCAAGCTTCATTGTGGTGGTCCACAATGATTTTAAATTGTATTTTATTGCTTCTTTTATTTCTTATATTGTATTTTATTGAATTACAGTGAATTCTATGGAATCACAATTGCTACTACAGGGAGAAAAATCATTAAGTGGCCCACCAAGACCCTCAACAATTTTCAAGTGGTCCAGAGGGGGAAAAGTGTGGGAACCACTGGGCTAAATGTGCACTTCTGTAAAGGCAATTAGCTGCAGTTACTTTACAGTTGCGAACAGATCCATGCAAAGTCCTAGTAGGTTACATGCTCTCCAACCACAATACTACCCAATTTGGCTTCTATGACTCTTCTCCAGTTATGCTATGATGTCTGCTGTCTGCCACACAGGGGCCCACGTATTCTGATCTGCACCACAGACAGATTGCTGGATTTTATACTTTCAAAATTGGGTAGGTGGGTGGGTAGACATTGCTGTAGCCATTGTCCCTGCAGACTTTAGCACGAACTGAAATCTTTTTGTATTCGACAGAGACTAATTATACAGCCATGAGAGTGGCTGTATACTATAGCCAGCATGGATTTTTTGCATTAATGTTAAATTGAAAATACCCCCATGCCATTCTGCTGCTTCCTATAAGCTCATTTCAAAACAAAAACAAAACTCATAGTCCTGAACGCAGAAACGCTTGCTTAACAATCCTCTTAAGTTTTCATGGCGATACACAAAACGCTCAAGAGAGAATCGAGAATTCAAAGGATAAATCCAGAGGGAAAAAATCCAGACCTCTGTTGGACTTTTTTCTGTCAGTGGTCTCATAATTTGTTGAAATTCATTAAAAATCAGCCATGTTCGCAGAGTACCTGCAATCCTGTTACTCACCTTGCCCCATATTCTGACCATCTTCTGCAGTTTAAAAGTTAAAAAAATGCCTGGCCGATTTTTAATTTAAGATAGTTAGCATTGAAGACAATGGTAAACCTGGGCATACTCAGAAAGAACCAACTGCCAGTGTTCTAAAAGCCAGACTCACAGTGGCTAATCAAGGAGCCACACTTTGTTTAGACAGTCATGACTTCCCCCAAAGAAATCTGGAAGTGTAGTTTGTGAAGGGTGCCTAGAGTTCTTAGGAGACTCCTATTTTTTTGACAGACCTCCAGTGGCCAGAGAGGTTTAACAGTTAGCCCCTCTTCTGGGGACTGTAGATCTGTGAGGAATAGGGCATTTCCTAGTAACTCTCAACACCCTTCACTAACTACACTTCCCAGGATTCCTTGAGGGAAGCCATGACTGTCTAAAGTGAAATAAAGGTCTGGTGTGGACGTGGCCAGGGCATGTCGTAGTTTGGTTATTTGGGCTGATTTGGTTTAAATTTGGGTGGGAGGCTACATGTGTCTGCTGTAGAATAAAAAGGTGGGAGAAACCCTGAAAAACAATGATACTGTTCATAATGTTTTCCTCTTGGAAAGTAACGGGGCTTTACTCTGCTCAGTGCCTGCCTACCCAATCTCCTTCCCCTCCCTCTTCCTCCCTCCCCCTACCATTACTCCCCTCCCCTCCTTTCCCCGTCCCCCTCCTCCCCCTCCCTGCCCGTCCCCCAGGGCAGTTTCACCTATACTAAGCATGATTGTACAGGAGTAAATCCCACTGAATTCAAAAAGCATGCAAATAATGAAACCTGCCTTCCGCTCCTCCTCCCTCCTTCTCCTTCCTTTTCCTCTCCCCTTCCCCTCGCCCCTCCTGTCCTCTCTTCTCCCCTTCCCTCCCCCATGGTCAGTTTTACCTATCCTAAGCATGACTGCACTGGAGTAAAGCCCACTGAACTCAATAAGCATGCAAATGATCAATCCATTCTCAGCAAACTTGCGCAGGATCCCATTTCTTACCTCCCGGATTAAAAAGTAGAGAAATTTACTAATAGGCAATAAGTTCTTGCGGTTTAAGAATGTACCTATAGCCAACAGATATTTCTATCAAACTTTAAAAAGCAGGGAAATTGGGCAGCTATAGTGAATGTACCAGGGGAGCAGGAGACCTGACCTCCTCTCTGAGATATTGTACTGTCCTACAAATTTGTAAAAATGCAAACCCAATTTGGGTTGTTCTTTCACAGTCCAATCCACTTGCTGTGCAGCTTGGAAGAATTTCGTAATATGAGCCTCTGAGCATATGGTGAGCGGTGGCAACACCTACAATCAGCCCAAATAACAGAAACAAGAGATGTGTTGATCTTCATTTTAGGAGGGAGGAAGCAACAATATTAAGACAGTTGATATAGTTCAGATAGTCACTTTAAATATGTTTGATTTACTTTGCAATTTAATGAACTTTCATTTTCTTTTGCTTCTGGTTCTGTGAATATGTGAAGTACAGCAACACTTTGCATAAGTTACACTAAAAAAGCCCTCCAAAAACAATTGTGGAATAATAGCACTCACTATTCTGCAGAATAGTCTCCAATGGACATGAGGAGTGTCTCAGTTTGCACAAGATAAAACAATGGGAGGTGAAATATGTTCCAGCAAATTTCTAGGTGTGCTCTATGTTTTTAATTGATCATGCCCACCCTTCCTTAAGTGGAGTGGTTTAAGCATAGCAGGCTGAACACACGCATCTTGGGCAGGCCAAGTTTGTTTTTTCCAACAGCTAGATTTATTGCTTAAGTAGCAACATATTATAATCAGTGTAATTTTACATCAAACTGCAGTTTCAGATTCAACTGTTAATGCACCCAAAACAGAAACAGAACATAACCTCCAATTTGAAACACAAAAGCTGTCTTCACCATCATATGACAATGACCAATAAAAAGGCTTTAAAATTAATAAAAATAAATTTGACACAGATTTCTAGTATGAATAATGAGAGAAACGTGATTTTCAAGGTTAGATTCTTTGTAGAAACGGTAGTAATACAGGAAAGAAGCAAAGTAAGAAGAACACCAACAAACATACAAAAAATGTAATTCTCTATGTTTGGAGAGGTAGTCCTGACTGCAGGTGTTGCCAGCACTCACCATATGCTCAGAGGCACGTTATCAAATTCTTCCAAGCTACACAGGAAGTGGATTGGACGGTGAAAGACCAATCCAAATTACTATTAAACCAGTTTAAGCCAGTGTGAAGACCAGGGGTCCCCAATCTTTCTGAACCAGAGGGCACATTTCAAATTTTGAGAGTCTGGGGGAACCAGTCACAAAATGGCTGTCATGGGGGCATGGCATAACACAAATGGCTGCCCTGAGGGGGCATAACACAAAATTAGAGAGTAGTCATACTGAAGCTTTTCACACAATTGTATTTCTATATTTGAAAAGGCTTGACCTGTTGAATTTCTGCCTGCCATACAGCTGTTAAAGGCACAAGAACCCTAGTTTTCCCAGTGCTAACCTTAAACCAAAGCTTAGGCTGCCATCCTGTACCCACTTACCTGGAAGTAAGTCCCCTTAAACACACAGAGACTTACTTCCGAGTAAATATGCATACCATTATACTATAAGTTAATTATACAGTGTTCTTAATGAGTCCCTGCTCTTTAGCTCCTGCAAAACTGGCGACATGCCCAAGTCTCTGCAAACTTTTCACATTTGCCTTTTGTGAGGACAGGGGATTCTTTAACATTCCCCTACACTTACTGTGTAGTATCAGCAGAATATAATTTCAAGGCACTACCTGAACTCAGGCAAACCCAGCACAAAAAACATGCATCCTGGTTACTAGGGAAAAAGGAAGGGCAAATGATGGAGATTCTAAGGACTAGGGGGGGAAAGACAGACGCAGGAAAAGTGCACTAAAAGGGCGGAAAACAGCAGCCCTTGAGGACCCCAGAGATTCCTATTGTTTGGACATCAATCACAGCCGTGATTGGCTTATTATTGGCTAATAAGACTGACAGGCAAGGGCAGCCAGGCTGGCTCATTTCACAGAAATCGCTTAGAAGGGTACCTGCACATGTTGCTCCATAACTTTATTTATAGGAGGTCTGGAGACTTTTTTTAAAAAAAATGAAAGCTCCGATTTTGGGCTACCTGCCAGGTGTGCCACTGAAGGCTGTTGCAGGCACCATGGTGCTCATGGGCAAGGGTTGGCGACCCCTGCTGTAGAAGACCTTGGGATCTCTAACAGGAAATTTTCCACACTTCCTTCATCAAACTACAATTGACAGGATTCCTGGGAGGCTTAGAGGCAGGGATGGGGAGAGCCAGGAGAAACTGGTTAAAAACAGATATAAAATATATAGCGTTCATATACCCCCAAAACTGTATTTTAAGCATGACAATCCTCCCAGTGGTAGCACTTCCCACACAGAAATAAGGTAACTTATCCTAGAAAGTCCCATCTTTACAGTAAATGGGGCTTTGTCTTCCACAGGAAAATGTGCATCTCCCACCTGCTCTGTTTGCATTCTGAACAACAGGATTGTAAAGCTAAATGGCACCTCAAACAACTCATCTCTTAAGCTTTTATGAACAAAGTGTGGGAAAACAAAGCCCCCCACGCCCCACCAACTCTCCCAAACCTGTAGCACAGTGGTTCTCAAACTTTTTTGGTTCGTGGCTCACTAAAACATATAAAGATTTTCTGGTGCACTTCGTGTACAAAATTAAAAATATATTAATATATTTTAAACTATGAATAAAAATAAACTATAGAAAACTATTACTTACCCTATACAAATGGGTTTCTTCTCATTTTTAAAATATACTTTCATAATATTTGAGGCACACCTAGCCACCTCTTAGGGCGCACCAGTGTGCCTGGGCGCACCGTTTGAGAATCACTGCTGTAGCAGATGGAAAGGGGTAATCAAGTTAGTTTTCTAGCAATCAGCAAAGGAAAATGAGGTGTGTGTGTGTGTTTAAAGGGATTTATAATTCAATTACAAATACATCCTCTTAAAAGGTTACAAAATTTTCACTTTTCAAAAAGATATAATACAAGTTCAAATGCTTGTAAGAGACTAAGCCCTGAAGTGAACTTAAAATAAACCTGTAAAAATCATGCTGCTAAGCTGACAGGAAATGTAAAAATAAAACCCAGTGAAAATGAAGGGCTTGGAGTTGACAAAAACAACAGCATTATTCTGCACTTCTACAGATCTTGCCCAGAACACCCAAGTTTCAGACACGCTGCAGGGGAGACCCTCTGAACACACACAGAAAGACCAGGACTTTGGCTTTGCTAGCAAACTTAACTGCCAAGCAGCTGACCCTCACTGTAAATCTTGTAATAAACTATGTAGAATATAATCACGGAAACTCTCTGGTTTCTGTTGTACTACAGTCTTAACTACTAAGGATGAAAAACTGTACAGGAGAATACTATTACAAAGCAAAACAAAGTCTTATAGGCTGCTGGGCTACAAAATGCCCCACTAATCAATTTATTTAAAAGTTCCATATCGTACAAACTACATGGTGTTGTTAATATTTTGTGACTACTGAAATGACAGTTCAAATTATGTCTCTGATACTTTATTTTAAGAAAACTGAAAAGGCACTTTTCCTGGAAAAATCAAAGAATTGCACCTAATTTTTTTAAAAAAAACATTTTCAGAAATGGTGAATGACACAATTTCCTTATGGGAAGCTAATGGTACACAAAAAACTTTGGCATTCCATTAGTGCAGTGATAACATGGTACCCTCCAAATGTTGCTGGACTACAACTCCCATAGTTCCTGGACACTGGCTGGGACTAATGGGAGTTGGGAGCCCCACAGCATCTGGAGAGCCTCCCTTCCATCAGGGCAACTTGATGAAAACAGTGAAGGAGCTGGAAAGATTATCTGTCTTGGTGTCCGTTTCGCCCACTTACTTGAAGACATGAGATAAATATCTAATATCAATTTTCATTGTAAAAGAGCTTCAGTTTGTCTTGATACATTCAACAGTTAAGGAAAATTCAATAGTGGAATATTAAACAGCCTTCTCAGAAAATGTTCTTCACATCACTTGATCATAAGAACTCGACTGATGAGATTTTATTTTATTTTTCTCCATCTGGTGTACTGAACTGTATTTGTTTGAGTGTCATTTCACATCCTGATCAGATTTCGGCATACGGAAAGAAGCACATGATGATAAACTTAATCTGTAGGTAAAATATGTAAGAAAAAGTTTCATCAGGGTCACAATGGCATTAATATCAAAGCTACTTTTTTAGAAGTAAAAAAAAGTCTGTCTAAAACTCCACATACAAAAAATAAAAATGAAAGATTGTTTGAAACATCCATCTGAAATAAATTATACAGTTTAAAGTTTCAGTGATACACTTCACCAGGTTCATGCCATGTGAGTTGGTGACATTTCATTAAAACACTAAAATGTAAAATTCCCTCTGAATCTCTAATGTATGATAGGTAGTAAAGCCTTTATTGTGCGAAAAGTTCATGTATAGGTGAAAACATAAAACAATAAATATTGAATTTATGTTATGTTAAAAGATGACAAATGCTAGAACTTGCTTCACAGAGTAATATAGAAGTGTAAAACTCAGAGAGCATTCCAGCTCTCCACTTTTGTTCAGAAAAACACAAGCTAGCTATGGATTGCATCCAATGAAGCCACTGGGTGAGCAGAATGATTTCTGCTTGTGCAAAAGAACTTCCCCCTCCCTTTCCTTACTCCCAAGCAGTGCTGATGCCCCACCAAATCTGCTCTTGGCTTTCCCCCAACTATCTGGAGCAGATTTGGGGGAGTGAGAGGGGCACAAGGGGAAAGGAGAGGGAGGCAAGTTCCATTGTGTGAACAAAACTTGTTCCACTTGCACTTTTTTTTACAGATCTCCCTCTCCAAGAGCAGAGAGATGTCCTTCTTCATAGATGGAGATCTGAAATTGCACTCCTCCTCTGGATTGCTGTACAAAATCTGGCAGCTGGTGTTCCTCCAGTGCTCTAAGACATGCTGGGACGTGCCGTGAAAGGCTGTGGACCCACAGGATCCAAAGGCCTCCCATTCCTCCAACATGCCCCTGGAATGAGGGATAAAATAAAACTATTTGTGGTATTTCCCTTCAGCTGGGATCAATGGGAGGGAAACTTTTTTTAAAAGTTCTTGGAATAGGGATACCCCCCCAAAAGAAAATGTCTTCCTATCTGCTCTGCCGGTGAAAGCCAGCAGGTAATAAGAAAAGGCAGTTTCCCCACCTTTTGTTCTCCCTCCTCTCTGATCTTTGAGTTGCTTGGTATGTCTGCAACCCCAAACACACTTATGGGAAGTAAGCAGCACTGAACCCAATGAGACTTACTTTTGAGTAAACATGCTGTTAACCTACTTCTTTTAGCAACAGAAAGAGCCGTTTGTGAAAACACACACACACACACAGAGTAATCAGATCCCTGACCAATGCTCTCATACTACTGAATTACAAATGGTACATTGTAATTTTGTTCTGTATGATATTTTACTTTGAAACACTGAAACTCAAAATAAATTATTGTAAGGTGGCATTGGTTTTATGTTGGGAAAATTATCACATTTGGTATATTAAAAGTACATTTTATTCAAACAATTTTTACAAATTGAATTTACTTTTTTAAATTTTTACTTTTTTTTGGTAACAAATGGATCTACAAGATCCTTAACTGTAAGGAGCCCCTGAACTATAAGGAGCCTCTTTCGTTTTGCCAGTTTATGAGGAGCAGGCAAAAAACAATTTTTTAAAAAACGGAAGAAACCATCAACATTAATAACAAAGAAAATGATTTATGTCTCCGTTAGTCCTCCACAGTGTCAAGCAGACATAAAGCATTCATTCCCATAAAAAGAACTGAGAAAAAGGGGGGACCAAGATTCAATGAAACATTTTATTCATCATGCTAAAATAAAACATTCCATAATCCATTTTTTCTTCATTTTTTCCAATTTTTCAAAAAAAACCCCAAAAAAGGCTTTGGAAAAAAAAGGTGTCCCCCCCCCGAATTTTCCTGGTTTTTTTCTGGGGCTTCACATCTCTACTCATGGCTTCCTACCAAATCGACCTTTTTTGTGGCCTAGATACATACACACTTGGGCCCTGTCGATCTTGCTTCATGAGTCTTGCATTCTAAAACCTTTATCACCTCGTTCCTCTCCTCTGAATCTCCTCTGGCTTGTCCACATCCTTCCTACAATGTGGTAACATGTAACTGAACGGAATACTGCTGAGGCCAAACAAATGCTGACCAGAGTGATGCTCTGCCTTAAATACAAGGATTTTGCTAACTCATTCCAAAGCAGTATTTATCTGATTGTGCTAAGCAGCCCTGGGTGAACTTAATTACACCGGAGCCCCCCCCCCACTTTAGACACCAAAAAGTAAACGTTTTTACTGATGACACAAGTGACAAATGGAACCACCTTGATAAACAATAATCTTATCTTTCAATTCCAGTCATTTCCCCATAAATGCCTCTCCCTTCACCCCTCTAATGCAACAAGCATGTTTGTATTTTTAATGACACTGTGTGGAATCCAACAGACGTACTTGTACTTATGGAAGAGCTTTTGCTCCAGCACAAACCTCAGCTCACAGAAGAGCATTGGTTTTTTTTTTTTTTTTTTGCCAATTTGCCCTTCCCCCTGTAGGCCCTACACCATCTTCTACACTTTTCTGAAGGGTTCCCCAACTGCCTGGAGCAAAAATAACCTCCATTCTTCCATGAGCAGAAACATCCACTGAATTAAAAGCTCTTTTGTCAGTCCAAAGGCACCAACTGGATTCCACTCATAGCCAGGGTGGTCTCAGGTTTCATTCCTAGCATCAGGTACACCTGTGAAGGACTCCTGCCGGAAACCCTGGTGAGCCACTGCCAGACAGCGTGGACAAAACTGTGAGCTACATGGACCAGTGGTCTGACTCGGTATGAGGCAGCTTTCTGTATTTCTAAGAGACTTTCCTAGTTTGGAAGCAATTGTTCTTATTATGTTAAAACACGCATATCACAAACCCAAAGAAAAAAGGAAATTGAAAAGAATATTCTTCTTTCTAAAAATGTTTAATCTTGATCTATGTCTAGCAAAACAGTGAGCACCCATCTTTGGCATTCCACAACAGTGGAATATGCATATTTTATTATTTGTAGGATTCTGACATTCGTCTGCAAGCTTTTTGGCTGGTACAACTCACAGAACTGTCTCTTAAGCGGTGCCATTTCTCATTCTGGACCAATTTTACTTGTTTCTCTTTGCAGTTGTTCTTACATGTTCGTAAGGCATGTTCTAATGCCCCCTTCCCGCTTGCACCTTGAGCATACCCATTGATGGGCTGACACCATACTGATTCCCTGGTAGCCTAAATGGTTGTTATAAGGCGGGTGCGGGGTACCTTTGGTCCTCCACATGTTGCTGAACTACAAGTCCCAACAGCCCCAGCAAGCATGGCCAAAGGCCAGGCAAGATGAGACTTGTCATGCAGAAACATCTGGAGGGCCAAAGATTCCCCACAACTGTTGCAATCTCTATGCATTTATCAATGCATATAACCTAAACACATACACACAGAGACTCCCCTAATGCTCATTGTGGGATCCATACGGATAAAAAAGCTACAAACCATTTTTTAGCATAATCATTACCTTACACTTTTCCTCGCACTGCTTCCAACATACCTATTTGGGAACTAAGGCACTGAACCAAGACAGGACCTAAAGGGCCACAGAGGGAAGTTCATGTACTTGGTAAGGCTATGGTAATTGGCTTTTTAAAAACAGTCCCTCCCAGCTGCGCACCACCTGATAAGTCATCCCTGACTGTTGGGAGCAGCTCCTGACCCAGCATGAGAAACAGTGGTTGGTTTGGAAGGGGCTCTTTGGATTCTAGTGTGGGATGCTCCTGTATGGACATTATTTTATTATTTTCAGTCCATTGCTCTAAGACACTTGGAATTCTAGAACTGTCTTTTATGCTGTTTGCTGTTCTTCCCAGTTTGTTCATCACCAGTGAATAGGGGAGGGCAGGACTTTCTACTATGCTGCCATGCAAAGCACCAGAAAAAAAGAAGAAAAGAACGGCACACAGGGAACTAACTATCAATTCTTTCTCATTCACAGAAAGTCACTGATTTTTTTAATTTATAAGCCTTATTTGGACATTGGCTTTCCTCACATATAAATAAACATGCAAGGCGGCGCAGGGGTGCCCTGCCAAGCTCTGACTGCAGAGATCTCTGAATCACACAGAGAGGCTCCATAGGTAGAAGTGGATCTCCACTGTTGCCTTCAAACTCAGGGAAGATTCTAAATGCAAGAAATGTGATGCATCAGAGGGGACGAGGTTTGGTAGGCCCCCCTGATATGTTTGTTTACATCGGGGGGGGGGCTTCCATCCCATAGGCCTAAACAGGCCCGGCAGAGGTCCTAATTTGGCCCATGGAGGCTATTTGTCCAAGCCATATCCATTTGATAAATGTCATCAGATGAGAGGCATGTAACGGCTTCACTACAATCACTCTGAAGTCAGGGCTTGTAACCAGTGTGTATTTAAACTGCTTGTAAAGGGACTTCAGAGTGATACCTCTCAGCACCCATCAACTGATCAGCGCTGAGAGGCATTGCTTTTGAAACTTGTTTTCAAACAGGTTCAATACAAACCACTTACAAAAAGATTTCAGAGTGATGTCTCTGAGGACCCATCAGCTGATTGGTGCTGAGAGGCATCACCTTTGAAGTTCATTTCCAAGTGGTTTGCATCGAAACTGCTTGCAAATGGACTTCAAAAGGTGAACCCTTTTCAAGTTGTCACCTGATGCCATAAGTTGTCACCTGACATCAGGTGATTGACAGATGGGGGGAGGAAGGACCAGGCCTGATGGTCAAATCCAATTCACCACACCTGGTTTATATGCAAGCACAACGAATACCCAAATAGGGAAACATATACTTTCAACAACATCCCTTGTTAAGAAATCTGTTAAGAAATCTACAGTCTGGATTGTTTCAGTTGGTTGGGTATCTTCTAGGAAGCAAAATAAGAAAAGAATCACAAGATAAAGAGAGGGGAAAATGAAAGAATAACTGACCAGTATGGAAGACAATCGTTTCCAAATATTCTTGTTAAACTTTCAAAGTCTTCATGTTTGAAATGTAATTCTTCAAGCAAAGTAGCCAGGAATTGTGAATATCCTTGACTCTGCTGGGAACTTGCAAAGACAGGAATATTTTGTGACAACCTGAAAAACAATGTTGAATATTTTAAAATGTACAATTTTAAAATTCTGAACAGGGTGACAGAGAGAAAGAAAAAACACACACATCAAAAGCTGAGATAAAGAAATGTCAAGTACTAATCAACAGTTTCTAAGGAAATATGGTAGCAAAAATTACTAATTATTTATAAAATTATTATTTAGATCAGAGATGAGGAAGTTGTAGCCCTCCAGATGGCGCTAGATTCCACTTCATCATCTCTGACCACTGGTCATGCTGGCTAGGACTGATACGAATTGGAGTCTAATGGCAACTGTAGGGCGACCAGTTCCCATACTTGATCCAGATGTATAATTTCTACAAGAAGTGTTTTAAAAATGCAAACAATAATTTGAAATAATTAAATCAGAACAGATAGCACAGTCCCTTTCAAATCGCCTAGAGGAAACTGTAATGAAGTCTTGCCGTTGCTTCCAGCAGTTATTCAACTTCAAACTATCACTTGCCAAATGCAATGGCTAAACCAGCAGAAGCACATGAAGAGGAAGTTCTTGACACAAATGTGTGCAAACACACATAATGCTTCCTATTTATTAGGATTTGATATTTAACACCAAGGCCCCATTACAGAAGAGTCATGCAACTAGGTGTTTCACAAGTCATGGGTAACAATTGGACCCAGATAAAACGTGAAGATACACATAAGGATATTTTCATCTGTCTTCACTGCAGAAGATGTAGGGCAGATACTTGTGCCTGAACAGTTTTCTTTTCAGGAAGGGAGGCTGAAGAACAGAGGCAACTACTGGTGACAAGTATGAAGCCTTATTGACAAATTAGGACACGGATGGTATCTATTGAAGAGTTATTAGAACTCAAATGTGAAATTGCAGATCTTCTAAGAAAAATATGCGACTTGTCCCTAAGATCAGCCTCTGTACCACAGGACTTCAAAGTGGCCAATGTAACACAAAAATGGGATTTTGGGGGTGGAGTGGGGTGGATTCAGGAGTTATAGGCTAGTTAGTTTAATGTCTGTTCAATTTGTGGAATGCATGATTAAAAATAAAATGATCCCGCACACAGAAGAACAAGTCCTGCTGAAGAATCATCATCATGGCTTCTGCAAAGGTAAGTCCTGTCTTTTATGAAGTTTTTTGAGAGTGTCAACAAGCATGTGGGTAGGAACAGCAGTGATCCATGGGGTGGGGGAGCTTACCTGAACTCCTGTCACCTGTGTTGCTGCTGCCTACTGGTAGGTAGACAGGGAGGGACAAAGTGGCAGTGAGGTCAGAATCATACAAATGCACTGCCAGGAGCACTGGATTGGCTCCGCTGATGTGTTTGCACCACACAACCATCACTGTTGCTTTGCCCCTTCCCATCTACCTCCAAATAAGCAGCAGTGATACAGTCATGGAAGGTCAGGTGAGCACCGCTGTCTGCTATTGGATAAGAGTGATCCAGTAGACATTGTGTACTTTGACTTTCAAAAACTTTTGACAAAATCTCTCACCACAGTAAAAGTCATGGGGTAAGAGGATGGGCCCCTTTATGGATCAATAACTAGCTAAAGAACAAGAAGCAGAGAATAGGAATAAACTCAGTTCTCATAATGGAGAGATGTAAGCAGTGACCCCTGTCCCCCAAGGAACTGTTGTGGGACTAGTGATTTTTAATTTGTTCATGGATAACCTGGAGCTAGGGATGAGCAATGAGGTGGCCAGGTTTGCTGATGACACCAAATTGTTTGCGGCAGTTAAAACAAAAAGGGATTGTAGAGAGCTCCAAAAAGATCTCTCCAAGCTGGTTTAATGGGCAATAAAATGGAACATGCAATTTAATGTGTGTAAAGTGATGCACATTGGGGCAAAAAGTCCTAACTTCACATATAAACTGATGGGCCTGAGTTGGCAGTGACTGACCAGGAAAGATATCACAAGGTCATAGTGGACAGCTTGATAAAATGGTCAACCCAGCGTGCAGCTGCTGTAAAAAAAAGTTAACTGCATGCTAGGAATAATTAGGAAACAAATCAAAAATAAAACTGCCAATATCATAAAGCAATTATAAACTTCTATGATGTGACTGCACTTAGGTTACTGTGGTACATTCTGGTTGCCACATCTCAAAAAGGATATTGTAGAGCTGGAAAATTGGCAGTAAAGAGCAGACAAAATGATCAAAGGGCTGGAGCAACTCCCTTATGAAGAAAGGTATAACATTTGAAGCTTTTTAATTTAGAAAAAAGGTGAGATGGGGCATGATAGAGATGCAAATGCATGGGAATAGAGAAAGTGGACAGAGGAGATTTTCTCTCTCTCTCTCATATAACAGAACCTGGAATTGTCCAATGAAGCAGAAGGGTGGAAGATGCAGGACAAATGAAATAAAGCACTTTCCCACACAGCCCACAGGTGAATGATGGAATCTGCTACTACAATGTAATGACAGCCACCACCTTAGCCAGCTTTAAAAGAGAATTTGATCTTTTGATCTCTCTTTTCTTCCCTAGTGTAGTGGGATTTTATAAAGTTTCATGCACTTAGAAGAGTATACCTTTAATGAGAAGGGGTCAGTGGTAGGACAAGGGTAGTCAATGTGGTGCCTTCCAGATGTTGCTGGATTTAACTCTTATCAGCCCCAACCAACATGATCAAGACCAAGAATAATGGGAGTTGTAATACAAAAACATCTGGAGGACACCACATTGGTTACCCCTGCAATAGAGCATATGGTACGTTTACAGTCTGTGTTCAGTCCCTGCCATTTCTTTTTAAAGCAGGGGTGGCAACTCTGTGACCCTCCAGATGTTGTTCGATTCCAGCTCTTATCATTCTTGATCATTGGCTATGTTGGCTGGGGTTGATGAGAGCAGGAGTCCAACAATATATGGAGACCCACTGGTTAGCCACTTCTGTTTTGAAGGATCACAGGTAGATGAAAGATACTGAGACTTTGGAGAGCTGCTTCCCTTAACACAGACTGAGCTGCATAGACTAATGGCTGGTTCCAGACTGAGCTGGATGGACCAATGACTTCACATGACAGCTCTTTAAAACTGTTCCACATGTAGAAATGTCCTACTTGCACCCTTAAGATTCCTCTGTGGCTAAAACATAAGTATGCAATACTAAAAACACAGATACAACATGAAGATTTTAAATGGAACATGCCCACTTTTTAAAGGAATGAAGCTATGATTAGTATACAGAGTAGCTTTTGCTAATGCAAGTAACACTGACTTGCAAGGCAAGATAAATCAAGCTCGTCTCTCTTGTAATACTGCCAGCCAGATGACCTTCCTTTACAGACAAATATTATCATATTGCAAAAGCGTATAAACGTGTGGCTTTATAAAATGGTGCAATCCCATGTTCTGCAGCGATGCTGACCCACTTTGCCTGTTTCACACACAATGCTTGCTTGTGGGGCCACACACACACAGGCTGGACAGCTACATCAGCACCACCCGATGAATGAGCTGGTGCAGTAATGGTGCTTGCAACTGGATCCTGTATACTTATACAGCAACTCACAGAACTGGGCAGTCAGAAATCTGGGTAGACTACAGGAACAGAGAAGGCAATGGGTACTGGACTACAGAGCAATGAGGATATGTTACAGAGAAGTCTCATCTCATCTTTAATGTTTGCGGTCATTGACCAGACATACAGGTATAAATGTTTCAACACAGAAAGACAGAAGAATGACATATAAACAAGTTAAATTATATAACTTATATATCAACAACTTAAGAAAATAAATCCTGGAATAAAGTTAACATGTATTAACCATATGTTTCCTTATAGTACATGCTAAAGCACAAAATTTTGCCACTTTAAAAGTTATTTCATTTCTCAAATCTGGGAGGAGGTATAGAATGCATCAGATCTACCTGGCAAGTTTTTAAAAATTGGAGCGATATAAAAGGAACGAATGTCCTTATAATATGAACAGTATAACAGGCCATGGGCAGATGCATTGGGAATAAAGAATGCGCAAATATCTCCCCTCCAAGGCTGATGGTAAGAAGTTGAAACGAGCCAGTGTAAAGGTTCTACGATACTTAGGGAAGTCAGATGGCATGTTTGCCTAGAAATTAAACATTCTAACCTGCATCTATTTATAGTATTCCTTAATGAAGAGATATAAATGAAGTTTTTTCATATTGTCCACTTATATTCAGACCAAACGTCAGCAGGAACTGCTCAATATCTACACATCAAGTGTTTCAAGCTACGAGGGGGGAGTTGTGTTTTTTTTAAAAATAAATGTACTGAACTTGCCTGATTATGATTTCTTCAAATAGCTGCCCTAGACGCTTTTGCCACAGAGGCCTTTCAGATGATTGTTTAATTTAATGTTACCTACTTCCTGTGGGCATATAAAATATGAATAAAATAACTCTCTGAAATGGCAGATCAATGGAGAGTGAGCAAGAGTACTCAGGACAGTGGATTTTCTTAGCTGTGCCTCTGTTGCTTGAAGCATTCTAATCAGTTTTGGCTTGGAAAGAGCCTTAGCATGAAACAACAGTCAGACAAGCAGCTCAAGATTTTGTTTTATGAAGCCGAGAACAATGACAAGAACAATAACAAGAAAAGCTGCTACTAGACCTACAGCTGATTATCTTCATTGACAGCACAGCATTCACATGCAGCCGAACCCGGGAGGTGAAATTTCAGTAAAAAGAAAATCAGCCTGTCATGTGTGAACAAATACACACAGCCAGAATTATAAAGCTGCTGGCAGATCAATTCGTTTTCATCATCTCATCTGCACCTGAATTCTAAGGATTTTGAAAAAAACAAACTCCAGCACAACAGTAATCAGAATAACAGCATCCCGTGTGATCAATGGCAGGTGCAACATTTTGTACACATAGCTACTTTCATTTTTACAGACACCCTAAGTTTCGAAGGAGCCTTCAGAAACCTTTCCTCCTTCCTACCCTGTTGTTTTTTGATTCAGCCACACTCTCACTTTCAGCAGCAAGCTCTGCCTATGTTGGGAGAGACCATGACACCACAGGGAAGTGGTTTTCAAACTGCGTTTCAGGGAACTCTGGGGTTCTTCAGAAGCTTAGCAGGGATTTCCCAATCGGGAGATCAGTAATGGTGGAAAAGCATACTTGAAAGAGCCAGGGGTGGCATAGACGTCAGAGTGTTGGTCAGATTGGGAGGGACCCAGGATCAAATCTCCACTCAGCTCAATGAGTGCCTTGGCAGCCACACCTACATCACAGGGTTGTTGTGAAGATAAAATGGGGGTAGGGTGGGAAGAAAGCCCCATACACTGGCTTAAGCTCCTTGAATGAAAGGCAGGATATAAATCAGGGGTGAGGAACCTTTTTCAGACCAAGGGCCACATTCTTTAATGGGCAACCTTCTGAGGGCCAGTGACAGGCAGAGCCAGAGGCAAAAGTGGTTGGAGCAATGAATATAAATTTTACCTTTGAACAGTAGACTAGTTTCTACACATGCTCATACATCCTTCTCTGTCCTCCATCCTGGCAAGCAAGAGTTCAAGGACACATTCCAGCCAGGCAAAAACATTAGTGGTGCAAAGTCGGGTCAGTGAGGGGTGTTGCCTGGGGAGACGGGGTGTGGCTGAGGAGGTGGTGTAGACTGGGGAAAGTCCAAAGGGCCATGCAGAAAGGCCAAGAGGGCCACATCTGGCCTCCAGACCTGAGGTTGCCCATCTCTGCTGACTTCCCTCTGTAATAAACAGTCTCAAGAGGAATCTTGAAAATGTTATTGGGAACACTTTCAATTCACATGAGGCCATGTGGCAACTCAACATCAAGAACTGAGTGGGCACCCTAAAAGACTCTCCAGTATGCAGGCTAGCCTGGCAGCAGAAAGTTTGTCAGTTGCTGCAACAGGCCAATGATGGCAGAATGACAACTGAGCTAGCATGTGGTGACCTTGGCTTTAAGAAATGCCTCTCCCCCTCACTTTGCAACCATCTAACTTTCCCTGATAACTTACAAGTTGCAAGACAATCTTGCAAGGTTTGCCTGCAAGGCAGCCAACTATGCAGAAAAGCCAAGTGCCAGGTGTGCATTAAAGAACAAAAAAGTAGCATACATCAGATCACAGACAGAAAAGCAGTACAGCTTTGACATCCTTCCATCCAGCATATGGCAAGCAGGTCTTGGTAAAACTAAGACAAAGCTAGAGTGTCAAGAGTGCATCAGAACGACAGAGCCTTATTAAGCTAGCTACTCCACATATGCTACACAAGAAAAGGCTTGAGTGAACACTCATGTTAAGACAAGCAACAGCATTGGACTACTATTAAACAAGCTATTAAGCGACAGCAGGTTAACATGGAAGACATTTGACATTTTTCTCTCTTCCCTACTCAAATGAAGACATGATAGCTTTTTATAAAATACTTTCCCTGTAAGCAGAATTTGACAGTGTGGTAATAATATGCACTCAAGTACTCTGATATCAGAATTTTAAATATTCTTTCTTTCTTTCTTTCTGTTACTGAAAAGTAAATCTTGTAGGCCTTTTGCATCCGAGGATTTCACTAACATTAATGCACCGTCGAAATATATCCCTGCAGTATAAGGGCACGAGGCAGAATGGAACACACCCAACTCAAAGTTGTTTCACAATAATTACGAAAAATTATGGACAGAGATTAAGAAAGATTTGCTAAGATGGGATAAACTACAACTGTCATTAATGGGTAGAATATCTGTGATAAAAATGAATGTATTACCGAGAATGATGTTTTTGTTTCAAACAATACCTGTAATATCCTCTGATTTACCTTTTAAACAATGGCAAAAAGATATTTCTAAATTTGTATGGCAAGGAAAAAAACCAAGAGTTAAATTTAAATTACTTCAAGACGCTAAAGAAAGAGGAGGACTGGGATTACCAAATTTGAGACTTTATTTTGCTGCCTGCTGTTTAGTCTGGATAAAGGAATGGATCTTATTGAGGAATAAAAGACTATTGGATTTGGAGGGCCACAATCTGAAGTGGGGATGGCATGGATATCTATGGTATGACAAAGTAAAAGTAAATGTAGACTTTAATAATCATTTTATAAGACGTCCTCTGTTGAAAATATGGAACAGATACAAACCAAGGTTTTATTCGAAAATACCATTATGTGTCTCAAGTCAAGAAGCGTTTTATAGAAGAGAAATGTCTGGAAAAGAGAAATGGTTAACTTATCAAGAACTATTAGAAAATGTACATGGAGAATACATAATGAAAGAGAGAGAACAACTGATAAAGGAAGGATATAGTTTTCATTGGTTTGCATATTTACAATTGTTAGAAAGATATAAAATGGACAAGAAAATGTATGGGTTTGAAATAAATAAATCTGATTTTGAAATAGGTTTGTGTACAAATGATGAAAACATAATTGCAAAAATGTATAAACTTTTATTGAAAATGGATATGGAGGAAGAACAAGTAAAAGAGTGCATGGTAAAGTGGGCAAAAAATTTTGGTCATAACATACAAATGGATCAATGGGAAAATATGTGGAAAAAAGGCTTGAAATTTACATTATGTTATAATCTTAAAGAAAATTTTTATAAAATGATGTACCGTTGGTATATGACTCCCGAAAAGCTGTCAAAAATGTATAGTAATGTCTCTAATGTTTGTTGGAAATGTAAACAACAAGAAGGATCTTTTTATCATATGTGGTGGTCATGTAAAAAGGCGAAATTATTTTGGGCACAGATAGGTAGGAAGATGCAAAAAATTCTAAAGATAAATATTCAGTCAAAACCAGAATTTTTTTTATTGGGTTTTATGGATAAACAAATAGAAAAGAAATATGGAAGAATAATATTATATATGATTACGGCAGCAAGATTATTATATGCACAAAAGTGGAAAATGGAATCAACACCAACAATGGAAGAATGGTTATTGAAATTAATGGACTTAGTAGAAATGGATAAATTGACATGTTTACTTAGAGAAAAATCGACAGATACATTTCTTAAGGAATGGAAACCTCTCTTAGACTTTTTGTTGAAAGATCAAAATAAAATGATGATACTGGGATTTGACGATTAATTAAGACAGCCTATGGAGAAAAGGGACTCTGTATGTATACATTAAGGGACAGGTTTGATGTATATTATATACTTATAGCTGATCTGCGACAAATCGGAAGTCAACTATTTTATTTTCATTTTTTTGTTGATGTATTGTTATGTCTTTTTGACTTTGTTTTGTTTGTTTTTGGAAAAATTTGAATAAAAATTATTAAAAAAAAAAAAAAAAAAAAAAAGAATGGAACACACCCCTTGAGTTCAACCCATATATTTGTATTATTACTGGATTTTGTCATGATTTAATAAAAGCAATTGATAAATGTACAGCGCAATCCTACTTAGAAGTACCGGTATGTCCCACTGATCCTAAGTAGGACCGCAGGCTTAGCGGAGATAGGGCTGGAGTGGCAGCAGCTACTGTGAGGCACAAGAGCATGGGACAGATAAAATAACACTGGGATGGTTCTCATTTCACTTTAAACCACAGTCAGGGTTAACTATGGTTTAAGGGTGAAAGTGCAGCATGCTGGTGCACAAGGCAAAAATGGCCACCATTTCGCTCCTCCTCCACTTCTGCTGTGCTGAGCCATGGTTTGGCTTCTAAAAAGTGTGGGTACTTTCCACTATGATAATTCTCTGTAAATCCTAGAAGAAATGTATTTTTTTTCTTTTTAAGTACACATTTTAACTGGAAGGATCTAGGAGTAAAACTGCATACAATTCCTTATGAAAAACTAAATGTAGGCCAATCAGTTCCTGTCATTCATCAGAAGAATATACCAGATATGCATTTGACTGACAAAAGGTGCAGGATAATCCAAAGTTTATTATTTAAAAAAGCAACTCAAGAATTATTGTTTTTTTAAAAAATGATCCCATTCTGACACTATGGAAACATATGTGTGTGTTTCTGTTTTTACTGATTTGTCAGAACGTTGTCTGGCAAAATTATTTTAGCTGGAACAATTGACTTTTAGTCTGTCCATCAAGGGAGAAATCCTGGTATCATGATATGACATATTTATATAACATTTATCATTCCAGGGGTTTTTTTTGTAACAGTACTCACTGGTACAGAGTACAGGCACCCATGCCAGCCATTTTGTACTGGCATCAATGGTACTTCTATCAATATATGAGTACTGACACCTCATTTTTTACAACATCAAAGCTCCCACTGTAAACTGTAAACAACCTCTTACAAAAACTTAAATAAAAATACAATATTTTTTTAAAAAACCTAAAAACTATATAAAATAAAATGCAAGTGTACTTCCGAAATTCAACTATTCAGATAGCTATTTTCTTCAGAGAGATATTGGGCTGGTTTGCATGACACAGTAAGCCAAACTTACAAGCCTTGGCCCCAATTTGTGGTTAGTGCGGTGCAGAAGTAAAAAAAAGGTGTGGGGAGGAACCTAGCACCTGGGAGCTTTTCTCCAGGAGTCCACACATTTGTGCAGTCTCGCTAATGGTCTTTGATAAGAACTTCAAATCATGTGCCAATGATGTGTTTATGCAGGACCATTTTTCATCTCTTAAGTCAGTAACAATATTCTCCTTGTATAGTTTATTTAAAGGTCCAGATAATGGCTTACTTAACATTCATTAGTTCTGTTTGAGGAAGGAAGGGACCCTTGCTAGGTTCCAATTAATACCTTCGACCATCCTTGAAGTCAGATTAGGAAAGATTTAATAAACCTACGCTTCTGCCACTGTGGTTGATCGGTGGGGGGGATCTCCTCCATTATCTATTCAACTGTTTGCTAACCATGTGTCAAACAATACATTCCGTGCTTTCTAACAAGGAGATACTGAAAAGAGTAGTCATGATTAATACCACTAGCCAAATTTTACAATTTTACAGATGTAAAATATATTACTGGAGAAGTTTGATTGCATCAATTATCTTTATTTTATTTTTATGCATTTCATTATGGAGAATAGCTATAAAAGTAAGACTAGGAACTGGTATGAGGGAAATTTAAATCCAGGTAAATAACTGACTGAGCTGGATTTGGCAATTATATCCTTTGAAGGGTAAGCTGTTTGTTAATTTATGCCTAATTTCTCATCACATTTATTATGTCTACCCCCCTTATTTTATTGCTTCTGCTGTGATGATCTTAAGCAATAAATTTGGATTGATTGATTCTTAATTATATTGTCTCATTTGTACATTTTTGTTATTGGGAGTTAGTTTTAAAAGTGTGACCTTATAACTTATGTTCGAGTTTTAAATGCAGGCTCAAAAAGCCCATGGGGGGAAAAATCTTGTTATTAAAAACAAAAACAGGTGCCTCTAGGGTGAAGACTTTCCATTAGAATGCATTAATATTTGATTAATGGTCTTGAATGGAAGCATCTAACTTGCCAATATCAACATACAGCATGTTTAAGGACAAACCCAGAAGGTTTTCACACAATTGATTTATATCCCGCCCTGGGCTCCTGCTGGGAGGAAGGGTGGGATATAAATCAAATAATAAATAAAATAAATAAATTGAATATTCCTAATCAAGCCAATTTTATCTGAAGAAAAACAGGGCCGGTGCCAGAGCGCAGCCAAGTCGGGCCCTGGCCGAGGGTCCCTGAAGAGCCCCTCCTTAGGGTGGGTGGGTAGTGCTCCAGTTCCGCAATCTGTGGCAGTGTCAGCTCCTGAACCTGTCGCAGATGGCAGAGAAGGAGCTCCCAGGCACCCACCCACACAACTGTGCAACCCATGATGCCCGCCCGCATGCCCTACCTACCTCTCCCATTGTGGTGAATGCTGGCTGCGCTGCACACGCATGCATACCATCAACCAAGATGCCGGTGGAGGCTTCCCTAAGGGGCTAATGCCCCTGCTACCATCTTGGTTGATGGCAGGCATGCATATGCATGTAGCACACATCAGCCCCTTAGGGAAGCCTTGGCTGCCATCTTGGTTGATGGCAGGCATGGGTATGCAGTGTGGCCAGCATTTACCACAGCAGGAGAGGTAGGCGGCACATGTGGGTAGGCGGGCTCTGTGGGCCCAGGGCAGGCTGGTGCCCAAGGGCCCAGTCATGTCTGGCACCACCCTGAAGACAAGTAATCTAAGGCTGAGATCCTAATTGTTCCCAATGTTAAATATTAATATTTAACCAAATTAAATATTAGCCAGGCACCATCTCTGTTATCTTTTCGGTGCCTTCCTTCTTCTTTCAACAAGCTTTTTAAGTAGAGACCTTATCTCAGTCTGAATCTGTGTTGGAATTGCTTTATAATATATTTTTAGGCCTTCTTTTAAAAAATGTTTTTAAAGCTTTTAAAAAAATGTTTTTAAAGAAGTTTTGTTTTAATATGTTTTTAATTGTTGTGTTTTAATATATTTTGAAGTCTGTTTTTATGATGTTTTGAAGTGTTTTTAGTGCTTTTCTTTGCTGCCCTGGGCTCCTACTGGGAGAAAGGGTGGGATATAAATCAAATAAATAAATAAATACATAAACAGATAAATAAATAAATAACGTTCATGAGTAGGAAGGGGAGGGTGTTAGGATGCAGTGCAGGTCTCTCTTTGTTAGCTTGAAATGGGGTGTTTGCAGGCTGGGACAGGGAACTGGAGGCCATGGGATCAAAGTCCCCAAGTCTCCCAGCTGCGCAGCACAAAAAGCAAAAAACCCTGTCCCCACCTTCCACCCTAGCAGGGCTTTGGATGTGTTGGTTGCTCTGCTGCTCCAATCCGTCCCACTCTCAGTTAGGACCGCCCTGTAAAATGTTTTTTAAAAGTAAATATTTTACATCAGATGTTTTAATACTGGTCTATGACGAGGAAAAATGCCTGGGCCAAGTTTTATCCCCAAACCCACATTTTACCAGCAAGGCATGCTTGCATTTATGTTGATGAATCATAAGAACAGATTGGCCTACACTGAAGTTTTCATAATATTTGACATCTGTTTTAACAGATACTGAATCCTCTTAAAGAACAAAGGCTACTTTCAGTCCATTTTTAAGTGCCACCCAACCTCCTTTACTTACAATGAAGATATATTTTGCAGATAAAGTGCAGTCTATGTTTTATTTAAAACTTCATTTCATTCATGTATGCTGATGGATTCATACAGAAAAGGTACTGCATTAACGCACGTTCTTTTATTCTGCAATGGGAAGTGAAACTAAATGATTCATACATGTTTTTGTACACTTACAGGCAATACACTTAAATCAATGCTACCAAAAAAACAACACATGATTTCAACCAATCATCGTGCAAGTACTGAAGTTCAAGCAAATGTTAACTTAGCTGACTGCTCCCACTGCTGGCAGCCTCACCTCATGCAGCCCAGCTGAGCCCTGACTTATTCACAGATATGGCTGGCTATTTGCAGAAACCTATGAAAGCAAAATGGGGTGGGGGAGAAAACCATTTGGTTTCACTTTTCATTTCTGATGTGCAAGCCCAGCACAGATACCTCTCACGTCTGAAGAAAAGAAAAACAGTTCCCCTTCATTTAACATGGCTTGTGGGTCTCTGTAACTCAACAAAACTCTTCATGTGATGTTTTAGTCTGAAAGACTCAGGTCCCTTCTAGTCTGAAAAGACTATGGCCTTGTCTGCAGGTTCCCCATAGGCATCCCAGTTGAGAACAGGATGCTGAAAGAGGTGGGCCTTTAGCCTGATCCAGCAGCAGGGCTCTTCATATGTTAAGACCAGCTTTCCCTCAAAGTGTTTCACTTGCCAACAGCGTCTCCCATGTCTAGGTGCCTCCTCCCAACACCCGTTCCATGTTGAAGATTATAATGGCTAGTCAGGCCAGAAAATGTCTTGGTGGGCATAGACGGCTCGTGGGTTTTTTTCATTAATTAGTCCAAAAAGAACAGAAGTGCACATGGTCAGATAGGTTGGTGATGCAACATTAGGGTTGCAGCCTATTTCATACAGGGATGCACATACTCCGACCCTAAAAAATCATGGTTGAGAGTCCTCCTGGGCTGGGCTTTTCTCCTGGATTCCCAGGTAGCACTTATGGCCAGGAGTGCTTTTGCACAGCTTAGGCCAGTGTGTCAACTGCACCCATTTCTATCATAGTCACACACACACACCCTCTAAGGAAGCAACCCTAACTATGGGAAGGTGGTGTAAAGTACGCCAGATCCAAACCCCATTCAGGAGCAAGGCTACTGCCGGCTAAGCCGGCCCAAACCTGGCAGAGGGAAAACAAGCTTTTAAAACAGTTTGACCTTTTTGCCGGTGTAAGTTCCACCAGGTTACCCGCTCACGTGACTGAGCTGAATGGAGTTGGGATCCAGCATAAATCCCTCCCCCAGCCCAGTCCCACCCCCATTATGCCTCTGGAACGCGCCTTTTTGGGGACTTATGCTGGCCTCGGCTGAGCCAGGATAATGGCCTTACGCCAGAGCGTCTGTGGCTGAGCCAGGGTTGGGGACTTATGCTGGCATAGCCCCAGCTGAGCTGCCAGATCCTAACTCACTCATCCCAGAGGATCTTGGGTTTGGATTGTTCCCTGAGGTTGCAATCCAATACATGTCTACTCAGAAGTAAGCTCCATTGGGTTCAATGGGACTTACTCCCAGGTAAGTTTGTATTGGATTGAAGCCTTAGTGACCTCAAGATTGAACTTTAGCTAGTACAAAATGAAGCAGCAACAGTTTTGACCAGAGCTTCTATCAGCTCTGCTGGCTGTCGGTCTATTTCCAGGGTCAATTTAAGGTGTTGTTTTGTACTTATAAATGCCTCAACTGTTTAGGACTTAGGAACACAGAAAGCTGCCTTATACTGAGTTAGATCATAGGCCACTGAGGTCATGATTGTCTGCACTGACTGGAAGCAGGTCTGCAGGGTTTCAGATAGGAGTCTTTTCCAGTCCTACCTGGAAATGTCAGGTATTAAACCTGGAACCTTCTGCACGCAAAGAAAATGCTCTACCCCTGAGCTACGGACTTAAAGGATATTTCCTCCCACCTAGTCCTGAGTAACACCTGGCAATTACTCCTGTAAGTTAAAGCAGCCCTTTAGTGTCTGTCAGCTGCTGGCTATCACAGATAACAAATGCAAAGAGATTACTTCAAAGATGTCATATCAGTGGAGCATTATAATAAAACCCTTTCATCAATGGCTAGCCAAAGGGTGTGTGATGTGATGTGTGTGTAATTATATAGAATTCTTTATACTATTAGAAAATTGAGACAGTATAATTGGGTAAACAATCTGCACAAGTCACATTAAAAACTACAGATGGAGAAGAAATTTGGTTTGGCTTGTGTTTTAATGCAATCTTACCTAATTTGCAATTCCCAAAACAACACACAAACCAAAACACAGCTATCCTTCTAAATTCACACGTTTCCAAATTTTGTGATGCAGTTCTCCAACCAACCAAAGTCCATAGTAGTGAAAATAACATTAAAATGTTATTAAAATATTATAAAATGAATTATATTATGGAAAACTGCTTGCAAAAATGTGTATATTAGGAAGTACACACTAAAATGCTGATGAATTTTTGTGAGGGCTTTTTTTTAAATTGCAAACTGGTGCACAAACTTAAGACTGGAAAAGTGAGAAACAAAGTTAAATAAAAAATGACAGATTTGTCCATCCTTAATAAAAACACCCCACAAAACTACTAGCCCACCTGCAAGGTAGGAACCGCCAACATGAGAAGTTGCAGATGTTTATCATGGGTTGTATTCATCTAAATCCTACTCAGAGTAGACCCAATGAAATTAATGAACCAAAATTAATCATATCTCTTAACTGCAATGGGTCTACTCAGACTACGACTAGCACAGAATACCACCCTATGAGTATTCTATTTGTCACATATATCAAGTGATTATGGTGGCAGGTATAAATTGTTATCCATGCAATATAAAACCTGAAATTGAACAGAGTCAAATGTGGTACACAATGTGTTTCTCACATCAGTGAGACCCAAATTCAAAATCTTGCTCAGCCATGGAGTGCACTGAGTGACTTTAGGCAGCATTCCCCAACCTGGTGCCTTTCCAGATGTTTCGGACTACCACTCCCATAAGCCCCAGCCAGCACTGCCATTAGCCAGTGATGATGGAAGCTTCAGATCATCTAGAGGACATCAGGCCAGGGAAGTCTACTTTAAACTATTTGTTACAGCAGAGAGAATGTGTTTTGGGGTTGGAGGGAACCAGGGAGCACTCTTGTGCAGAACGACAGATATAAATGTAAATAATAAATAAATAAATAAAATGTTCAGCCAAACCTATCTTACAGGACTTTTGTGAAGACACAAAGGACTAGGGAAGTGGGGACAGCCTATGCAATAAATAACTAAGATTACAGCATATATTTATCTGGTAATACAAGACAAGAATAGTGATGAAGTTATGAGAAACAAATTTGATTTATCAACGATTCACCTGTATATTTTTTATTTGGATTATTACAGGCACAGAATAAAGATGCAATGTCTCAAAAAGGAAGACTGGAATAGTTAGCTTCTTAACATAACTTAGTATGTCAAGCTTTGTTTGAAAACAAAATTTGTCTTGTTTTAGAGGTTTTAGTATGTGTATTTTGAAGTTTTATAACTTGATCATGCATTGTGATTTAGTGATGATTATAATAGTATGACTGTATTTTTATTCCACCTTCCCTCCAAGGAGCTCCTGATAAATATATACAGTGCCTTGCAAAAGTACTCCTGACCAATGCTCTTACTTTACAAATGGTACATGTACAAATGGTACATTGTAATTTTGTTCTGTATGATACTTTATTTTGAAACACTGAAACTCAAAATCAACTATTGTAAGGTGACATTGGTTTTATATTGGGAAATGTTTGTGAGAAACATAAAAAACTTAAACATGTTGCTTGCCCCCACACATTCATATTTGGTAGAGCCACCTTTGTGGCAATAACAGCTTTAAGTCTTTGGGAGTAGGTAGTATCAGCTTTACACACAGTGTCAGAGGGATTTGGGCCCATTCATCTTGGCAGATTTGCTCCATGTCGTTCAGGTTGGTTGGACATTGCTTTTCAAAGAGCATCACAGATTCTCGATGGGATTGAGATCAGGACTTTGACTGGGCCACTGCAGGACATTCACCTTTCTGTTCTTGAGCCACTCCAATGTTCCTTTAGCTTTGTGCTTGGGATCATTGTCCTGCTGAAAAGTGAATTTCCTCCAAAGCTTCAGTTTTTTAGTGGACTGAAGCAGGTTCTCTTGCAGTATTTCCTTGTATTTTGCTCCATCCATTCTTCCTTCAATTTAAACAAGATACCCTGCTAATGAGAAGCATCCCCACAGCATGATGCCATACTTCACTGTAGGGATGGTGTATCCTGAGGCATGGCAGTGTTAGGTTTGTGCTACACTTTGAATTTTGGCCAAAAAGCTCTATCTTGGTCTCATCTGACCTCAAAACCTTTTCTCACATCATCGCTGGGGCGCTCTCATGCTTTCTGGCAAACTCCAGACGTGCTTTCACATGGTACTTTTTCAGTAATGGCTTCCTTCCTGCCACCCTCCCATACAGGCCAGTGTTATACAGAGCTCTTGATATGGTTGACTGATGCACCACTGCCCCCCTCCCAGCCACTAAACTTTTGTAGCTCCTTCAAAGTGACTGTTGGCCTCTCTAGCTTCTCTCACAAGTCTCCTTCTTGTTCAAGTGCTGAGTTTTGAGGGACGGCCTTTTCTTGGCAGTGCCTGGGTGGTGTGATGCAGCTTCCACTTTCCTGATTATGGATCCAACTGTGCTCACTGGATATCCAAACACTTGGATATCATTTTGTACCCTTTTCCTCATCTATGCATTTGTATTACATTATCTCTCACTTCTAGAATGCTTTTCATTTTCCTTCAGATCCATGGCCTGACCAATGATCCTTTAACAGTGGGGTTTTTACCCTGACAATGTGACAGCTACTTTAATGGTTCACAGGTGGAGGCTAGTGGTAAGGTAACTGCGTCCTCGATAGGGCAATTTCTTTCACTGTGTAAACTGGGAGCTTCCATAGCATAGGGGTTAAATACTTACACAAGCAATGTATTTCAATTGTTTATGTTTCTTACAAACATTTCCCAACATAAAACCAATGTCACCATACAATAATTGATTTTGAGTTTCAGTGTTTCAAAATAAAATATCATACAGAACAAAATTACAATGTACCATTTGTAATTCAGTAATATGAGAGCATTGGTCAGGGGTCTGAGTACTTTTGCAAGGCAATGTAGATCTCCCCCAATATTATCCTCACAACAACCCTGTAAGGTAGACTAGGCTGAGCAATAGTCACTGGTCCAAGGCTGCCAAGTATGCTTCATGAATGAGTGGATATTTGAATCCAAGTCTCCCCATCCAATTTCAACATCCTATCAATTATACCACATTAGTTCTCTACACAGGAGGAAATTTAACACATACACATTTTTTTCCCTTTCATATTTTTCTGTAAGAAGCATGCAAACAGAGACAGGACATTAAATATAAGTGTACTAGTAGAAATTACCCAGTGATGTTCAGGAATTCTAGGAAACAAACAACAAAAATCAGTGCGGTTTTGAAAGGTTGAGTCTCCCATATGGAATCAAAATGGCATCCAACTGTATCCTGCTCCTTGATCTCAGACACCATCATGCCAAATTTGGTTATATCTTAGGAAGTGTCCAAATGCATAGAGAACAGACAAACACATAAACAATGTTCCAAAACATACAGTACATGTAGAATACAGCAATTTAAAACAAAACAAAACACAGACCCTTAAATCTCTGGAATGTATATAAAAATTGCAATGCATTCTTCACTATTTCATGACAAAGAGTTCATACACTGCTTTAGAGTGCTTTATAAAATGCTAACTTAGGGAAATATGGATTCAGAGGTAAAGATAGCAGCAAATGGAAGCATGCCAGAATAATCCACTAAGGTAAACATGTCATCGATACATAACTTTATGAATTTATTCACCTGCACACAGTTGCCATGGAAACTACAATCATAAAATTGATCACAGCTTAGTTTAAAACTTTCTAAAACAATAATCTGATTATTTCAATTCTACACACAAACCAGACACCTGGAAAAAAGCAGCTGAATAAAGAGATGACTTGGGGTGGGGAGACCTTGTAGCTCTTTGCACAAGGATTTAAGAGCATCCAATGTTAAAACATTTTGTAAAAGATAAGTACATATATGGTTCACTGCTTAACACTTCACTCTGATTACATATCCTGCACTCCACTTAGAAAAGTTTCCTATATGTTCAGCACTATACAAAACACAACTCTGTTAATTTCAATGGGGCTTGCATTGAACAAGTTCTTGGTGAACTATGCATATTTGCATATTGGTTGCATTTTATTATAAGCTAATTTGAGGGTCTTTTTGGGGAGGGCCTCAAAGTAGGATATAGATATCTTTATAAATAAATAACTGCATTAATCCAAAATTTGATGTAGCCGTGGAGATCATGAAAAGTGAGCCTGACCGAATCTGTGTCAGGGACAGGGTCATGCCTCCAACTGGGAAGGACACTTGTCTAAAAATAAATAGGGTAGAAATCCAGAAGGAAATGAAGCATCCCCTCCATGCAAAAGTGGCCCCCTGCCCAACATGCACACTGACGACTTAGACCAGGGACAATTTAGAGTTTGCATTTATTTATTAATTGTTTGTGTATACTTCTCTGGGCGGCTACCAATAAAATTTAAAACCATAAAGTTTTAAATTGCTGCTCTGGGCTCCTACTGGGAGGAAGGACAGTAAATAAATCAAATAAATAAATAATAATAAAAATTACAAGAAGTGAAACATCAAGAGAGAATAAAACAGCTGCCTGCATTCACACATTAACACCAATCCATGGTTTGTTTTTATACTAGTTTGTTCAACAAACCAAAAATTCTCTCACAGACAAGCAAATAAACTATGGTTTGTTTCTCCAAAGTTTCTCCACTATGTGGTTCAGCTGCTTTTGCAGCTTGGGGAGTGTCTGGGCTGAGCTGGCCAAAGAAACCATGGCTAAGCAAGGCTAGGTTCAAACTTAATACCAAACCACAGTTAAAACAAGCCACAATCCATAAGCCAATAACAAACCATGGTTTCAAATTGTGGCTGATTGCAAGAAACAAAACATGCTTAGTCTGCAGGGATTGATTTGCATGTTCAAACAAACCACAGCTTAGTGTTATTTGTGAAACGGGCCAGAGTAAATTAAAATAAATGAAACCACTACCAGCTAAATACATTAATACAGCCAAGCTAAAGGCACTAAAAAAAGGTCTTAAGGTTAAAATACCTGGGAAAATAAAGATGTCTTCACCTGATGTCAAAAACAGTATAATGTGGTTAGTACTAGGTGAGCCTCTCTGGGGAGGAGTTTTCACAACTGGAGTTCCAGAACCAAAAAGACCTCTCTGTTTGTAACCCAGAACACCTCATAGTTATAGGGTACTTAAAAAAAAACCCAGAGTTTAAAAACCCCAGCACCACCAATGGGTTAGATGCAGACTTGAGTTTCCATGTATGGGAGTGCTCCTTCTATTTGCAGAAGGGAACAAGATCTAGAAGAAGAAGAGGGAAGCAATTTTTCCAGATTTCCCCTCCCTTTTGCATCACCAAGGTGATGTGGATCCCATCTTTTTCAGAGGGCCCACTGACCCTCTGGAGCAGCTTTTCAAGGGGCACAGGTGGTTGTAAGCAGAAGCAGCAAAAACTCCTTCTTTGCTTTCTCCAGCAGTGTCCCATAGCCAGAAATTCCACACAGTCTACATCGAATCCGATTTTGTGAGGATTTTTGAATGGGTAAGAATGGTAGAGGTATAACACACTTACACTCCAACTTTGCATATATCAATGCGAAATTACTGGGACTAAGACTGCTGTTGTGTTTGTCATCAGCAAAGAGACCCATTAGTAACACAGGAAATAAAAATGATGCTTTGAACCAAAAGTCTCTCAAAAGCCAGGATGTTTTAATTTTAACAAATGGAGAGTGCTTCAAAATTGCAAATATTTATATTGAATATGTTAAAGTTAGGTATTAATAGGAAGGGGATATATTTTCAAGACCTGTTTCTAATCACAGATACAATGAATGCTCTGTCATTTGCCCTGTGATAATGTTTCAAACAGGTTTGTTCAATGGGTGAAACCAAAGATACTTCAATGGCAAACTTTTATGCCTAAATCCTGTTGGTGATAGCCCAACAGAAGCGCAGTATCTTCAGTTTGTCTTTTCTTCAGAACTACTCTGATTACAGTATAGCGTCTCTTTACACAGGGTGGAGAATGGACTTTTGGAATTACACAAAGCACTGTTTCTTGATTTGCTTTGGCCTGTAGCATGTGCCTTTTTGAACAAAGCAACGACATAGAGGCAGAGGGAAATATACTTTTCAACAAAATTAAGCCTTGAAACTACAAGAGGGAAAGGTGTGGATCTAGATTACGGCTGGATCAAATGCCATCAGTTAGCTAGCACAAGAAAATCTGCACTGGCAGAGGCCTATTTCTCAATGTTGCACAACAGAAGAATCCAACACAATAAGTCCACTGGCAGAACCACTACACAAGAACTTCTGCTAATGGAAATATTGTGGAACAGCTGTTTATTTTCCTATCCTCTACATGCTATATGTACAAACACAAATTGTCCGCTTGTGAATCCTCTTGCAGAAGGTCTGCTTGTGCAAGATGTCCCACTAGCACAAGGGCTGAGGACATTTCCTGGCAAATGGGGTGGACCCTAACCTCCCCCACTTGTCATTTTGACAGATGGGCAGGGCCACTCAGCTGTCAATCACCTCACATCATTATGCCATCAGCTGACAACTTCCCAACTTCAATCACCTGACTGAAGGTGTGCTGCCAGAGCCAAAGGGGCGCACTGCAAGCCCCACTTTGTCCAATTGTGAGGTGTGGCTTGGATTCATATTATGCTTGCAAACAGACATTTTTGCTCAGAGGAAGCTGGGCTCACAGCGAGTCCCTTTTAAGGTGTTCACTTTCAGGACCAATCAGCTGAATGGCACTGACAGCAAGGCTCCCCTGACTGAGCCCTGTTTACAAAGGAACAATTAGAAGCTCACATTATGCTGCCAGTTCTTTTGCAGTTGCATCCTTACCTGCCCAACACCTGATATCACATAGACATCAGGGGGGCAGGTGGGTATAGTTTGGGGAAAACAGCCTCATGAGCCTATTTAGGCCCATGGGCTGGTGGTTCCTCACCCCTGCAGTAGTGGAACATGTTAACTTTATTTAACTCAGCACTACACTGGATACCATCCATTGTCATTCTTATAGGAGACCCACTGGAATAATTGGGACTTAAGGTAGTCACAGCTAATATAAGTCCCATCGATTTCAGTGAATTTAAACTAAATATGACAGTCTGGATCCAATTCATTGTGTTTTAATCCATGGAGCTCAATTACAGCACAATGGATCTCTTTATTGTAAAATACATCATGTATATAAGGGGGGGCTTTGATTAATTTTTATGTTCTTTTCCAGACAGTTATGACCCCAAGTGCACAGAAAGATTAAATCAGGAGTAGAACATGTAATGTGTTCCCTAACACAGAAGTTTCCTCAGTCTATCCTGCCTCAGGAAACCCTTAGACAGCAAGAACCCAATCTCGGCTGCAAAGGCATAGATTTATTCACCAGCCCTCATTTTACATTACACTTAATTCCAAGAATGTTTTGCCTTTAAGGCCAGGTTTTAAAGTTTGGCTTAAGAAGGTCACACATCCGCTCATTCCTGGGTGACAATCACAAATACAAGTTCTTCCTAAATAGTAAGTTACCAATTTAGTCCAGCAACACAAGAAGGGGAAAAAATACAGTAATATACCTCAGTTAATGAAATACATGCATTCCTGGACGTTACTTCTTTAACAGAAACTTTGGTACCAGAGGTAGGAATAACATAGACAGAATAGGGATAGGTTCCTACACCACAAAAACCAAAATCAGTTCAGTGAATTTCAGCAAACTTTTTATTCAAAACTAACAATATGCATGTCTAAAATGAAACAACCAGGTCAGGTAAGCCTTGAAGGCTTCTTCCAAAATGCATCCAGGGACACCTGCCTTGCATTTTTTCTTTTATCATGTAGTATCATGCTATAGCAATCTAAAGCTTTGAGCACAGTTCTCTCCATACACTCAAGCAGGTAGGCAAGGGGCAGCCCCCCACGTAGACAAGGAGCCACATTCTCACTGTGTCAGAGTGTGCGCCCCCCAGCATCTCCCACCCCCAAAAATATGCTTTGTTAAAAGGAGCATTTTTCTTGGAGGATTTGTGAACTGACGTATAACTGTACATCAAAACACCATAAAGGGTGTCCGCTTGAATCTATCTGAGGGTGCAGATTAAATAATGACACTTGCAGTTCAACATGCACTTGCTTGAGAGTAATCCCCACTGAACTCAATGAGATTTAATTCCAAGGAAGAACATACAGCAGGGATAGCCAACATGGTATCCTTCAGATCTTGTTGGACAACAATTCCCATCCTGACCACTGGCCATGTTGACTGGAGCTGATGGGAGTTGTAGTCCAAGAACATCTGGAGGACACAATGTTGGCTACTCCTGACATACAGGATCACACTGTGAGGAAGGAAGCTAAATTACTAATTAATCTTTCTGATTAAAAAGGCATCCTCATCATTTTCATTTACTAATAATGAAAAAAACCACCCTCCATATTTCTATTAGTTATTTGCATGCCTAAAAATAGAGAAGATAATTTTTCGTATTCCCCTTTAGGGTTTGTTAAGATCCTAATCTTGGCCTTTTTGAACTATGGCTTGAGCACAAGATCACACTGCCTCTTTTGTTCTCCTTTCCCAGCAGTAAGTGTAAGGAAAATACAGCTCCTCTTGTTAGCAATAAAAGCTGTTGCCTGTTTTGCATAGTAGACAAATATAGTTTGCTCTACAACACTAATAAACAGGCTGGGTGTAACCAGTGAAGAGAAGCAAGTTAATTTGCATCTGAATTTGAGCAGACAGTAACCATGAGATGTCATGTCAGTGACATCCGGCTACTGATTCAGTGGTACAATTCTCACCTTCCACATGGGAGTCACAGGTTCAATTCCTGGCCAATGCAACAACATAATTCTTTGGAAGAGCCATAGCTTAGTGCTAGAGCACACACTTTGCATGCAACAATTCCCAGGTTCGAGCTCCAGCAGATAGAACTAGGAAGGGCTCCTGCCTGAAATCCTTAAGAGCCATTGCCAGTCAGTGCTAATAATACTGAGCTAGATGGACTAATAGTCTGCCTTAGTGTAAGGCAGCTTTCAATGTCCCATGTAGCCTGAGTGGGAGTGACTAGCAATCACTCCAGTGGGAGCTTTTCTCCCCAATGCTTATTGAAGATGTGAAGGGCCAGATGAGGTTCAGGAACACGGTGTCATTTAGCCTCCCACACCAGGGTCCAGATGTAGATATCCCTGAACACTGGTCATTATTAACGGAAAAACATCCACTCAAGGGCCAGCTAGGCCAACAAGGTAGTTCAGTCCTTATTGATGGAGCCATCCCCAATTCTTTGCAGTTTCTTAAAAGGAAGCCCTCTCCAAAACTTATGTTATGTATTCACTAACAGGCAAAAAACCTTGCAGTTTAAGAATGTACATATAGCCAACAGATATTTCTATCAAACTTTAAAAAGCAAGGAAATTGGGCAGCTATAGCGAATGCACCAGCGGAGCAGGAGACCTGACCTCCTCTCTGAGATATTGTACTGCCCTACAAATTTGTCAAAATGCAAACACAGTTTGGGTTGGTCTTTCACAGTGCAATCCACTTCCTGTGTAGCTTGGAAGAATTCGGCAACATGTGCCTCTGAGCATATGATGAGTGGTGGAAACACCTGCCATCTCCAAAGATGGAGAATTACATTTGTGTATGTTTGCTGGTGTTCTTACTTTGCTTCTTTCCTGTGTTACTACTGTTTCTACAGAGAATTTAATCTAGAAAATTTTATTTCCCTCATTATTCATCCTAGAAACCTGTGTCAAATTTATTTTTATTAATTTCAAAGCCTTTTTATTGGACGGTGTTGTATGATGGTGAAGCCAGCTTTTGTGTTTCAAATTGGAGGTTATGTTCTATTTCTATTTTGGGTGCATTAACAGTTGAATCTGAAACTGCAGTTTGATGTAAAATCAGACTGATTACAATATGTTCCTACTTAAGCAATGACTCTAGCTGTTGGAAAAAAACAGACATGGCCTGCCCAAGATGCATGTGTTCAGCCTGCTATGCTTAAACCACTCCACTTAAGGAAAGCTGGGCATGGTCAATTAAAAACATAGAGCACACCTAGAATTTTGCTAGAATATATTTCACCTCCCACTGTTTTATTTTGTGCAAACTGAGACATTCCTCATGTCCACTGGAGACTATTCTGCAGAATAATGAGTGCTATTATTCCACAATTGTTTTTTGGAGTTTTTTAGTGTATATTTGCAAAATAGAAACAAAAGAAAATGATTTACTATAGGAAACTTCATTAAATTGCAAAGTAAATCAAACATATTTAAAGTGACTATCTGAACTATATCAACTGTATCTGAATATTGTTGCTTCCTCCCTGCTAAAAGAAAATCAGCACAGCACATGTCTTGTTTTTGTTATTTGGGCTGATCTAGGTGTTGCCACCGCTCACCATATGCTCAGAGGCACATGTTACCAAATTTTTCCAAGCTACACAGGCAGTGGATTGGACTGTGAAAGACCAACCCAAACTGTGTTTGCATTTTGACAAATTTGTAGGGCAATACAATGTCTCAGAGAGGAGGTCAGGTCTCCTGCTGCCCTGGTGCATTCACTATAGCTGCCCAATTTCCCTGCTTTTTAAAGTTTGATAGAAATATCTGTTGGCTATAGGTACATTCTTAAACCACAAGGTTTTTTGCCTATTAGTGAATAGTAAGCTTACATGATATTACATTGTTACTAGTATTTTATTTTATTTTACTGCATGATGTCTGATAAAGTAAAAAAAAAGTTAGCGGTGCTGCAAAGCACAAACACTACAACAGAGACTGAGAGGCAGCCGGCTATAAATGTGGGGTGGGAGGCAAAATGTATTTCGCACAAAGGCCCACAACAATGTATGGCCATCTCTGCCGGGAATGCAACATCTTTACCTTCTGTGAATAAGCATTACAGAAAACAGAGGAAACATAGGAATCTGCCTTATACTGAATCAGATCACTGGTCCATCTAGCTCAGTACTGTCTACACTGACTGGCAGCAATGCTTCAGGGTTTCAGCCAGCAGTCTTTCCCAGCCCTAACTGGATATGCCAGTGATTGAACCTGGGTTCTTCTGCATATAAGGAAGATGTTCTCCTGCCAGGTAGTTTCTGGTAATTTCTGTCAGAAACCTAACTGATCCTGAACAGTAAGATCACTAGGGTGTTATTCCATTGATAGGATGAGGTTTGCATTCAAAACACCAAACCCTGCATTATGGACTTTTTATCAGCTAAATAAAATGGAACTGACTGATACCTAGACTGATTCAGATGACCAAAGTTTAAACTCCAGACAACATATCTGGAGCCACTGTGCTGACGTGGATTATACGTGGCCACACAGACAACCTGTTGACTGCTTTACAATCTATCAAGAGACCACTCTGATTTTCAACTTGTTACAACATCTTAAACACAGCTCATCAGAAGCACAATGCACGCATTCAATGGCCAGTTCATGACCAGATTTTTGAAGAATTGTATGAAAAGGACTCTCAACCGTGCCTTTTTAGTGCCCAATATGGCTGTCCAGGTATTGAAATTACGATTGTTATCGGTAACTTTTCTCCAGGGAGTTTAACATGGCATACGTGGGGGTTATTCTATTTTATCCCCAAAGCAACGTGGTGAGATAGGGTAGACTAAGAGACAGTGACTGGCCCAAGGTGACCCTATGAACTTTGCGACTAAGCAAGCATTTGAACCCAGGTCCCCCTAGCTGGAAGTGCAACGTATCACAGTGACTCTTATGTCTCATTGCAGAATCTGCTTGATAGAGAGGATGGAAATAACATGCAAAATTGCCAAAACAGATTGTCCTGTTCCTAGGAAGCTTGGTAGCGGAGGGGGTGGGGTGGCTGTACAGGAAGGCTGACAAGTTTAAAGCATTTAGGCTTGGAAACATTTACAGCTCATCGCTAAGACACACATATTTACTTGTGAACAAAACAGGCACCCTTTTATTAAATGTAAAGACACCACTTGAAAAATTCTTAAGACCTGTTTCACGCATTAGGAATTCAACCAGAAAAGTGTAGACTAAAAAATAAAAAACAACAATAGATTTGTTCTTACAGTCGATAAAAAATTTACATCAAGGCATTCAAGTAAAGTTACTTTCTGTGTTTTGATTTAATGAATAATTTGAACGGTATCTGGCTGGGCTGACACTGATGTAAGACTCACTGAAGCCTGCTCTAATGCCTACTGGTATAGCCTTCCTTGGGACAACAAAAGCAGAACCATGTGTCAGAGTGAAGCAAGATCAAAGTAAATGCAGTTCTGGGGATGCTATGAGGTTGGCCCACAACCCATCTAGATCTATGAGTGGCTGCTAAGCGCATTCGCTAACCTATAGACTCCAGTGACCCAGGAAGCCCAAACGGAGGAGAAGCAGCAGTGCAGTAAAAAAAGAGCCTTCAAAATAAAGATTTTTGCAGTCTTGTAATTCAAGTTGAAAGCTGTACAAAGAGTGCTTGATGGTTTCAATTTTAACTAAAAAGCAGACCATGAGACTTCTTTTAAGCCACCAGTGATTTGTTTTTTAAAAAAGGAGAATACAACTAATGCCGGTAAAATACTGTAGAAAATGTATTTGAATGCAGCAAAATCTTTCCCCCTGTCATTGAACTTTAAGGGCACGATCCATGAAAAGAAGCACTGTGCTGATGTTACATTTCTCTCCAATTGTTTTTAGTCAGGAAGCTTTGCAAGTGATTCCAAAAAACTCCTGGCTTGACACAGAAAAGAACCACAGTAATTTCATAGCTGATAGGACACACTATCCAGCCCGCAGGTATGTCTAAGGTCTGCTTGTGCTCAGTTGTGTGTTTGGTGTGGTGGTGAATCCTAGGGTGCTAATGTAAAATTTTTGTAGATCGCATCACATGTCTATTCAATTTGGATAATAAAGCAAGGGAACTAAATCTGAAAACTTGGTTCAAGAGGTCTCTTTCCCTACAGATGTGGTTTCCAGTCATATGTGTTAAAAAATCAATGCAATATCTAATTCTGCAAGGCTGATCTAAAAAACAATAACAGTTGCTTACTCAAGCGAAGTCTCACCAGGGCTTAGCTGCAGAATCTGTTTTAGAAGCCAAGCTTTAGTTCTGGAATGTATGAAGCGAAAGGAAAAATAGTGCCCTGGAGCATGTGAAAAATGCACTGTCCTAACTATCCCCGCCTCATACTTATGGAGGTGAGGTAAGGAATTCTGGAGAGACCTCATTTCAGATGTAAAGTGCTGACTAAAAATGCAGGTTGAAACATTTATGTAACCCAAATCAAAATGCCTGCATAAATCATATAAAAAGATGCATAATTAAAGAGACACAAACATACAAGCAAAATGTGTTTGGACAGAATTTGTTGAAAATGTATATGGATGGAACCAATTACAGCCACGCAGCTTTGCAAACAGTACATTATGTTGTGGCTTTTAAAAAAAATATATATTTCTGCTTCTTTAGCAATGGCAAGAGACAACCCCAACATGCATCAAAGCTCCTATCAGCCCCAGTTAGCACAGCCAATAGTCAGTGATTTATTTTACTTTTTTTTTTTTAAATGATATCCTGCTTTTCACCATCTAGGTCTCAAAGTGGCTTTCAATGATAAAAATATACAATATACAAAATGTGAAACAAATTAAACCTCAAAAACGTATAATCTCAGAAATTTAAACAAAGTAACACAATTTTAAAACATCAGAGATAAAGTATCATAAAATGTTTGTGATGCAAAGGCCTCCTGAAACCAAACAGTTTTAACTAGACTTCTGAAACTGTGCAGGGATGGTGGCTGTCTGACTTCAAGTGGGAGGGAGTTCCACAAAGTTGGGGCAACAACACTGAAGACACAACTTCTTGTTGACATGAGTAATGCTTCTGGTTCATGGGGGACCACCAGTAGGGCTCCCCCAGATGATCCCAGAGACTGAATTGGGAGATACAGGGTAAGGTGGTCCGTAGGTAACCTGGACCTAAGTTATTCAGGGCTTTGTACTTTGTACAAGAATCTTGAACTTGGCCCTGGAGCAGATGGAAGCCAATGTAGGTCTTTTAACACAAGTGTCATGTGTTGGCAAGAGTCTCTTTCCATCACCAGTCTATCTGCAGCATTCTCATGATGGGGCTTATAGTCCAGTGACATATGGGAGGCCACAAAGTACCACCTCCAACCACATTTAAACATAAGATTATACCTTATAGGTCAAGTTATAAAATCTTTCTTGCTCCCCCCCCCGCCACTGGGGAAGTATTTTAAATATTTGGGATACAATGTGTGCTCCCTCTTTGCTCCCTTTTCACTCTTATGGTCCCAGGGTGTGGTCTGAGGGTACATAATGCAACTACCTTGCTGAAGCTAAGCAGGCCTGGGTCTGGCCAGTGTCTGGATGGGGACTGCCTGAGAACCCCATGCACACCACCTTGCATTTCATCATGGAAGGAAGGCAAGTTAGAAATGTACCAAATAAATAAAAATATTATAGACAGTTATGGATGGACAGCAAGCCAGCTTGCCAGTATCTAAATGCTTTAGACCAAACAGGAATTGTTTCTCATCACCTCCATTTCCAAAACTATGAGATCAACTGTCCAAATAAAGTTCTACTGGGGGTGAGGGGAATGGTTCCCCAGTTAACTAATATCTGCCCATGGAAATCCCTAATGCAGCAGTGGGGAACACTTGGACCTCCAGATGTTGCTGAACTACAATTCCCATCAGCCCCAGCAAGCATGGCCAATGGCCAGGGATGACAGAAGTTGCAGTTCAGCAACATCTGGAGGACCAAAGGTTCCCCACACCTGCTCTACTGAATCTAAAGAAGGAGCCACACAAAAATGTTGCGATAAGCATATCTGGGTGGATGATTGGATAGAACCTGTGGGTCAGATTAAGTGTTCTCTGGTTTCCACTGAGCAGCTTAAAATTTCCACAGACCAAGTTGCTGTGAAAATGTCCATGTGAACTGGTCACTTAATAAGACAGGCACATAATGTCCTTAGAGAGACTGGTGAGCTGAAAAGCAGTGTTTTGGGCAGTTCGGCCACTCAAGGGGGAAGAAGTCTTCTTTTTTGCCAGTTGGAAGAGCCCTTCCAGTCTCATACATTATCTAAAGGCTAGACCTGGACTGTACAATTTGCAACCCACCAAGCCAAGCACAGGGCACTGCCATGCAGCATATTAAGGAGCATCACAAGCCTTTGTCTTTGCTGCCTACCTGGGACTACAGAACGGTGGGCGTTCCAAGCATCTAGTAGGTCCCAGTTCATAGCTGTGGCTTGCATCTAGCTTGTCTGGTTGCAAGTTAGCAGGCTAGGCTAGACCAGTGTTCTTCCATTTTGGGCCCCCAAATATTGTTGAGCTGCAACTCCCATCATCCCCAGACAGCTTAGCCAATGATGATGTCAGTTGTAATCCAACAACATTCTGGGGGCCAAAAATGAATGCCGAGACAGACCATCTCAGGTGTGGGCTCAAGATACCCACACTTAGTTGCAGTGCAGGAAATAGTTTTTCTCCAGACCTCATGGTAATAATAGTGTGTTCCCAATGCCCTTTTCGACTCTTTAAGATTTCCTCCCCCCCGACCCCGCTTTTCTTGCACCTTCAAGAACAAAATTGGCAACAAATTAAAGAATAATGTAAGAATACGCCTATTTCACTAAACCAATTGACTAAGCAATACTCTTCAGAACAAGTGTGGTATCTCTAATAAGTTAACAAAAGATTAAGAAATTAATTATATTGGAGTACTTACACGGACAAAAGCACAATGGCAATCAGAGTCCATACTGGAGTTTTGTGAATAATATTTGTATTTGTTAACCTGAAAAGAAAACAGTTGTATTATTTCAGAAGTTGTTACAGCAGAGTGGATCAACTTTCCTTTCATACGGTAAAACCAGGAGTGCAACAGTGAGAGTCTATTTATTATGCTCACTCTAGTCCATGAAGGTAACTACAGATAAAAGATTCTATACATCATCATCATCATCATCATCATCATGTATAGAATGTTGCTGCTCTTACTATTCCTCCTTCAAGCCATGGGTAACCAACATGAGAATATCTAATTTCTATGCCAATAAAACAAAAATAAAACTGTTTTCACTTTTCCCATTGGGTAGCAACCTTTAAAGATGGCAGACGAATCCTTTTTACTTTCTACTATGGAGTGTCCTATTTTTCAGTGTAACTTATTATTACTGACTTACTACATTTTATGTGTTTGAGTTTGTTTTTCTAAACCCTTCTGGGATTTTCTAAATCAAGAGTGGTGTAACTGAACCTAAAAAATAAATATGCTGGTATCACAGCTTGCCTTTTCTCCAAGGAACTCACGGCAGCAAACATGATTCTTCTTCCTACCCACTGTACATTTTATCCTCACAGCAGCTTTATAAAATAGATTAGGCCAAGACATAGTTACTGGCCCAAGATCACCTAGTAAGCTGCATGGTCTATGGTGATTTGAACCCAGATCTCCCCATGCATACTCAGACAATAAAAGTAGATGAGACGCAGAATTTTACATTCAGTGAAGGGCAAATCATTAACATTAACTAAGGTTGGAATCCTATATGCAATTGATCAGGAAATAAGCGCCACTGAAGTCAGCAGGATTGACTTCAAGCAAGGATGTTCAGAAGAGGATTATAAAAGAACAGAGAATTTGCAGAAGCAAGAAAACAGCTCAACTCTATGTAGAGCAAACATACTCGCAAATAAGAGACAAAACAAAGGCTGAAGGTCTAGCCTCAATACTGATGACAGTGGTAAACACTTACGAATAAATGACTGACAGAATCATCCTGACAAGCAATTCATATGTAACCTTCCAGTTAATTGGCCTCAGTGAGATACAATGGAAGAGACAGGCACAAAAATCACTGGGGAGAACTGTCAAACAGCAGAGAAAGCAGCTTTGTTTCAATGCCCTACAAGGAACAACTATTGATCATAGCTCAAGAAGGCATCACTCTTGTACGCAAATGGAGATGCAGTTATTTGTCTTAATTAACTCTCATTCAATGTCAGTATTGATTGGCAAGGTCTCAACACCAGTAGTTGCCATCAATATGCTACTTATAGCAGAGCTCCCCAAAAGACTCCAATAATCTGCTCAATGGAACACAACACAAGGCAGGCAATTCATAGTGCTGTGGCTAAACTGGAGGAGCAGTCAGGGTTCCATAGTCAGAAACCTTGGCCTACAACTTCTGTCCCAGAGCAAGTTTACCACCTGCACAGGGGTAGCAAAGAAGCTGCTTCAGACCAAAGCAAGCAACCTATAGGTGTGAAGCCTTAAATAATAAGGGCCAAAGAAAGGGCAGTCACTTTCAAAAACAAGCTGTGTGTCAATGCCAAGGCCTCAGAAGAGGGGGAAAAAGATTTCAGGAGATGATCAAGAGCATGTCCTGCATAGAAATGGTTCACTAGTTCTATATCTTGTCTGTGGATAATGCTGCTACTGGATAGCATTCTCTTTCCCTCGCCAAAACATAAGTCAACAGGGTGGAAGAAGAATTTCTTCTTCTCTTTTAAAGTCATGGTTATTAGGCCACATATCTTTGGTATGTCAGGCGAAAAGCATGCATCTTTAAAATGAAAAAGACACACAAAATCACCTAAAGTTGGGTTGCAAGTGGGAAGCTCATGAATGTCTCCACATGGCTGCCAAGAATGGAAACCACAGCAGTTTCTCTTGTTAAAATCCAAACAATGAAATATTTTGGGAGTACACAAAGGCTAAAGTTTCACTTGTTTTTAAAGTACCTCATGGTTGCTTCTTCTACACTTCAATGTGTAAGAAGGGTCGAGGGGGGGAAATATGGTCTAATGCAGAGAACCAACCTTTTTCAGGCTGAGGATCACTTTGAGCAGGCGCCACATGTGAAGCAGGTGTGGCCAATTATTTATTATTACAGGACAAGTTTTGAAGGGCTGAGGGTCACGAAAACATAATCCCAGCAGGAGACTCATGGGAGTGATCAGTAAATGTATGTGTTAAAAAATTAAATTTACAAATGTTGGGGGGCCTTGAGGGGCCACAAAAATGTTTTGGCATCACAGTAAGGGACCTATAGGAGCAGTTGGTATTTTTTTAAAAAAAAAGTTTTTGAAAAATAAAATAAAATATTGGGGGGCTGGCCCCCCCACAAAAAACATTTGCCATTACAGCATCACAGCAGGAGACTCATAGGAGGCACATTTCACTTTTACATTCAGACGCATAACACGTTTTATAGCCTGTCAGCATATTTGCGATTATAAATATATAACTGTGCTTAGGCAATCTAGTACACAATTCAAAGGGAATGAAGTGGCAACTCTGGTGAATATTAAAAATAAGCCCCCTAAAGCACACTCTTCAAAACATACAACAACATACATTATTTTATAATACTGGCTGGAAGGTGCTTCAGGCAAGTTTTTAGAAGAAAATCTCCTTTCTAACAGACAAATCAAGTGGCTATTATGTAGGGGAAAGTGTTTTTTTATTTTTTAAAGAAAACATGAAAGTGTATGTGGTAAGTTAGACCAGAGATGAGCATGGCTGGATTTCTGCCTCACCCCCGGTAGTCCACCAGCAAAATTAGCTACCAGCCAAAAAGATCTAAAGCAGAAGAGGGGAAACCTACGGTCTTCCAGCTGTTTTTGAATTACAATTCTCATCAGTCCCAGCCAACATGACCAATGATCAGGGATGACAGGAATTAAAGACCTGCAACATCTGGAGGGCCACAGGTTTCCCAGGCATGACCGAAGGCTACTATCCTCTCCTTTCACTTGACAAATTCTGAGTCTAAAACTGTCAAGTATTAAGAAATATTGAGAAGCAATAACAACAAAAATCACACCTGCCAACTTTCTAGGTAATTTTTCTCCCCCCACTCTACTTTACTCTTCAACAAAATGCCCCAGATGGCTCTGGAGATTATTTGACATCTCAGCTTTTGTAACAAGAGCTTAGGCGCTGAGGGACTTTGCTTAGGAAGAACTATAACTGTTTCTAAAATGTCTCCAGAGGACTCTTTAGTATATTTCCCAGCAGTGGTGATTGAATAAAATGGTGCACAGAAGATGAATCGTAAATGTTTCTTTAAAAAGCCAATGGAGCTGAAATTGGCTGTTGCTCAGTTCATCACATGCTCTTTTAACCACGGCTGGTTTTTTTGTTTGGTTTTTGTAGCTAAATTCCCCTTGATAATGACCATGTGTTCTGTCTCTTAAGAGCTGGGCTTTTCTCAAACTTCAGCTAGACTTTCAGTCTGTATGCATGCACATACACACAAAAGCTTATCTGTGGAAATTGATTCCCCCCCAAATTTTGTTTACTATTTACCACACAGTATCTTTCAGCCACTTACTAAGCTGTAATTAATAAAGCTTTCATCTGACAAGTGCTTACAGTTTAAGCTTTAGTCACAACTTGCCTTCGTGAAGATTCTTACCGTGCATCAGGGAAGGGGAACCTGTGGCCCTCTGAATATTTTTGGACTCTAATTCCCATCAGCCTCAGCCAGCACGGTCAAGGATGATGGGAATTGTACTCTCAATGACATCTGATGGATCACAGGCCCCTCCCAACCCTGCCGTGCATTAAGTTGTCCATATTTGACCAAGACACAACCACAGGTTTTCACAATCCTCTGATGAGGAGGTGACTGAATGCAATTAATATTGTGGAAGGCTCTGAGTTTACCACTCCTTCATGAGAGAGAGAAACAAAACAGAACTGGGGTGGGGAAGAGAGAGCAATTAGTTCAAAGGTCTCAGTGGGGACCAATGGTTTCCTCATCCTTTTCCCCCAGTGTTCCTAGGACTCAACCAGCAGCTTCAGATGCCACAGGATATGTTTCTCCTTCACCCCTAAATGAGGAAGAAGTCTCCACTATACCCCATTCGTACACAGGAAACAACCAAGATCCAGCAGAGGGCTCCTGCTTGCAGAAGGACAATTTTCACTGATTCCTACTACCGTCCTAAGCTGTCCTTGAGGGACCCCAGACCTTCGGGGCTTAGGTGACAACAGCCTCTCTGCTTCTTCCAACAGAGTCTGGGTCCAACCCAGTGTTGTTCCCACCACCACAGGTATCGAGGTAATGCTCACATAATCCCCTGGGTCAAATTCATGGGCTGTAGAGGACTGCCAATCCGTAAAAGGGATTCTAATCACTAGTCCCATTAATAGCAAATGTGGTGCAGCAGTTAGAGAACTGGATTGGACCAGTAAGACCCGGGTGCAAATCCCCACTCAGCCACAAAGCTTACCAGGCAACCTTGGTCCAATTATAGAATCATAGCATAACAACAACAACATTTATTACATTTGTATACTGCCCCATAGCCAAAGCTCTCTGGGAGGTTTACAACAATTAAAAACATTAAAAACAAATATACAAATTTAAAAACACTTAAAAAAACCAATTTAAAAACAGTAGAGTTGGAAAGGGCCTTTAAAGCCATCGAGTCCAACTCCCTGATCAATGCAGGAATCCAATTTAAAGCATACCCTACAGGCGGCTGTCCAGCTCCCTAGCTTAGGGATCTGCCAAGTTAGCCACCCCTTGTGGTTTGAATTTGTCCCCTTGTGTGAGGGGGTGTTGATCAGCCTCTCGTTGGCAATGTGTTCTGTGTTTTTTTAATCTGCAGTGATACAATGAACATACAGTGCAAAGAACTAAATTTTCAGAAGTGAACTCTACCAGTCATTGTTTCCCAGCCGTAGCCACCTCATAGGGCTGTTGTGAAGATAAATTACGTGGAAAGGAGAGCCATATATGTCACTCTAAATTCCTTATAAGAAGGGCAGGATAAACATTTAATGAATGGATAACTAGTCCTCAAAACAAGTATGTGTCAAGTTGCTCCTACCACTCCATGACCTCTTCAGTTTTCTTTTGTTAGCAGATAGACCCCAAAGACAGACTTTTCTTGACAATACTGCCAGTTTCCCAATGGGGAAGGAGATCATGAACCCCTTGCAAGTTAGGGCACTCCTTCCTCCTTCCATGCAAATGTACTTCTCCCCATTTAATTTCTGGAGCTAAACGGGTGCAGTGTTACATCATGACTAAAGTTTGCAAATCCACTTCTAATCCACTTACAATAGTTATTGTGTAGAGATAGAAGACAACAACAAAAAGGGAAGAACAAGAGCCCTATTCCAAAAGATTAGAGAAACAAAAAGGAAATTTAAACCAAGATTAGGGTTGTTGAATCATCAACAGGGGAACACACTGAGTGACCGAGATGAAATAAAAGGAGGATGGCAGCAATACACTGAAGAACTCTATAAAAGAGATACAAGGATGACAGCTTCATTCACGGAGGAACCGTATGATGAGGAACCAGAAATTTTAGAATGCGAGGTGAAAGCTGCTCTCAAAATATTTGGAAGAAACAAATCACCAGGAACAGACGGCATACCAATAGAGTTGCTACAAACTACTGAGACTGAATCTGTCCAAATTTTGAAAAAAATCAGTCAAGAAATATGGAAAACTAAACAATGGCCCACAGACTGGAAGTGTTCAATATATATCCCAATTCCAAAGAAAGGAGATCCCAGGGAATGCAGTAATTATCGAATTATTGCCTTAATATCCCATGCAAGTAAAGTAATGCTCAAGATTCTACAACAAAGGCTCTTACCATATATGGAGCGAGAAATGCCAGACGTCCAAGCTGTATTGAGAAAGGGAAGGGGCACCAGAGATCATATCGCAAACATATGTTGGATAATGGAACGGACCTAGGAATTTCAGAAGAAAATCACCCTGTGCTTTATAGATTACAGCAAAGCCTTGGACTGTGTAGATCATGAAAAACTATGGAATGCTTTAAAAGAAATGGGGGTGCCACAGCATCTATTGTCCTGATGCGCAACCCATACTCTGCACAAGAGACTACTATAAGGACAGAATATAGAGAAACCGACTGGTTCCCCATCGGAAAGGGCGTGAGACAGGGGTGTATTTTATCATGCTATTTGTCTAATCTATAAGCAGAACATATCATACGGAAAGCGGGATTGGACCAAGATGAAGGAGGTGTGAAAATTGGAGGGAGTAGTATCAATAATTTAAGATATGCAGACAATACCATACTACTAGCAGAAACCAGTAATGATTTGAAACGAATGCTGATGAAAGTTAAAGAGGAAAACACAAAAGCAGGACTACAGTTGAACGTCAAAAAGACTAAAATAATGACAACAGAAGATTTATGTAACGTTAAAGTTGACAATGAGGACATGGAACTTGTCAAGGATTATCAATACCTTGGCACAGTCATTAACCAAAATGGAGACAATAGTCAAGAAATCAGAAGAAGGCTAGGACTGGGGAGGCCAGCTGTGAGAGAACTAGAAAAGCTCCTCAAATGCAAAGACGTATCATTGAACGCTAAAGTCAGGATCATTCACACCATGGCATTCCCGATCTCTATGTAAGGATGTGAAAATTGGACAGTGAAAAAAGCAGGTAAGAAAAAATCAATTCATTTGAAATGTGGTGTTGGAGGAGAGCTTTGTGCATACCATGGACTGCGAAAAAGACCAATAATTGGGTGTTAGAACAAATTAAACCAGAACTGTCACTACAAGCTAAAATGATGAAACTGAGGTTATCATACTTTGGACACATCATGAGAAGACATGATTCACTAGAAAAGACAAGAATGCTGGGAAAAACAGAAGGGAGTAGAAAAAGAGGAAGGCCAAACAAGAGATGGATTGATTCCATAAAGGAAGCCACAGACCTGAACTTACAAGATCTGAACAGGGTGGTTCATGACAGATGCTCTTGGAGGTCACCGATTCCAGAGCTTGAAAGTAATTTGTTACAAGTAACAAATTACTTGTAATTCATTACTATTTTGAGGAATGAGTGGGTAATTCCTTTACATTTTGATTGCAATAGGAGTAATTTTATTACTTTTGAGGAGTAATTGTAATGTTTCCAGCATTCCTTTTGTGCATTACTTGTGGGGGGGGGAAGCAGGGGAAGTCTTCTGCTCCTCTGATTTGTGGATGAAAATCCTGTGCCTCAAAATGGGGTTCTGTGCAGCATTGCTCTTCCCTCATGCTGTGTGGGTGAGTAGGAGGCGACAAGGGAGGAGGTGGAGAGTGAGATGGGGTGGAGTGGAGAAAACAATTGTTTAAAGAAATGGATGGTGGTGGTGAAGAATGGAGTGGAGGGAAAAAGGAGCTGGAGGGCAAGAACATGGATAAAGGAGGAGAAGGAGGCAGCAGCAGAATGGAGATAAACTACTGTGGAGGTGAAAGATGACTTGTGTGTGTGTGTGTGTGTGTGTGTTACAGAGAGAGAGAGAGAGAACGAGAGAGAGAGAGAACGAGAGAGAGAGAACGAGAGAGAGAGAGAACGAGAGAGAGAGAGAACGAGAGAGAGAGAGAACGAGAGAGAGAGAGAACGAGAGAGAATACTGTGTTTGCACTTGGCACACAAAGTGGCCTCCACCACCGTCTCTGGCTACTGTGGTGTATTTGCAGTTATTTAAACTTTTTTGCATCTCAGGGGAAAATGTTTGCTTGGGTGAGTGTCCCTTGGTTGGAGGCAGGGCAGGGTTATGCTTGCTGGCTGAGAGTGTGTGTGTGGGGGGGTTGCACTTGGATTGACATGCAAAGATCTGAGTAGTGGCTTCTGCTGCCTCCCTCCCCACCTCCCTTACCAGCGGAGAGACCACCATTGCTATATTATGGATAAAAAGAATTATTATACTACCTCTGTATGTGTGTGTTTATTTTTAATGTTGTTTTAGGCTACTTAGATGTGCAGCAGCCAAGGCCAGCACCTTGTAGGCGTTTTTTTAAAAAAAGTAACTGAAATGTAACTGTAGTGATTACTTTTGAGAAAAAGTAATCAGTTACTTTCAGAGCAATTGTAATTGTGACGGTAATTGCTACTTTTTTGGGCCATGTAATTGTAATGGTAATTTATTACTTTTTAAAAGTAATCTTCCAAGCTCTGACTGATTCATAGGGTCGACATAAGTCGGAATCAACTTGAAGGCACAGAACAACAACATCACTAGTAATGCTTTTTTTAGCTAAGGAAGAAGGGAGCAATTCAAAGAACCTGCTTTATTTTTTATGACAAAAAGCTGGCTTAAAGCTGGAATTACAAAGATTAAACGGATAAGAGGCAACTTATTAGATAAGATGATTTGATTATTTGAAGGAAATATATCTGAGAATTTTTTTTTATTTTATTTCTTTTTATTTTGGATTAATTTTTTTTTTTTGAACGAATCTGCTGTTCGTGTATCTTACTAACTGCTGGATGTTGAGAACTGGATTTGTTTTACATTCCTGAATGTGCTGGAGATAAGAACTGTGTTGGTTAAACAGGCCTGGAATATTAACTTTTTTGTTGCTGGGAGAAAAGAAACTGTTTGCCTCTACATTGGCTAATAATGGAAAAGGTTTTTTTTTTTCAAGAATGACAACTAGGAAAGCAGCCAAAGTTTTGGAGCGAAGAGTTTCAATTGATACACAGGAAGGGATGGACATGTTCCAGAAAATTATGGAGGGATTTAGTGATTTTAAACAAGAGTTGAAACAAGAGATGAAACAGGACAGACAACAACTTAAAGATGAATTTTGCAATATGAAAAAGGATTTTAAAGATTTACAAGATCATATTAAAACAGAAGTGGGTGAGATTAAAAATAACATTGGGCAACTAACACAGGATGTAAAAAATGTTAAAGATAAGGTGCAAACCTTAGAGAATAGAATAGATATTACAAATATGGAATTGGAAAAGAATTTGGATTATATTGCTGTTATGGAACTTAGAGATAAAGAACATTGCTTGAGATTCCGTGCAATCCCTGAGGAAACAGGTGAAGATATCAGAGAGAAAATTGTTAATGCCTTGGCAAAATCCTTCCACAGGAACGAAGATCGGATGGAATTTGAAATAGATAAAGTTTATAGAATTAATTCCAGATATGCAACAATAAAAAAAATCCCAAGAGATGTGCTTGTTTATTTTTTAAAAAAGAGGACCAGAGATATGGTTTTGCAACATCATTTTAACAATGTCTTCAAAATTGACGGTAAAGAAATACAGGTGATGAAGGAAATTCCTGTTAGGCTTCTACGTAAGAGAAAAGATTACGCTTTCTTCACAGAAAAACTTAAACAATGTAAAATTCAATTTAGATGGGATGTTCCAGAGGGAGTGATTTTTACATTTAGACAACAGAAGTATCGATTAAATACTGTTCAAAAAGCAAGGGATTTCTTGAGAAAAGCTTCAAAAGACATGGAAGAAGATATGCCCATGTCTTTGAGTTTAATTCCTGGGAAACAAAGTCAACAGAAACAGGTAGAGGAAGAAAAGGATGATGATGGATCAAAGGGAGCAACAGGCACAGACTTTTCTAAAATACATGCTTAAAAATGGATTACAAATATCTAACTTGGAATATAAATGGAGCTAATTCGTCGCAGAAGAGAAAGTATTTCATTATTTGAAAAAATTAAAGTTGGATATAATTTGTTTACAAGAAACTCATATTAAGAAGAAAGATTCTAAATATTTAATTTGTAAAAATTTGGGTGAAGAATTTATTTCGGCAGGATTCAAAAAAAAAATGGTGTGGTTCTTTATATTAATTCACAATTGTCTCCTAAATTGATATTATTGGATGATAGTGGCAGATTTGTGGGAGTTGAAATTACCATTCAGGGTACAAAAATTTTGATAGTGGGCATTTATGCTCCTAATGAAGATAAAACAAGGTTTTATACTGGACTTATGGAAAAATTATCAGAGTTTGCATATGATCATTGGTGTGTCATGGGTGATTGGAATGGGGTAATTTCACCAAAAATGGATAGACTTTCTGAGAAAAATATTAAAGAGACACAGGGCAAACTGCCGAAGATCTGTTTCGAACTAGTAATGCTTTTTTGTTATAATATATATAAGCAGTATGAGATGTATCTTTGTAAAAAAATCCTTTTTTTCTTTTTCTTTCTCCTTTAATATTTCTGTGTATTTCTTTTCCTTAATAAAGATTATTTTTTTAAAAAGAAGCGCTGCACCATCTTTCAAAAATGAAAATGGATGAGATTGTGTTTTTCCTCTCTAACTTCACTCTCTTTACACACACACATACACATATATCTCCTCCTGCAAATTCAGCATAATTCATAATAGGAGCCTATATTTTTGCATTTAACCCCCTCCCTAAAACTCTAACGCTACAGACTTTGCAATCAGGACATGGAAATCACAACTGCATCCATGTTTATTCATAAGACAATCCACTGGATTCAATCAAGCTTACTCCCATGATGGCAGTGTTAATCTGATAGATGTACTTAATTTACTTATTCTGGGTTACAAAATATGGCATTTTCATTGCATTGGTAAGGACAGATTGTGAATATGAAAAGCAGAGAGCATGGAACCCTCACTTCCTGAACCCCTGAAGCAACCACCCGGCCAACACAGTTCGTAAACCTTTGAAACCGAAGACTGGAAGGTTTATTTTAAAAATAAATATTAGAAAATTCTGAATAAGACACCAGATTTTGCTCTACAAATGCACATAATTATACTACAGATTTTAGATTTTCTGGGTGCTAGATAAGATAAACATGCATTTTAACATTTACAAGCCTGGTTGAACTTTTAGACATCCTGCCTTAAGAAAGCTGGTCAGACAGGATGACCCAACGGGTCATTAGGACTCCAATTCTTCACCCATGTTCTCACAATAGGGAATCTAACATCATTCTAGTTTGCCATTCATTGGTATCACTTAATGAGCCAAAGTTCCTGAGAGTCTTTTCTACTTACCTGAAGGTTTTAACAAGATGTTTAAGTTCACTATAAACCTTACCAAGAGGAATCTGAAGAGGGCCCAAAACAGCCAGCAAACTGAAAAAGGAAAGTAAAATGAGATCATTTATTAGGGAATGTTCACTCTTCAGAATAGAGATTGCCCCCCTCATTGTCAATGGCCTAAACACTCTTTAGCTTCACGGACTTTTAGCCGAAGCTCACAATTTTAGTCCCTCCCTTCAAACAGTTTCCCCATCTCAACGAACGACCCTTCATCCAAGTATTCCATTTGTCTGGAAGTATTTGAATAGCAGACAGGAAAAGGTACTTACGCATTTTGCAGCTTTTCAAGTACAATCCGCCTCCGAATCTGCTGTTGAGCGTTAGAATCTACAAGCGGAAAGACAGGGGTCCACTGCTGATCACCCTACATCATTTAAAAAGAGGAAAATAAATAAATAAAATGGAGCACCATACATTCTAAGACCATGGTGTGTGTGTGAAATACAATATAAAAGGAACTACACAGGAGGGCCGTGGATCAGCGGTACAATATCAGCTTTGTGGGCAGAAGGCCCTAGCTTCAATCTCTGGCATCCCAGGTAGGGCTGCGAGTGACCCCTGCCTGAAAGCCTAGAGAGCTGTTGCCAGTCAGTTGAGTAGACAATACAATGATCTGACTCAATACTGCTATGTTTAATGTTAGTCTACATGGAGCAAAAGTAGTACGAGCTAACAAATTCCAAATGTCATGGAACAGAATGGATGTAGATTTTTTAAAAATTAGGGTAAAAAAATAACAAAGTTTTGGTTGGACAAAGGGAATTAATGTTGCTGTTACTATAGTTGGCCTCAGCCAAACAAGTTATATTTACCCGTATGACTGTACCTGCTCACCTATATGATTTGTGCATGAAAAAAAGTTACATTTGGCTTGCACAGCTTATACTTGGCACACCCACGCCTTGCCCTAAGACAGGAAAGGGAACCCTGTGGCCTTCGAGATGGTTGTTGGACTCCAACTCATAAGAACATAAGAAGAGCCTGCTGGATCAGGCCAGTGGCCCATCTAGTCCAGCATCCTGTTCTCACAGTGGCCAACCAGGTGCCTGGGGGAAGCCCGCAAGCAGGACCCGAGTACAAGAACACTCTCCCCTCCTGAGGCTTCCGGCAACTGGTTTTCAGAAGCATGCTGCCTCTGACTAGGGTGGCACAGCACAGCCATCACGGCTAGTAGCCATTGATAGCCCTGTCCTCCATGAATTTGTCTAATCATCTTTTAAAGCCATCCAAGCTGGTGGCCATTACTGCATCTTGTGGGAGCAAATTCCATAGTTTAACTATGCGCTGAGTAAAGAAGTACTTCCTTTTGTCTGTCCTGAATCTTCCAACATTCAGCTTCTTTGAATGTCCACGAGTTCTAGTATTATGAGAGAGGGAGAAGAACTTTTCTCTATCCACTTTCTCAATGCCATGCATAATTTTATACACTTCTATCATGTCTCCTCTGACCCGCCTTTTCTCTAAACTAAAAAGGCCCAAATGCTGCAACCTTTCCTCGTAAGGGAGTCGCTCCATCCCCTTGATCATTCTGGTTGCCCTCTTCTGAACCTTTTCCAACTCTAGAATATCCTTTTTGAGATGAGGCGACCAGAACTGTACACAGTATTCCAAATGCAGCCACACCATAGATTTATACAACGGCATTATGATATCGGCTGTTTTATTTTCAATACCTTTCCTAATTATCCCTAGCATGGAATTTGCCTTTTTCACAGCTGCCGCACACTGGGTCGACATTTTCATCGTGCTGTCCACTACAACCCCAAGGTCTCTCTCCTGGTCAGTCACCGCCAGTTCAGACCCCATGAGCGTATATGTGAAATTAAGATTTTTTGCTCCAATATGCATAATTTTACACTTGTTTATATTGAATTGCATTTACCATTTTTCCGCCCATTCACTCAGTTTGGAGAGATCTTTTTGGAGCTCTTCACAATCCCTTTTTGTTTTAACAACCCTGAACAATTTAGTGTCATCAGCAAACTTGGCCACTTCACTGCTCACTCCTAATTCTAGGTCATTAATGAACAAGTTGAAAAGTACAGGTCCCAATACCGATGCTTGAGGGACTCCACTTTCTACAGCCCTCCATTCGGAGAACTGTCCGTTTATTCCTACTCTCTGCTTTCTGCTTCTTAACCAATTCCTTATCCACAAGAGGACCTCTCCTCTTATTCCATGACTGCTAAGCTTCCTCAGAAGTCTTTGGTGAGGTACCTTGTCAAACGCTTTTTGAAAGTCTAAGTACACTATGTCCACTGGATCACCTCTATCTATATGCTTGTTGACACTCTCAAAGAATTCTAGTAGGTTACTGAGACAGGACTTTCCCTTGCAGAAGCCATGCTGGCTCTGCTTCAGCAAGGCTTGTTCTTCTATGTGCTTAGTTAATCTAGCTTTAATAATATTTTCTACCAGTTTTCCAGGGACAGAAGTTAAGCTAACTGGCCTGTAATTTCCGGGATCCCCTCTGGATCCCTTTTTGAAGATTGGCGTTACATTTGCCACTTTCCAGTCCTCAGGCACGGAGGAGGACCCGAGGGACAAGTTACATATTTCAGTTAGCAGATCAGCAATTTCACCTTTGAGTTCTTTGAGAACTCTCGGGTGGATGCCATCCGGGCCCGGTGATTTGTCAGTTTTTATATTGTCCATTAAGCCTAGAACTTCCTCTCTCGTTACCACTATTTGTCTCAGTTCCTCAGAATCCCTTTCTGCAAATGTTAGTTCAGGTTCAGGGATCTGCCCTAGATCTTCCACTGTGAAGACAGATGCAAAGAATTCATTTAGCTTCTCTGCAATCTCCTTATCGTTCTTTAGTACACCTTTGACTCCCTTATCATCCAAGGGTCCAATCGCCTCCCTAGATGGTCTCCTGCTTTGAATGTATTGATAGAATTTTTTGTTGTTGGTTTTTATGTTCTTAGCAATGTGCTCCTCAAATTCTTTTTTAGCATCCCTTATTGTCTTCTTGCATTTCTTTTGCCAGAGTTTGTGTTCTTTTTTATTTTCTTCATTCGGACAAGATTTCCATTTTCTGAAGGAAGACTTTTTGCCTCTAAGAGCTTCCTTGACTTTGCTCGTTAACCATGCTAGCATCTTCTTGGCCCTGGCAGTACCTTTTCTGATCTGCGGTATGCACTCCAGTTGAGCTTCTAATATAGTGTTTTTAAACAACTTCCAAGCATTTTCGAGTGATGTGACCCTCTGGACTTTGTTTTTCAGCTTTCTTTTTACCAATCCCCTCATTTTTGTGAAGTTTCCTCTTTTGAAGTCGAATGTGACCGTGTTGGATTTTCTTGGCAATTGGCCATTTACATGTATGTTTAATTTAATAGCACTGTGGTCACTGCTCCCAATCGGTTCAACAACACTTACATCTCGCACCAGGTCCCGGTCCCCACTGAGGATTAAGTCCAGGGTTGCCGTCCCTCTGGTCGGTTCCATGACCAACTGGTCTAGGGAATAGTCATTTAGAATATCTAGAAACTTTGCTTCTTTGTCATGACTGGAACACATATGCGGCCAGTCTATGTCCGGGTAGTTGAAGTCACCCATTACTACCACATTTCCTAGTTTGGATGCTTCCTCAATTTCATATCTCATCTCAATGTCTCCCTGAGCATTTTGATCAGGGGGACGATAGATCTTTCCCAGTATTAAGTCCCTCCTGGGGCATGGTATTACCACCCACAACAATTCTGTGGAGGAGTCTGCCTCTTTAGGGGTTTCGAGCTTGCTGGATTCAATGCCTTCTTTCACGTATAGAGTGACTCCGCCACCAATACGTCCTTCCCTGTCCTTCCGATATAGTTTATATCCAGGGATAACTGTACCCCACTGGTTTTCTCCATTCCACCAGGTCTCCGTTATGCTCACTATATCAATGCTCTCCTCTAAGACCAAGCACTCCAGTTCTCCCATCTTGGTTCGGAGGCTCCTAGCATTAGCGTACAGGCACTTGTAAGCAGTGTCTCTCTTCAAGTGTCTTTGGCACTTGTGGTTTGGCCTGTGGTAATTTTGCTCTTCTGAATTTATATGCTGTGCCCCTGCTCTCACAATGCCTACTTTAACTTTAACTACTTTAACTCCCATCATCCCTGAACATTGGCTATGCTGGCTGGGGCTGATGGGAGTCCAACAACATCTGGAGGACAACAGATTCCCCATCCCTGCCCTATGCAGTGCACCGATTCAGAATATTGTAATGTAAAATTAGCTACACCCTTCCTGTGATACACCTTATACCAGCCTTTCCCAACCAGTGTGCCTCCAGATGTTGTTGGACCACAACTCCCATCTTTCCTGACCATTGGCAATGCTTCCTGAGGCTGATGGGAGTTGTGGTCCAACAACATCTAGAGGCACACTGGTTGGGAAAGGCTGCCTTATACACTAGGACAAATGTCTTGCTGGGTAAAACAGCATCTTATGCCCACCTAGGTGTGAAATTTAGATCCACTGTACCCTGGGTTCCCACACCTCAGAAAGCCTATAAATATTAAAGTTAGCATTCCTCATATTTTGCAGACCGGCTGAGGATGGATTTGCTTTCTTTGTTTTAGGGAGCTAGAGAGCACTCAGGCAAACCTGGGTGAAGAATAAATATGATCATTACAGGCTTAGTTTCAAGCTATAATGAAGCAAATAAAGTAAAGCCTCCTTATAACACGTCTCAATGTACCATAGAACAGGATATGCCATTGGTGTAACCATGTCCACCGGGTAAAATACTGTACACCTTTTAAAAACTCTGCACTCCTTGTCCTTGATGAGTCTTTTATTTGCTTCCCCTGCGTGTTTGAGACTTTTTTCCTCTCAGCATTCTTTATATATATATATATATAACCTGTTTTTCCCTCTTTGCTTCTTCCTTCCTGCTCAGTTCCTCAGCCGGAGCCACATCAGTATTTTTGCCTCTCTAGGAACCAGTACTCACTGGCTTTAACCCTTGCAGTACAGTTTTCATTGTAATGCAAAAACCCTATACCACTTGTGCATCCTGTCTCCCGATTTCAGTGTTATAGTAAGGTTCTATTGTATCAACATGAAGGGGAAAATATATTACTACATATTTTACTTCAATCTGGCTCAGTGCACTGTTACTCTTATTAATTAGATTTGTTAATTGCTTGTTACCCAAAGGTCTCCAAGTGACTTACAACTTATAACTGTTAAACACACAAATAAATATATCATACCATAAAGACAAAACAACAACCGCCATAACAGCCAAAGGAAACTTTGGCAGCGCACTAATAACAAATGGTATCATCTTAGCCTATCAAAAGCCTGAGAAAAAAGATAAATCTACCTGGCACAAAAAAGATGTCAATGAAGGCACCAGGCCAACTTCATGAGAAAGCACATTCCACGATGCGGAGCCACAACTGAAAAGGCCTTCTCCTTTGTCACCACCCTCTGAGTCTCCCTCAGAGGGGGGACCTGGAGAAGGACCTCAGAAGAAAATCTAAGGGTTTAATAGAGGTAATGCCTGATCTCCTCACAATGGTTAGATTGAGAGCACTTGTGTGCTCCCTTCACGTCCCCCTCCTCCCTTCCTTTCATTTTCAAAACTAAGCACAATGCATCATTAACATCTGCATCAGCATTTCTGTTAAAACACTATTTGCTCAAGCCACGGTTTGCAAACCCACTTCCAGGCATGTTTGAGAGCAAAAGACAGCAGATGATAGCGACCCAGTGGAGTGCACAAACCCTTGGGATGCTCCCAATCTCTTCCCTTAGTTGTTCTGTCTGTGTTAGGCTCATACGCATCAAGTACTTCATAAACCATTGTTATAAAAATTACAAGAATTGGGGGGGGGGGCCGTAACCAGCCTATTTTCCCCCCCAAGATACCTACTTTATCATTGCTCTGGCACTGCTCTCCTGTTGACTGCGTTGCCAAATCTTCTTCACCTAAGGTGAAGCTTCCTTTGAAATATTCCTTCACCTTTAATTCCAACTGTGACGTCTCTTCTTTTAATTTTTCATAACTGTGGATAGGTTTAGCTGCTGGCCTCAAGCCCCTGAAAGGGAAAGGCTGGTTCAAACAGTTCGAAGAGCTTCTTTCCAAAGCAGCGTCATTAGGATCGTCGGCACTCTCAAAGTCATCCTCATCAAGGTCCTCCTCCTCCTCACAAGCAGCTGGCGGAGCAGTCCATGGTATGTGGGTGGCTGCAACATTAGTGCTATAGAGCAGCTTCAGTGTCTCCTCAGTCCTCCATTCGGTAAAAGTCTGCCTGAGCCCTTCAAGCAAGCTACTTTTGGCAACAAGGGGGTCAGCTGGACCTTCTAAGTCAGGGCCGACAATCTGTTTTGATTTAGCAAGCAACCTTTTAAACTGTTCTGCCCCCTTTTGGCTCACACCCAGGAAAACCACTTGTGAGCTGATGGAGTTCTCTCCAAAGCCTTCCGAGGTCTGTACAATTTCAGGAGTAAGATTGTGCAGAGAAGTGTGAGCTCTTTTAATCTGAGAACTACTTGGAGCAACACCTCCTCCTCGAGCACCTAATTTGCATCTACTTAATTGCTCTGCTGCATGATCAACGGTGGCATCTGTAGCGATAGGTTTGTGCTGCACTCTCCGTGCATGCTTCACTTTGACTATGCCCTTTCTGGGCACTGGCTGCACACTCTTCTCAGCGCTGGAAAGATTCTCTTGCAGGACAGAGGAGACAAATTCTTGTTCGCCCTCGCTGCTGCTCTCGCTCTCTGTGCAAGAATCAACCTGGATTGCTGCAGGGACAGGATTTTCAATGTCTAAAGGGCCAATTGCATCGTTGGCTAATTTCACTTCCTTCCCTGAGTGGCCACTATGAAAAAAATCACATACACATGAAAAAAAAAAGTTTGAAAAAGGAAACAACACAAGAACAAAACAAAAAGGAAAAACACAACGTGAAAGGGAATATCTGTCAGCTATAAACCATCACAGTAACTCGGAGCAGGACTTTCAGTGTGGCTGCTCCTGATCTGTGAAGCAGGACCTAGTTGAGATATGGCAGGGGTCCACTATCTGTACTTTCTGGAAACAACTGAAGACAGTTTTGTTTCAACAAGCTTTTCTAGATGGATGGAAAGGCCTCTGCCTTAGGTGTTCATTCTGTATTGTTTTTAAATCTATTTTCAGTTAGTTTTTGTACTATTTTAAAAAGTATTTCAGCTGTATGATACGTCTATAAATCACCTAAAGACATAAAGGCCTGGAAAATTTGGGGAGGGACACTGTCTTTTATCCAAACTTTTTTGGGGAAAAAAACAGTGGTGGTGGGGACCAGTATTTTTCTGATTTCCCCCTCAATCTTCTTTCAGGCCTTCACATCTCTAAAATCACAGTTAGACATGTATGTAAGAGGCCATTCATAAATTAACAGAAGGGAGTAGAAAAAGAGGAAGGCCAAACAAGAGATGGATTGATTCCATAAAGGAAGCCACAGACCTGAATTACAAGATCTGAACAGGGTGGTTCACGACAGATGCTCTTGGAGGTCACTGATTCATAGGGTCGCCATAAGTCGTAATCGACTTGAAGGCACATAACAACAACATAGGTATTATTATTAAAAGTCTGAAGAGAAGGAAGGTGTTTATGTTGATGTTAAACAGATAGCAATCTAGGTGCCAGGTGTGCTTCCCTAGGGAGGAAGTTACATAAACGGGTACCATCACCAAGAAGGTTCTCTCCCCCCCCAGGTTGCCACCTGCCTCACTTTTGACAGCAGGGGCACCCACAGCTGAGCCTCAGATGATGCTCGCTTCCAATAGGCAGGCTGATGCGGAGGGCAGATGTTCCCTCACAAGTAATTTTGGGTGCGGGAGTGAAGGGCGCCTCAGGTACCAGACATTTGGGAAACACCAACTTAATACATTGCTGAATGTATCCCTGAAAGGGATTTTAAAAATAAAATCAATCTTACTACTACCTCAACAAGCACAACACAGATCCTCCTGACCCCCATTATTATACTAGAAAAACAAATAACGTGAAATTGCTTTGTTCTAGATGCAGACAAAAGAACCACTAGGAACCTAAGCAAATACAGCCCATTTTTTTTAACAAAACCCCACCAGATTGCAGATCCAGCCAATGCTTTCCCTTTTTAAAAATATATATAAATATAAAACCAGGGGTTCTGCTTATTTAACATTTTACCTGAAGATGTAAACAAGTTTTCAGCACATATAATTGGTCCCATTTAAGTTACAAAGGAAGCCATTTACAAAAAATGATGCATCGAACCCAAGAGCAAACAGTGCATTTGTGTCATGTTTCAACAGGTCCAATTATACTGCAGCAGTAGGGGCAGCTGTAAATCATACAGATCAAACACACTCTCACCATCACAAATGGGGGAAAAAACAATCAAGGCAAACAGGTCTTTGTGGAGGCCACAATAACTGCAGTTATATGACAGAAGAGAACAGGAAATCAAAGACTTTGTTCAACCAGATTGTGGATACATAAATGAAACCATCAATTCTACCTTACCTTTCCCCTTCCTTCAGCAATTCAATGTCTGGTGGCCTTGAAAAATAAAAACAAAATGCATTTTAGAAACAAACTGATTTGTCTACCTATATTATATTTTTGTAAGTGTCACACTACCCATGAAGTAGCATGATGGTTATAGGTGAGGCAGGCAGTGGCGGGGAGAAGTGTCGATATCATGCGACCTCACCAGAGAGGTGGGAGGGGAGGTCTGCCCCCCAGGTGGTGGTGGGGAGAAGGGGGAGGACTCTTGCAACCCCTGTGGTGGGGTGAGGAGTTCTAGCAACACCAGAGGGGAACAGGGGGAGAGCTACGCAAAACCGGGGAGGGGGCAGACATGGGTTCTGATGACCTGGGGAGAAGGGGGGTTGATGGGGTTGGCTGGGGGGTAGGTGGGGTTGGCTGGGGGGTAGGTGGGGTTGGCTGGGGGGTAGGTGGGGTTGGCTGGGGGGTAGGTGGGGTTGGCTGGGGGGTAGGTGGGGTTGGCAGGTGAAGCATGTGGGGGCAAAGCCCCTAGCATAGACATATTTGTTCTGCAACCACCTAAAAGGTTTAAACAAAATGAACCACCTAAGCAGACCCAATGAACTTGGAGGGAAAAACACTGCTAATGGAAATTCAGACCAGCATGTTTATGTCTTAATGTTCACACAAAAAAGATACATTAGGATAAGTTTGCAAATTCATCCTTATGTGCAATCTTATGCATGTTTACTCCAGAGTAAGCCCCACTATATTCATTGGGGCTTACTCCCTAATAAGCATGTTTCAGACTGAAGCCTGAATCTTTAAGCTGTTGGGATAAAAACAGTAGCAGACAGCAGTGAAGGGCAGCTTCATTTACCTGGCCTCCCAACAGGTGGGAAAGTGGGAGGGGCAAGATGGCAGGGAGGTCAGTGGTATACAAACACACAGGCAGGAGCTGATATGGTGTCCTTGCCCACATTTGCACAGGGCTGACCACCGCCCCATCCAGACATCCATTTCTGGCTAAGAGTGGGCCAGGAGAAATTCCCCCAAAACAATCCTAGCCAAAATTATTTTTTGCATTTGCTCTAATTGTCCAGCTCAGGTCTGCCGATCATGATGGGGCACCATTATGCTGGAAATGTTTCCAAAGGCTATAAAAAAAGAATGCCACCCCTAGTGAAAATGTGCCATCATGAAGGATGGAAAATATATTCTCAGAGATAATATATAATACCACCTAAGATCGGAAGAAAAAGAAAATAACCAGGCTGTGTAAGCTAAGTAAACTTCATGCAATTATTAAACAAAATAAAAAAGGCCTCATGACTGAAAAACCTTTACGGCAATGGCTGCAATCCGCAATAAAGCTCCACACATACAAGTGAAGCGGCCCTTCTGCTGGCCAAGCTGACGTGAAGCTCCTTCTGGATTGTAGTGCCCACATACAAATCCACACTCCATCATACAACCTGGCAGAAAATCTGATTGAAGGCATGACGGGACCCATCCAATGTGACACTTGTAGCCACTTGCAGCACTGTGCACATGACTATAAGCATTCCCATTCATGACTGAAGCAAGAATATACATGCTAATACCCTCCCTGGGGTCACTGCATGCAGCTTCTCCCCTCAACCAGGGCCAGCCCTATTGTTAGGCAGAGAGAGGTAGCCTTCTTCAAGCAACTTAAAGGTGTATCATTAAAGGGCAACAAACAATACATCTCGCCATCACAGGACAGTATCATCTGACTTTCTGCTCTAGGCACCAAAATGTCAGGAACTGCTTTGGCCTTCATGTTACTTTTCTTGAGCAAAGCCCTTTGGGGTGCAACTATTGCTGGATCAAGTGCTATGTGCATGGAGCAAGACCTCAGTGGTTCTGCATGATTTTTTGTAGTTTGCTTTGCATCACTACAGAAAGTGGTGGCAGTGGGGGACACAAGTCTCTAAAGTCTGCCTCATTAACAAAAAAGCAAAATAAAACAGTTACCATGGAATAACTTTATACAATTCAAATGAAGGGGTTTTACTTTTCTGGTTTGAAAGCTCAAATTAATTTTTTCCTTCCAACTAATAGAATTTAGAAATAAAATATGTAGAAAGTAATCATTAGTTCTGATTTTAAAACAGGTGTCTAGATGTGCTATATGGCTTTGAACAATTATGGGTTTGTTTTTTTGCTGTATCTGTATGTCATTTTCTCTCCTGGCAATAGGGACATGCCTTGTGAAACAGTGACACCCAATGGGGCCTTGGCTAGCTGCAAGTCACAATTTTTCTGTTT